>NC_058133.1:338486806-338518482 GCF_016433145.1 Gracilinanus agilis | reverse complement strand
GAAGAAGAAGAAGAAGAAGAAGAAGAAGAAGAAGAAGAAGAAGAAACAGAGGTTTCATAGGGAATATTCCATAACCATCTCCTCCTCATAAGAAATTTAGAATTCTCTGATGGATATCTTGGTTCTTATAATAGGTCAGCTTTCTCCTCATCTTGGTAGAGCACATAAGCCCCAGTCATTTTCCAGATTATTCTTTACTTGGACTGTACTTTCACTTCACTAGTCAGTTAGCTGGGCTCACCTCTCTTTCTCCCCATCTCCTTTCTACCTTCCTTTATGTGCTGTTTTACCCCATTAGAACACAACCTCTGAAGGCAGGGATTGGATTATTTTTTACCTACATAGTACAATATGTCCAAAATGTCTCACAGATTTAAACTTTAAAAATTTTATAAATACTTTAAACTTAGAGTATCATTCAAAGGTTGAGTTATATGCATTTCTTGTACACTTAATTTTGTGAACTTCAACAAAATTTTAATCTTAATTTTGTAGATGACCTTCTCTTAGACTATTAGGGTAGTAGAGGAGGTCTTCTTGCTAGGCCAAATTAGCCTCTTGCTCTATCTATTACACTTTTTCTTGGGGTGGGGTTGGTATATCAAAATTGTCATCTATGCACCAAAACTTTATTCTTTTAATGATCTTAAAGCCATGATTAGAAATGTAATCTTTTAGTCACTAAGCAGCCCATATTTTTACAAAATTCAAAAATCAACTTTGTGTAGTACAAGATGGTGATTACATTGAAATTTAACAAGAAACACCAAAATTCTAAACTTTAAACAAATTATCCACTCAAATATAGTTTTTGTACATCTGTAGCATTTATACTTCTGAAGTTAATAAAGCTTTAAACTACATTTTGACTATTTGGGAGGACATCTTTTAACTGTAGCTCTATCACTTAGTACAGTGCCTAGCACATAAGAACTTGGTAAATAGTTCATCTCCCTATCTCTTTATTGATCAATCTTCCTTTTATGTGTGATATTTATATTATATATACATACATTAACATGTCATGGTAAGTTCATTAAGAAACTAGGCCATCATATTAAAACAGAATTTACATTACTCAAAAGAATAAGAAATTGAGATTTAAATTGTCTACCACACATTCACATAAAAACTACTATATTTTTGTGTTACCTACTATCAGTCCATTATGGGCCATCTTACACTGTTTTATATATGCCATTCCACACTTGAAATATATGTTTGAGTTTATGCTGTCAAGTAACAAAAGTAATATGTAAAATTAACATACATATATGAAAGGTGTTGCCATTTTAATAGTATTGTGTATTAAAAGGACTTGTAAGGTTTTTCATTTTGCATTTGAGAATATGAAATTGGAAAAGTAAATCTATACTATTGAATAGTGCTTGTCTTTTTTCCCTTTAATGTATGCCCATCTATATGATCCACATAACAATTACTGCCCTGTTTTAAAAAAAAGCTCCAATTTTTACATCTAGCCACAATTTTGCCTGCATTTTTCTGGACTAGAAGAAACAAGCTAGGATATAAAACTTAGTCACTTAAAGTGGCTCCCTCTTGCCTCTAGGATAAGATACAAGCTTCTCCCTCTCACTTCATTCCAAGTACCATTTCCCAGCCATCCATTACTTCTGACTTCTCCACCATGCCCCAGAAATGTCCTTCCTCCTTCAAGATCTCTTGAGTCCTAGAACTCACACCTCATCAATATGCTCTGTTCCTGCACCTAACTTGCTCTCGGATTGGAGGGTGGAGAACTCTCCTCCCAGAATCACAATTTAAGAAAGGATCTTTGGTCAGCCACCTCTTTATTTCTCACTTGATTGCTTCTCCCCTGGATTTCTCTATCATGTCCCAGTATCTAACTGTGCCTTTCCTCCCTCTCCCCACTTTTTAGTTTGCATTTCTATATTGTCTTTCTCATTAGATTTGAGAAAGTGAAAGGAATATTGACAATAATAATTAGTTGGATTTGTGCTCAAGCCAACATTTTTTTCCAGGGATTTTGGTCTAGAACAATAAACCTTTCTTGCTATAAGCTAAGTTCAAGAAACAGGACCACCAGCTGAATACTGACTACACTGTTCCAAGTGAATTTGCACTGGGAACAGCATTGTGACTTTTCTTAATCTCAACTAGGAACAACCTGAGAGATTTCCAGAGATTATCAGCCTATCTCCCTGGGACCCCAAAGTCATTCTAAGGATTAACTAACAAACTCACTTCAAAAACTTGGTATTTTTTCTTTTTTCTTCTTCATTTTGATACAACATAAGATTAGCTAATTCCTGTATCTAACAGGTTTGTCTCCTTAGGAGAGGAGCTCCTGCATGCTTTGCTGTTTTTTGTTTTTTGTTTTTTGAGAAAAATACAGTAAACATCCCCTTTGCCTTTCTTTCTGTTTCTAGTGACTTTCTTTCACTGTCTGATTCTGGTCCTGTGGGGTCAGAAATGGGGAAGGTATTGGGATGACAGATTGTAAACATAGGTTTCTTAGCTGCAGCACACTTCTCAGGAAGTAGTATATCTCTGCCAGATGGAGTTGATTTATTGTCCTCCTGGATTGCCTCTTCTCTGGGCACCTGCAATTTGTTGTTGCTATTGTTGTCCCTACCAAAATCCACCAGGCGGTACTTTACCCTTAAGTTTGTTTGTTGCCCCAGTCTTGTTAGCTGGAGTCCCACGAAACTCTTTCAGCTAAGGCTTTAGGATAAGTGGAAAAGTTCTTTTGATTCAGTCAGAGCCTCAGTTTTAAGGATGATCAAGTATCCTGGGTGAGGAGAAGGGAATAAACTGGTCTCTCTTATTAACAAATTCTTCCAGACTCAAAAGCCTTTCAGTTAGCCACTCCTGTTGTCTTAGGATGATTGGTTTCAATTCAGTCATTTTCACCACTCACACTCCTTTGGAAAAATGAGTAGCTAGTAGACTTGAAACCTAAGAATGTAATCTGTGCCTTTCAGGAAAATTCATTGTCTTGCAACCCTCCTCATTTGAAATTAAGGTATTTAAGCCTCCCCACCTATTCTGAAACCAGCCCCCTTGACCTTTAAAGGTCTCTATCTTTTAGACCCTGAAGATTTCAACTCTCTTTTTCCATAATGCCTCTATGTTGTGACCTTGAGTAAGTGACCTAACTTCTCAGTGTCCCAGACAAATTTCCAAACCAGTGGTTCTCAGGGAAAAAAAAAAAACCAAGGTCTGTGGAATTTGGGGGGATTCAGAAAACTCTGTCAGAGGATCCATCCCCAATGTAAAAACTATTTTTATAATAATACTTAATATTATTTGCCCACTAAAATAGTAAGATATTACTTGACTGCTCTCTTTTCCAGCTATATATCTGTGTGAGGCCAAATTTTCTTCATACACTTCAACCACAGTCGTATAATGTAGCACACTGAATAGAGACGCAAATAGAAGAATCCAGCTCTCTTCCATTAATTCAGATCTTAAAGATTTTTGCAAAAATATGTAAAACAATTCCATTCTTATTTTTTTGTTTTGGGAAATGCTCATTTTCAAAAAAATATATTATTTTTATATGTAGTAGGTGTGCTATTAAGTTCCTAAAGAAATCTATTAATGTGTTTGTTTTTGTAATTTCTTAAATATTGATAGATATGACCACAGTGTGCTGGAATCAGAGATAATTGTTAAATTCTCAAGATGAATCAGGAAATTACAAATTAGGGTTTGATGTGTTTTTGTTGCTAGTCTAGATTAAAAAAGGAATGGGGAAAAAGTGCAAAAGAGAAGGGAATACACCTTTCTACAAGACCTTGTATGGGAATCATCTCATTTGAACTTCATAGCAGGTACTATTATTGTCCCCATTTCATAGTTCAGAAATTAAGGCAAATTAAACTTAAATAATTTTGCTCAGGTTCACAAAGCTATCTAGTATAGGATAGATTTAAACTCAGGTCTTCTTTATTCCATATTCAGCACTCTACCTTCTGTACCACTAAAGGTTTCTAATGTAGATTAAACATAAAAAAAATTTATTTTTTTCTAGATAGCCAGTTTTTAAATATTTTCCACCAAACTACTGAGTAAAATCCACATGAACAAAAAGCTTTTGGGGGTCCTCAATGATTTTAAGATTTGTAAAAGGGTCCTGAGACCAAAAAGATTGAGAATCTCTAGTCTGACTCTAAGTTACCAAGCAGTTTCTGATATACATTAAAACTATCTCTTGTAGTTAGAAGTCCCAAACAGAAATAAAATTTAAAACAATTAAATAGATAGCATAGGATTTATTAATTCCCTTTTTACAAATGAAAAAAATTAGTTTTCAAGTTCAATGATGCAGGCTTGGCTGAATACTTTGTAAGAGGAATAGTTGGGCCTAAAATCCAGTCTTTCTCCTCCTTCCCACACCAATGCTCCTACCGAAACACCAATACAGGCCTGCCAAAGGAAAAATCTGGAGGTAAGTAAAATTGATACGTGTTGCACCTGAAGCCAAGTTTAATGCAGAAGACTCCAATAGGTCCTAAACTTAAGGGTTATCTGGAGACATGTGCCAATGTCACACTCTGCCATATGGAAAAATCATTTGCTACTTTAAACCAGTTACCTCACCTGGCAAATGGGGATGACATTTACCTTGCTGCTCTAAGCAGGATAGTCATGATTATTATATGTAGATCTATAGATATATATACCCATACATACATATGATTATAAAATGTTTTGAGTTCTTCTTTAAAAGAAATATGACATATAAGTGTGAAATTATTATTAGCTATATATTTAAAAGAGCAGAAAATAGTTAAAATAACCCTAACACATACATTTTCAACACCTGCAGTTGTATATGAAATGCATAACTCTTTTTATTGTTTTTTTTGTCTAATCCACCACACCTGTGTTAAAAATGTACCCCCAAGGTCCAATTTTAAAAAAAAATTAAATTTAAGCAGATACTTATTCTTTTGTTCACCCCATTGTGCCTAGGTCTCATGACGGAATATATTTTAAATCAGATACTACCACAAGGAGACCACTTCAATGCAATTCTCAAAAGTACGGGTTAATCATATTTTCTTTTAAATGCAAACACGTGGCACCTCATAAATACGTATCACCTTTCATCAAGTGTTTTACAAGCTCTCCCTCTATGTATTGCACTTATAAGCATTATTAATTCAACATATTGTAAGTTGGTATTGAAGTAGTCCCAAAGCAGGATTACCTATGTAAAATATGTGCTGTAATATCTCAGCCCGTGCAGACCATAAAGAACAAGACATTAACCACAGAGTTAAAGCCCTCTGGTTTTAATGGATTTAGGGCAGCGTAAGGGCACATTTTTAAGTACAGATGCTGACTGAAACTAAAGTTAGTTTCAAGAAAGATGTCCATCCTGATTGATTTCCTCTTTTCTTGTGACTTTTAGAAAAGTTGTCAACAGGTTTGAATTATCAAAATTTCTAACCAAGTAGTTTGCCCTGATTTTTGGTTTGGTTGAGTTTGGTTTTGATAAGGCAGAACTGGATCTATGCTATTACTGATAAAGGGAACTGAGATGAGCATCTCCACTTTGCATTTGCTGCTCTTCCTGGTTTCAGCTTCTCAGGATAAGATGGCCCCTCCAAGATAAGGTTCTCAATTTTAATCTTATGGCCAGGCTGCTAACTCCACCCTTGACTGACATCACTTCCCTCAACCTTCTCTTTCTTTGAATTGGAGGGTTGAAGGACTGAGTATCAAACTCCTCCCCCTGCTTTCCTTTATTGAGGGCAGAAATTGGGCTTTCAGTTCACTCTGCTTTGCATCTGTTCCTTTACCTGATTTCAGCTTCATGTACTTATTCTATATCTCCTGGTTTCCTCTCACCCCTTTCCTGACTCCTTTTGTGTGATATCATCCCTTTTTATAAGTTTCTACAAGAAAAGGTCTAGCTTTCTTTTTTATCAGTTGCACCCCCATTATTTTGCAAAGTAAAAAGTCCTTCATAAATGATTATTGGATTGAATTTCCCCATACCAGTACAAATCTACACTGCCCAGATAATTTCTAGAAAGCATTAGAGATGCCTAAAGCCGGGGAAGTTTAGGTTAATTGGCCCAGGGTCAATTGTGAAAAACAGAATTTGAACTCAAGTCATTCTGGCTTCAAAGCTCACTTGTCTACTCACTACACCATGCCACTTCTGCTTTTGATATATGGGGAGAAGGGGCGGGGGGGGGGACTGACCTCAAACAGCATTGTACCTTTATCACTCAAATCAGGTACTTATCCTTTTTCTGAAAATGAAAGAAATAATGTCTTTAGGTAGCCTAACATAGCCCTCAAATTCTGATTCAAAAGAACAAGTATTAAGTTCCTGCTATGTTCCTGGCACTATGCTAAGTGCTAGAGATACAAAAACGAAATCCTTGAGACTCTTTTTGTCCTTAGAACATTAGATAGTATTTGTTTACATTCCCACATTAGCAAAGTCACTAGAAAGTTTTTCCTTCCCCTTTCAATAAGCCCCTTTCTCTTTGCCCTTAGGACAAAGAAATGCAGTCAAAGCCTTGTGCTGGACTGTTTTGGAACTAGTAAGATTTGGTCTTCCACACATTTTGACAGAAGAAATTGTTGTGGTATTCCATGTTTACTTGGCACTCCACTCGACGTGCTTGCTAGAACTTGTTGGCTTTGAGATCTCTGGAAGCATATGCCCACTGCAGCCAAAACAAAGGATCATGTGTTAGTTCAGGAGCACAAAGAAGAGCTCAGCACTGAGTTGCTGCAGGAACTTCAAAGGGAGCAGCAACAATGAGTAGCTGGGGTGTTTTCTTCAGGTGAGGAGGAGGCAAAGGAGGGTGTCCCTACTTCATTAATCAAGGAAATTTGTGCAAAATGGGTGGAAGTCTAACACCAAGTTAAAAAAAAATCACCCTGATAAAGCTTTAAGGAGTGGAATTGTAAGTTTGTTAAATGACCACACCATTTCCCACTTTAGAGGAATTTTGAAAGGCAGACAAAAACAAACATCATTGGAGAGGTTTCTTATAAAGCCTACACCTGGTGAATCTCAAGCAGGGTTCAGTGGTGATAAGGGACACAAAAGAAAAAAGAGAAAAAACTCTACAAGGGCAGTTACCCTCAGATATTCTTGAAGGGAACTCTTCTTCCAAACAGTAATGTTTCTCCTCCCTACCATCCCTTGGGGCTATGAACTCCTCTGAATCCAGGTAAAATTAAGTTAAAATTGTTTTATTTAATCTAAATATTTTTTAAATTTATGTCTATATATTATTAATGTTCATTTAGTAAAATACAACTCCATTAATGCATATGACTCATAAAATCTGGATTTACTGGGTGTCTGGAACAGATAATTTCAATTTATATTACTCTTTATTAGAAAAATTCATTTCATACTCGACCTTTTTGGACTTGATCTGCCTTTTGGAAGGTGTTGATGAAAAGTACATTGTTTAGCTGAATTTGAGGTATTACTGGGAGAGATATGTTTGGGTAGAGATCTTCTATGGTATCTTTCAAATGTCTTCTACTGAATGGTCAAGCCTAAGAATAGCATCCAGGCAATATGTTATTTTATGGATTGGAATACTTATTATAATGATACCTGAACCTGAAATTTTGCTAAACTCTAGAGAGATAAAGAGAGAAGAGGAAGAGAAATTTAAAGAAATATCTATCAATAATTAATATATATGTGCATATATATCAATGTGAATGCATGTGTCTGATTAGGGGCCAGCTAGGTGGCACAGTAGGCACAGTAGATAAAATGAAAGACCTGGAGTCAAGAGGACCCGAGTTCAAATATGGCCTCAGACACTTAGCTATATGATTCTAGGCAAATTATTCCACCCTGTCTGCCTCAGTTCCCCCTCTATAAAATGAACTGGGAAAGGAAATGGCTAACGTGTGACCTTGCCAAGAAAACCCTAAATATATCCACAAAGAATCAGACAGGACTAAAAAATTTCTGAACTACAACAATGATAGCAATGTAGATAGATAGATAGATAGATAATTTATGTAAATCATCATATATAATCCTAATTCAGGTCTATATGACATGTTAGTCATAGAAGATAATTTCTGTAGCCCCATTAATATAGAAGTTTTTAATGTAGAGCCCACGAACTTTTAAAAATGTATTTTAATAACTACAGAATATTTTTCCTTTGTAATCATATTTTTATTTCATGTTTTTAAAAATGTTATTCCGATAGAAGATCCATAAATTCACTAGATGGCCATAAGGATCCACCATACATGCAAGAAAATTAAAAAAAAAACTCAAAAATCTCTGGCTTAAGGAATACTATAGAGCTATTTTAAGTGTTTGTTTTTATTGTATTCAAAAACATAAATTAGCAAACACTACTTCTGTAGACTAAATAAAAAAGGTCTCACCCAGAGAAGCATTATATTTTTAAAAATATATGTAGATGCTCTTGTAATTAATAAAATACTTTAATAATTTTATACCTTCATAGTTGAAGTATCAGGTTAAATATATTTCTCAATAAACCATCAACATAAAGTGTAAGGATAGGCTGTCTTTCTGGAAGACCTTATTGGTCAGAGAAAAAAAATACATGAATTATAAGGAAGTTGCATGGACCCTTTAGTCCCCATATGGCCTTTAACTCTTATCTCCATGCTACACTAAGTGGTAGATTACTAGAGACCAGGATTACAGCTGTACATGAAAGATAAACATCCAGTACAACTAACACATGACTGATTACTTTTTGGGTGAGACACAGCTGTGGTGGTAATGAAAAGAAAGCACTGGATTTGGGGTTGAAAGTCATAGATTTAAATTCCATAGCTGCTACTTACTAACTGTGTGGCCTCAAGTGACTTTCTGTGTGAGAACTGAAATCAGAGACAATTTACTTTTGCTTGTTGTTTTAGTATTGTATATAGTGAGTAACCAACAAAGAAGAAACACAAGCTCTGCTAATATAATGTTCAGTGAATATTATGACATCGTTTTATTTTTATTTTGTATTTTTCAATAAAAATTACATTTTAAAATTCATCTGTTTGCCTACCAAAAATGGAAAGATCACTGAATTAACAAGGAGATTGATGATCCTCATGATGATCGTAATGACTGGCATTTACATGATTCAGGTCTGCAAGACACTTTACAAATGTTATTTTATACTCAAAACAACCCTGGGAAGTAGGTACTACTATTATCTCCATGTTTTTGTTATTCATTCTTCCTTTAGAAAACCAATGCTGACTTGTATGTGAATTGGATTTAAATAAGGCAGAGTTGCGCAATGTCATCATCCTCATTCTCTCTTCCAAAATCATACAGTATAGTGACAAGACAAAAGTCAGGATGTCTGATGATGGACTAGTTTGGAGTGGATGACATCTTCCATGTCTCATCAAGTTCTAAGAACTCTGCAGTGTTCACCTCCATCCATTCCTCCAGAGAAATCTTCCTGGGTTTGTGGTAGACATCCTCCCAAATCCTCTATAGGTTTAAAACATGTTGGATATTCTAAAGCTTGTTTTAGCTCTTCTACCCAGGCAATGGGTATTGCACATGTTACAGTTTCTTGGACCTACAGATGAGAGTTCAGTAACAAGGGAACACCAAAGTTGAATGAGCAGCCTTGAAAAGATCTTGAGAAACACTCTTAACAGAGATGGTAGTCCTCCCTTAATATCCCATATACCCTTATTTCCATGTTAGAGATAAGGAAAATGAGGCAAAGAGGTTAAATGACTTACACAGGGTCACACAGCTATTAAGTGTCTGAGACAGGATTTGAATTTATATTCCTGACTCTAGCACTCTATTTACTGTGCCACTTTACTGATTAATAATTATTAATTGCTAATTATTAATCAGTTAATTATTATGAGTTTACCTTATCCTCATTTTACACAGGGATTTTTTTTGGAAAAAGAAAAAAGCATATTCAATTATATTGCTCTAATATTTATGTATTCTGGTAAATTTTTTGCATTATTGATAATAAAAATATTTTACAATATCTTTTTATTTTATTATTTAATTTTTTATTTGTATAATGTAAACAGAAAATCTGTATATGTCAGTTATAAATAATAATTGCTAATATTTACATATTGATAGTGCTAACTATTTGTCAGGCACTTTTAATGATTATCTCATTTGATCTTCACATCAACCCTAGGAGACAGGTGCTACTATTATCCTCATTTTTAGATGAGGAAACTGAGGCAGACAGACATTAAGTGAATGGCCCAGGGTCATACAGGCTGCAAATTGTCTGAGGTTGTATTTGAACTCAAGTCTTCTTGACTTCAGTTTTAGTGTTTCATCTTCTGTGTCGCTTAGCTGTCACTTATAAATTAGTATTTTAATTAATATTTTGGAACTTCTGCTCCAAAAAATGTTTTATTGAGACCACTTTCCAATGGAGCTGTGACCATTCAGGATATAGGTACTTCTTGCAGAAAATCTTGTCACAATCCGTACCACAGTAGATTAAAAAAGCCAAAATCACAAAATATTTAAAAACTAAAGAACAAGGCTGAATATAATAAGATAAAATTTAATTGTTATTAGATTTTAAGTTCCTTGAGGGCAAGGACCATCTCTTGGCTCTTTGTTTATCCCTAGTCCATAGCAGATTGCCTGACCCATAGCAAGTACTTAATAATTGACTTTCCACATATATAATGAGACACAATAGTTTGAAAAAATCTGAGACATCTAGTCGACTGAATATAAATTAAAGGTGTTAAATGGCAAACACCCCACCTTACCCCTCCCATTAAAAGTTATTGGTATTGGAATTCATTACTAAAGGGACAGTTTGCATGAACAACAAACTGATAGTCTAAATATATATTTACTCTGCCCTAGTTGGATCTCATCTAATTGTGGGCACCACTTTATATACAGGGCATTGAAAAACTAGAAACCTTAAGATGAATATGACCAAAATGGTAAAGAACTGGAGCACATACATGTCTTATAAGGATCATTTGAAAAAACTGTGTATGTTTATCTTGAAAGAAAGGAAGCCTCATTTTTGTTGTTCATTTGTTCAGATATGTAAGATTCTTCATGATTAGATAGAATATAACAGACAAGGCTTTTCTGTTTCCACTAACTCCCAAAATCTGTTCTTTGCTTCCATGATACTATCTACATCATCCTCTACCATGCCCTTCTCCTTTAACCTTCAAAATTTCCCAGCATTGAGGTCTTTTTCATTAAGTCTTGTCTTATCATTCGGTCCAAGTATTTAAGCTTCAGCTTCATTATTACTCCTACCAATGAGTGATCTAATTTATTTTTAAAGTATTGACTGATTTGATAGTCTTGTTGCCCAAAGGAGTCACAAAAGTCTTCTTCAGCATCACATTTCAAAAGAGATGGCACAGTTGAAGAAATCAAAGCCATATATGGGTATATGAAAAAATGTTGTAAACCACTACTGATTAGAGAAATGCAAACAAAAATAATTCTAAGACATCATCTCACATGTATCAGACTGGCTAAAATGATAAACGGGCAAAGTGACAAATGTTGGAGGGGATGTGGAAAAATGGGAACGCTAATAGACTAATCTGATATTATAAACTGATCCAACCATTTTGGAGAGCAAATTGGAATTACTCCCAGAAGGTTATAAAATTGTGTATACCTTTATTCCCAGCAATACCATTTTCCCCAAGGATATGGGGCAGGTGACACCTATATGTTCCACAATATTTATAGCATTTCTTTTTGTGGTGGCAAAGATTGGAAATTGAGTGGATGCTCACCAATTGAGAAATAGCTAAACAAATTGTGGTACCAGGTATATGACTGTGAAGGAATACTATTGTGCCATAAAATATAATGAACCAGCTAATTGGGAAAAAATTGGAAAGAACTACATGGGTTAAAGAATAGACAGAATCAAGAGAACATCATACAAAATTACAGAACTAATATTGGAATAAAAAATAGAAATGTTACCTCCAAAGAGGAACTGAAATGTGAAAATGCGAAAAACTTAATTTATATGAGCATATCTGTCTCCCAGATGATACATTCTGTGATGTGGGGAGGTTGGGGGGGCTAGAATATTTGTGTATAAATACTATTAATTACTTTAAAAAGAAAGAGGTGGCATTTAGCTTTTCTTAAAGTCTAGCTCTCACGGTCATACATCACTACTGGGAAAACCATAATTTTGACTATATTGGCAAGGTGATATCTCTGATTTTTAGTATGCAGACCAGATTTGCAACAGTTTTATTTCCAAGGAACAAGAATATATCAATTTCATCTTTTTTTCCCAGACTTTCCCTCTCTTCAGCAATCTGAATAGTGGGTTAGAATAACACATATTTTCACTCAAAACTGAAAGTCCAAAGAACCAGCTCTTCTTCCCTCCAACTCACACCAACTCCATTTGCCCCTCAAGATTAATAAATTGGGTTTGAATCATCATTTTTGATGAATGAAAATGAGGTTAATTAAGTGTGGTTTAGGGTTTGAATATATAGCTGATAACATCGAATTATTAATCTCTAACAGTGAGGAAAGAGTTCCATACAATTGACCCTTACAACCAAAGGTTTACATAAGGAAAAAACTTCCTAACAGTTATTCAAGGGTGCAGGCAGGTAGGTGCCTTAGTGGATAGAGAGGAGGTCCTAAGTTGAAATATGAACTCAGATACTTCCTGGCTGTATGACCCTGAGCATGTCTCATGCCCCTTATTGCTTAGACTTTGCTCTTCTTCTGCCTTGGAACCAATACACAGTACTGATTTTAAGATAGAAAGTAAGAGTTTGTTTTTGTAAATTAACTATTCAACAGTAGAAAGTATTGCTGTAAGATACAGTGGGTTTCCCTTCAATGGAGGTCTCCAAGAAAAAGTTTTAAGATATATTTTTGGTGTGTTGTAGTAAGGATTCGTTTTATTTAAGTTGGACCATTTGTAAACTGAGGTACCTTCTGATTTTAAAATTTTGTGATTATGTGCAAGTTGTCCATAACCTTTCATTATTTCTTCACACAAGGACCAACCAAGGGAGGAGGGAGAACAGTTCTTCAGGATCTTTTGATGCTGCATAAATACCAATAGAGAATGTAGGTGGTCAGTTATTGCTTTTTCTTGCTGTGTTCCTAACTTGTCTTATTTTTTAATACTTATACGTCATAGGATTAAATTCTTCATGTACATTTTCCTACCTTCTTCCATTTTGGAAATACACTGGAAATTCTTAGTGGTCACCATGCCCTTTTCTCTTGTCCTTAGGGTGATCCTCAACCTTAGATCCTCAAAGCATTCTAGAACTCACACCCATACAGCATTACTGGAGAAATTTCATACCTTTATTTTTTAAAAATATTTATTTTTTAGAAAATTTAACATGGTTACATGTCATGCCTTTATTTCAGGGGGAGAAAAAATCTTCGTTTTGAAACATTGATGAATTGATTATAGCTTTTCATCATTATGCATTATCTTATTTAAGGGATACAAATACAAGGGCTACATCTACTACTACATAGGTGTCCACAAAATCATTTAATGTCAGAAAGAGAACCTAAAATGATTTGAGTCAATGAATTTTATTATTTGACAAGCAATTTTCCATTGGTAAAACATGAATGAGGTAGACAAAATGCTAATGAAAATTCCAAATGCTACTTAAATAAATGATATTTAGAATGAACAATGAAAGAGGGCAGGGACATCTAAGCTCTGACACATCTTTCCCCTCAATGGCTCTCTGTTTACCTGGAGCTATTTCTCTTATTTTCTACTACCTGCTGTTTCAGTATTCCTCACCAGCTGTTTTCACTTCCTTCTCTTGCAACTCTTGATTCCTACTCATTTTTCCTCTTTTCCCTAGGTCCTCTCCTGTTCCTTGATTCCCTCTTATATTAGTCAGTCCTCTTCCCCAAGTGCTTCTTCACTTCCTTTGCCACCTGGTACCTTTTTGCTCTAAATCATATCTAGTGCTCTCTCATTGTATAAGAAATGAAACCACAGCTGGAATATTAGGCTATTTTCTGTGTGCTTCAGTGGATAGATCAGAAGAGTTCAAGAAATAGCTGCTGAAATGGGGCTTGAGGGATCAGCTTGTGATGAAAGATTAATTAAGTTAATTAAGTATGGTTCAGGGTTTGAATATATAGAACTCTTTCAGGTAATTAGTGCTCATATAGACCAGGGACCCTATTCTTCAGGGTGGAACAGGGTTTGGGGTTTAAGCTCAGCATCACTGAGACAGCCTGCAGAATATAGATCCTACTTAATGGCTACTCAGTTCTCTTATCAGTGAGAGCAAGGTAGAAAGACAGGTAAAATTAGGATAGTCACATAGGCACACAGTTCCAAAGTACTTTTAGGAATAGATACAAAGCCCCAAAGTAACAGATCTCCCTTGGTTTATATTCCCATCCTATAAAACTCAATCAGTCAGGTTCCCACAGAATTGTTTCAAATATATGTATGTATCCTCTTACATTCTTGAATTCTCTTACAAATTTGAAATTATTTATTCTGAATTCTGAAAACTAAAAAAATTAATTAAAATAAAGTTTTAAATTAGTTGTATACACATAAATGTTGTTAAGTATTTGTATAGCAACTATTGCTATGGAACCTGGGATTTGTTGAGAGGAAGAAAGAAGTGATGGAAGGAAGGAATGAAGCAAGGAAGGAAGGATGGGAGGAAGGGAGGGAGGAATAACTTGGCAATAAATTGAAGAGAGTAGAAGGTAAGATGTTGTTTGTATAAAGAGTTCCTGAAGTCAAGGCATTGTTGCTGAAAAGTAGATTTAAAATACTCATTCCTTACTCTCCCTCCCCCCAACTGTCCTCGTAAATCTCCCTGCCTTCTTTGTAGTGTGTGAATCCTTTCATGTATCAGGAGAGTATAGGTAGGAAGCATCAGGGTAGACTCAAGATGAGAGGTGGCAGGGAAGTGTTCCTTTTTAGCCCAGAGGCAGAACTAGCCCTAGGGATTGCTCTGTGGTTTAGTAACTTGGCTGTGGTCCATAGGTTAGGTCTGGCCATCTGTGACTTCATAGAAGGAAACAAATTGAACAGACAGAAAAGAAAAGCCAAAAAGAATGTCCGTTTTTTAAAAATGAAGTTTGAAAGATTCAAAATTATATTATTTTTAAAAAGGGAATGGGATTGTTTAACAAAAGTATGAAGCCACATTTGGTGCATGTGAAAAAGTATGAAACATAAAATAAACAATGTTGTATGCTAAGTTTGGATTTACAAAGCTAATACAGATAAGGATGTTTAGTGCCTTTGGGCATTGTCATGTAATTAAGCTGTTCAACTATTATGGACTGAGTCATGCACTGTCTCTAAACTTATGTTCCTAAAATTTTATACTTCCCTAGACATGGTAACTGAGAAACCTAGATTATCATTTTCATCAAATACTTATGCATATATACATGGGTGTATATAATTTATATCCATACCCATATACATAAGTACATATATATATATAACTATGAATAAATATAAAGTTTTTGTCTGAATGAAACTGTACGATCATATTTATCTTGTGCAATTCTTGTTTATGTCTTCTGCTGAATCTTCAGAGGACACACAATTAACCTTCCACTTTATAGATATGCTTTTTCTCTCTCTCGGTCTCTGACTCTCTAACTCTGTCTTTTTGTTTCTCTCTCACTCTTACTCTTGCTATGTCCTTGATATAGATTGGAATGGTGACATAGATGTAGATATAGATGTAAATACAGGTAGATGTAGGTATTTAAATGCAGATATAGATGCATCAGTAGAAATAGATATAGCATAGACATATGGATAGATAGATATAAATATGTATAATATAGATTTAGATCTAGTCTGTCCCAAAAGTATCAGTGAAATTTTAACCTTTAACAACTTTAGAAGTATAAAATCTATAAAATTACAGAAAAATAACATTTTAAATTTTAATTAAATTGCAATTATATTGATATCTTTCTTAATAAAATTTAATATAGCCATCATCTTCTGCTATATATCACACTAGTAGATTTTTTAACTTTGTAAAAACTTTCATCAGCTGCAACCCATTGATTTAAAGTTTTGCATTTATTAACTCTAGCCTTAAGTTTATCCAAAGAATGAGATTTTTATACATATGTAACAATTTTAATATGACCTCCATCAGAAACAGTATAATGGGAAAAGATCAGATGATTGAGGTGGCTAAGCAAGAGGATCCCTACAAATCCACACATCTGAGAAAAAATTATCCAGAAATTCTCACAGGTAGAATGCATTATAACAAAGTAGTCTCAATCCTGTTGAAATTTTATTTATTCAGAATTCTCAAAACTGAAAAAAGTAATTAAAATAAAGTTTTAAATTAGGTTCCAATAAACTCATAACATTAATACTTCTAAAGTTATTAAAACTTTGTGGATATAATGTGTTTATGTGCATGCATGTATATTACCTCTTTAATTCAACTACATGTAGATAGATAGATAGATAGATAGATAGATAGATAGATAGATAGATAGATAGATAGATAGCAGTTGTCTCTGACTCCTCATTTGGAGTTTTCTTGCGAAAGACCCTAGAGTGCCTTTCCTCTCCAGCTCATTTTAGAGATGAGGAACCTGAGGCAAGCATGGTTAAGTGACTTGCCCAGGGTCATACGATGTCAAATCATATTTGAACTCGGGTCTTCTTGACTCCAGGACTGGCATTCTATACATTTAACTGCCTAGCTGCCCAACCCATACATTATGGGGGAATGTAAATATAGATTTAAATATAGGTATAGATATAGATATGAATATACCTACAAGCATAGACATGGATATGTGTATAGATGTGATGTTATAATCAGTGGTATCAAACTGAAACAGAAAAGGGAGCTACTAAACCATACATAAAGATTCCTGGGGTCACACATTGACTTATGAAAGCATATACTATTATAATATTACCCATGTTTTATTGTATTTATTTTCTTAAATATTAATAAATTATATTTTCATTTGTCTAAAGACATGTTCAAGAGTGTGGTAGACCACATTCTGAATGCATGCTTGAAATCTCTGCTAAGGATATACATAGGAGAAGGAGTCAGAAAGAGATGGAAAAAAGAGAAAGGAGACAGGATGGCAAAAACAAGTTAGATCTCATTTGGGAAACTATGTATTGCCTATAATTATACCAAGCTGTTCATTGCCCCAAAATCTCATTGAGCCATACAATCTCAGAAGAATAGACATTATAATCATCCATTAAGAAAACAGAAAGATACATGATAGACATGAGTAGGCTCCAGCATACTTCCAATGATAACTTGTACATGGGAAATTGTGCAAAAGCACCATCAAAAGAAGATGTTAATGACAAAAAATAGTAGGTAGGTTGGTCAAATAGCAAAAATGAGAGATAACAAAAACAAACAATATTGCCATAATATTTTATTTTAGTAAGACAGAGAAAAATCCTCCCTCTGATGCTTTCTGTATGATCCTAAATAAATCACTTTTATAAAATGAAGGGGTTTGACGAAATGGCCCCAAACATCCTTTCTAGTCCTTTCTATGCTATTGTCTTATTAGTCAAAGAATAGTAAAGAATCAGAACATTTCTATGGTTTTAGAAGAATTTTCCTAAAAAATATTCACAAAAAATAGTTTACCTTCACCTTTTTACTGAGCTGTAGTTGCAAGTCCCTAAATACCAGATAGTCATTTTCTCTTTAATATACTACAGCCATCCTATAGTATGTCAATCTTGTCAATTCAACAGCTTAAAATCACACTCATCTTCTTTATTTTATAATCATTTCTCCTTTCTAGATATCTCTAGATCTATAAAGGGAGCCATCATTCTTTCCAGTTTTAAAACATAGTAGTCATTCTTGAGTCCTTTTCTTTTTTTTTTCTCTTACCACACATGTAGGTAATCAGTCTTACTGTTTTTGCCTTGGCAAAGTCTCTTGAATTCAACCCTTCTTTCTATTTGACTGCTGCTAGTCTAAGTTCTTTATCATTGCATACCCATTGCTTTCTGTAGGTTATTTTTAATCCTTCTTCCTGCCTCTAGGATCTCTCTCTCTATGCCATCCCATGGGATATTGCCACATTAATCTTCCTAAATTACTATATCTCATATGTAATGGGAACTAACCAAGGTATTGTGTGTATCAGTGTGTTTACCTGATATAAATTTCACAAATAGAGGCTGAATAGCTGCTTCCTAAAAAGTTAAGATACAAAGAACTTCAAAAAACTGTGGAGCAAAAAAATAACTATTTCCTTTCTCTTAGCCATATGATAGGAGGAGATATTTTCTATTGATTCATAGTGAAAACTAGGGGTCTTCAAAAAAGCCTGATTTAGCTTAATCCCTTTATCCATTTTCTCTTAAGCTATCCTCTTGGTGGATCTTTTGGATTCCACTGATGGCATCTTCTGAGATACAGTGTTATATGCGGAGAAGCCTTATGCTCTCCCTACTGAAGCTTAGGTCCTTTACCTTCATCAGCATTTATCATGTTGATTTAGGTGAAAGGAAAGCAGCATTATGGTGTCCCAGCAGATGAGATTTTGCAGCCAGCTCTGCATCAGTGCCCTGAGGAAAAAAGTATTAATTTCAGGAGTGACCTTTGAGACCTTGCCCAGGGTATCTGAATAAAAGGAACTCCATCAGAACCAAGGCTAAATTTTGACATGAACTTGGTGGGTCCATTTCTATGTAGGCAATGAATTAAGGGTGAGCCCAGTCATCTCACAATAGGACAAGAGAAATTGTGTCCTTGAGGTGAGGGAAATGCTTGTACTTTTGTCCTTGTTACACCTTCAAGTAAATATCCCTTCATGGAACTTAATTGATGTTGTGTTTATATGCAAGTAAGATGCTAATCATTTATACCTAATGCTTCCAGGGAATGCATCCCAAAGGGACTTGAGCCAAAAAAATTCAAGGTGTCCCCAAAGTGTACCCCAAGAATTGCCCTATGGAAAGTTCTGAGGAAGAGCTCTAGCCTGCTTGGATTTCATAGAGGAGCCAGAAGCACTTTATAGATATTTATCATAATTTTCCATCCCTCAACATAATTTTAAATAATTTATCCTTTCTATGGAATATGCTAAAAGAATTATAGAACTTTGGAATGGAAAGAAACTTTATAGCACATCTAATCTGATCCATTCATTTAAGGAAATAGAAACTGATATGCTCAGATTTATGCGACAAGTTATTCTTCTGGGCCTAGAATCTAGTTCTTCTGATTCTCAACTCTTTTCAAGTATCTCAGCAGGAAATGTTATCTTTTCTGTTCTTTTCTTTGTTTCCCTAGTGTTTGTCCCATTGATTGGAAAATAACAATTTCTCAATAAAGGCTCAATTGAATTCAAAGTCCTCCAAAATCTGGCTTCTATTTACCTCTCCAAATTAATTTTTTCTACTATTACTGTGATACAATAATCTTATAACTAACTAACTTACTCATCTCTCATCAAATTACATATATTCCTAGACCCTTGAATTTTTTCGTTCCTTTTTTTCTCCCCTAATCTAAATCATAAGATTATGATTGTGGAGTTCAGATGGGATCTCAAGAGGTCATCTAGTCTAGCTCTGTCATCTTATTAATTATAAAACTGTGACCCATTGCAATTAAATGACTTGCCTATTGTCAAATAGGTAGAATTTAGTAAAGCTGAAATTTGAGCTCAAGCCCATGGACTGAAGTCAGTGCTCTTTCCATCATTCTACCATGCTTCTTCCATTAAGATTCACTCAAAAGTAACTTGAATTCCATTTATTTTGTGAAGTTATCACTAACTATATTAGGCCACAGGAAAACTAGTACCGTAATCTACCATTATTAGCAAAAAAAGTTTTCTTCTTCACCATCATAAAATTATTAGAGTAGTCCAACAAACATTCTTTCCTTATATTTTCTTAGTACATGCCACTAAAATTAGCCAACACAAGAAGCCATATTTCGTGCTCTGTGATAAGATTTGCATTTTTTAGTGCTAATGGAAAGTATGACTGGAAGAGTAATGAGCTGATGTCATTAGCAATCTTGCCTTGTTAGCTGGCATGTTGGGTTTTATTCATCCTGCTTTGTTAGGCAATCACATTCATTATCTCATCCACTGACCCCCATTAAATCCCCACATCTATTTATCTTCTCATTCCTCATAGTACAACAAGTTCAACTTCAAGTTCCTAATGTAATGCATACATATATAATGCCCCTGCTCAAGCACTGAGTCATCAACTAACATTTATTAAACCCAAACATAGGAGCAACTACATTAAAATCTGATGATGCAATCAGTGAAAGGTATACACACATACACACACTACTTCTCATAATATAGTTAAAATATATGGTATTTTTAATATTGTGCTTGAATTGCTACCAATAGCAATAAGAGAATAAAAATAATTTAAAGGAATCAGAATTAGCAAGGAGATAATAAAATATCTTTTTTGTACATGATATGATATTATATGTGAAAAATTCTAGAATCAACAAAAGTTAATTGAAACTATCAATAGTTTTAGAAAAGTAGTAGCATATAAAATAAACCAACATAAATCATCAGCATTTTAAATTATCATTAACAAAGACCTGCAAAAAGAGATAGATATAACCCATTTAAAATAACTACAAACAGAATAAAATACCTGGGTGCATACTTGCCAAGGCAAATGCAGGAACTACATGAACATAATTATAAAATACTTTTTATACAAATAAAGTAATATTTAAATCATTGGAAAGATATTAATTGTTCATGGGTAGGCACAGCTAATATGATTATAATGACAGACCTACTTAAACAAATCTACTATTCAATGCCATCTCAATTAAATTAACAAAAATTAGATTACTGAACTAGAAAAATAGTAATAAAATTCATTTAGAAGAACAGAAGATCAAGAATATCAAAGGAATTAATTTTTAAAAATGTAAAGGAAGGAGGTCTAACAGTAACATATTTTAAACTATATTATAGAGCAGTAATTATCAAAACCATCTGATACTTGCTAAGAAATAGAAAGGTAAATCAGTGGAACAGAACAGTTAAAAAACTTGAGTAGAGACTCAAGGTATGGGTATAAGAACTCACTATTTCATAAAAAATTACTGGAACAATTGGAAAGAAAATTGAGACACTAATCCACTATTAGGGGAACTGTGAACTGATCCAAATATTTGGAGAGCAATTTGGAATTATTCCCAGAGAGTTACAAAACCGTGTATGCCCTTAAACCTAGCAATACCACTGCAGGGTCTGTGTCCCAAGGAAAGAGGAGAAAAAGGAAAAGGGACTTTTTGTTTTGAAATATTTGTAATAGTTCTCTTTGCCGTAGCAAAGAACTGGAAATCAAGATGATGTCCATCAAAAGGGGAATTGGTGAACAATATGTTATATATGATTAGGATAGAATACTACTGCTGCATATGATGCACTGTTGCAGCAGAAGCTTTTTGCTTTTGCAAATCAACTGTAGCAGCTCTGGCAGTTAGAAGTTTTAGAATATTCACAGTTAAACAGTTGGAGCCTGATACTATAAATAGTCCTGAGGTTCCAACTGAGGGGCTTTTGCCTGTTGGTTTTGGGGATTTTGGCTTTTGGCTTTTACCTTTGCCTGTGACTTTTGTCTTTGGGGCATTTGGACCTAGTCTGATTTCTCTGGACCTCTCCCTGACCTCTCCATTTAAATACTGCTATTTCCCTTGAATTTCCCCTTTGGGCCCTGGAAGGAAGGGTGGATTCTGGTGTTTGGACATTGTGGGTTTAGCTTCTGTAGGCAAGTAGGAAATCCTGAATCAAGCCACCACCTTATTTAGTGATCTGATAATACCTTTACTTCAGGGCAGTGAAACTTTCCTGACTGGAAGAGCCACCCTCTCTCAGTCTGACCCAGCACCAGCTTTCTCCCTAGTAGCAGCTACAAACCCTGAAACCCTCTTTCCCTCAGTTTATCCTCTAACTTTAATAAATCCCCTTGTTACCTACACAAAAGCCTCTGTTGGATCATTTTATTGAATATTAAGGCAAAGAGTGAAGGGGAAGAAACTACTTTCCTTTTATTTCTTGAGGGAAACCTAGGCATCCACCTTGGACAGGAAGTACACAGCCGAGACTTCCTGCAGACATCAATTTCACTGGCAGGGAGGAGGCTTTGACTCCTCCCTCAAAGGGATTTAGAAATTAACAAGAGAAACCCCTCCAGCCAGATCTAATCTTTTCTGACTGACCCAATTCCTCTTGTATCATGGAGATACTTTCCCTGCCTGAAGATCCAGCCTATTTCCTCCCAGTACCCTCTGTCTCTAGCCTCAGTGATTAGTCTGTTTGAGCAGCCCCTCCTATATACTCCCATTCATTCCCTTACCTTCCTATATATTACCCATTCATACCTTACCTCAGCTATCCCCTTTATTTCTCCTCCTATCAACATTTTGCCTACTTCTTTATAACATGCATAAGACATGATAAACAACATGGGTAGGAAAGGGCTAACATAATGAAAATGACAATTACTTATTCTGTGCCATAGCTATCAAACTACCAAGAAACTTTTTTACTGAATTAGAAAAAATATAACAAAGTTAATTTGGAAGAACAAAAGATCGAGAATATCAATGGAAATAATGAAAAAAATGTGAAGGAAGTTGGCCTAGCAGTACCAGATCTCAGACTGTACTATAAAACAGTGATCATCAAAACAATATGATACTGGCTAAGAGACAGAAGGGAGGATGAGTGGAATAGAAGGGGTAAATGACCTCAGCAAGACATTGTATGATAAACCCAAATATCCCAGCTTTTGGGACAAAAACCCACTATGTGACAAAAACTGCTGGGAAAACTAGAAAACAGTATGGGAGAGATTAGGTTTAGATTAACATCTGACACCCTACACCAAAATAAATTCAGAATGGGTGAATGACAAATATAAAGAAGGAAACTATAAGTAAATTAGGTGAACATAGAATAGTTTACCTGTCAGATCTCTGGGAAAGGAAAGATTTTTAAGACCAAGCAAGAGACAGAGAATATTAGAAAGTGTTAAATGAATAATTTTGATTAAATTAAATTAAAAAGGTTTTGTGCAAACAAAACTAATACAACCAAAATTAGAAGGGAAACAAGAAATTGGGAAAAAATCATCATAACAAAAACCTCTGACAAATATCTAATTACTCAAATATATAAGGAGTTAAATCAATTGTACAAAAAAATCAAGCCATTCCTCAATTGATAGACGGGGAAGGGATATGAATAGGCAATTTTCAGATAAAGAAATCAGAACTATTAATAAGCACATGAAATAGTGTTCTAAATCTCTTATAAATAGAGGAATGCAAGTCAAAACAACTCTGAGGTACCACTTCACACCTAGCAGATTGGCTAATATAACAACAAAGGAAAATAATAAAGTTTGGAGGGGAAGTGGCAAAATTGGGACATTAATGCACTGCTGGTGGAGTTGTGAATAGATCCAACAATTCTGGAAGGCAATTTGGAACTGTGCCCAATGGGAGTTAAAAGACTTCCTGCCCTTTGATCCAGCCATACCACTGCTGGGTTTGTAACCCAAAAAGATAGTAAGGAAAAAAGACTTATAAATATTTATATTTATATAAGTATTTATAGCTACGCTCTGTGTTGACAAAAAATTGGAAAATGAGGTGATGCACTTCGATTGGGGAATGGCTAAACAAATTGTGATATATATTGGTAATGGAATACTATTGTGCTAAAAGGAATAATGAACTGGAGGAATCCCATGTGAACTGGAATGACTTCCAGGAATTGATGTCGAGTGAAAGGAGCAGAACCAGGAGAACATTATACACAGAGACTGATATACTGTAGCACAAATGAGTATAATAGATTTCTCTACTAGCAGCAATGCAATGATCCAGGACAATTCTTAGGGACTTATGAGAAAGAATGCTATCCATATCCAGAAAAAGAACTGTGGGAGTAGAAACACAGAAGAAAAACCACAGCTTGATTACATGGTTTGATGGGGTTATGATTGGGGATGTAGACTCTAAATGATCATTATAGTGCAAATATTAATAACATGGAAATAGGTCTTGATCAATGACACATGTAAAACCAAGTGGAATTTATTCTGACTACAAGAGTGGGATTGAAAGAGGAGAGGTAAAGAATATGATTCATGTAACCATGGAAAAATATTCTTAATTAATTAATTAATTAAATGGACAACTTCTTTAAAAAAAAGAAATGATGAGCAGTTTAATTTAAAAAAATTTTGGGGGTCTGGGGGAGTTGGGTAGCTCAGTGGATTGAGAGCCATGCCTAGAGATGGGAGGTCCTAGGTTCAAATCTGGCCTCAGACACTTCCCAGCTGTGTGACCCTGGGCAAGTCACTTGACCCCCATTGTCTACCTTTACCACTTTTCTGCCTTGGAGCCAATACACAGTATTGACTCCAAGACAGAAGGTAAGGGTTATAAAAATAAAATCTTGCAAAGATCTACATTAAATAAAGAAGAGTGAAATGAGTATAAATACAGTTACAGGATTGATATTTTAAGAATAACTTGTAAAAAAAAAAAAAAAAAAAAAAAAGAATAACTTGTGAATGTCCAACTCCAGATAAAGAAGTTAAGTCTGGTCAATCAGAGATGCAGAGTGATGTAATTGACCTTATAAGAAAGGGGATAGAGGTCATCTGGGTAGCTCAGTGGATTGAGAGTCAGGCCTAGAGAAGGGAAGTCCTAGTTTCAAATCTGGCCTCAGACACTTCCCAGCTGTGTGACCCTGGGCAAGTCACTTGACCCCCATTGCCCACCCTTACCACTCTTCCACCTATGAGCCAAGACACTAGAAGTTAAGAGTTTAAAAAAAAAGAAAGGGGATGGACCTACAGTAGCATACTCTATACAGCCTGACTCTCTCTTCCTAGACAGGAACTCCAGGGCTATCTCTCTGTCCCCTCTCTGGAGTGTTTAATGATCTGCTTGAACTGCTGCTTGTAGCTGGAGCCAGGGAAACCTAGAAACATGTTTTGTTTGTTTCAGCAGCAGATATACTAAAATTGAAACAATACAGAAATTAACATGGCCTTTGCAGAAGGATGACACACATTCATGAAACACTTGATGTCTTAAAATTTCATTTAAAATAATTATAAATAATATAAAATACCTGGGAGGTATCCAAGAAAAACACATCAGTTATACAGACATAATTTCAAAACACTTGCCTACAGATACAAAGTCTGATCTAAAAAACTGGACCTAATATAAAATGAAAATTCTACCTAAATTCATTTATTTATTCAGTGCCATACCAATCAAACTACCAAAAAAATTTTATAGAGCTAGAAAAAAATAACAAAATTCATCTGGAAGAACAAAAGACCTAGAATATCAAGGTAACTAATAGAGGAACATTTGAAGGAAGGTGGCCCAGCAGTACCAGATATCAAACTGTACCATAACACAATAATCTCAAAACAATCTGGCACTGGCTAAGAAATAGAATGTTGGGTCAATGGAACAGATTAGATATACAGTAAACAGTCATAAATTATCATAGCAATCTAGTGTCCAACTTTTGGACCAGAAATTTTTGACAAAACTGCTGGGAAAACTGGAAAACAATATGTCAGAAACCAGTTATTCGCCAATATCTCATATTTCTACCAAAACAAAGTTAAAATGGGTATGTGATTTAGGCAGGAAGTATGATACCATGAGCAAATTAGGAGAGAATAAAATAGTTTACCTGTCAGATCAGTGGACATGAAAAACATTTATGACCAATAGGAGATAGAGAACATTATGAAATATGAAGTGAATCATTTTTATTATATCAAATTAAAGAGTTTTTATACAAACAAAATCAATTTAACCAAGATTAAAAGGCAACTCATAGACTGGAAAAAGATTTTGACACCAAAATTCTCTGATAAAGGCCTCATTTTGAAATATATAAAAAACTGCATTAAATTTATAAAAATACAAATCATTCCCCAACTGATAAATGGTCAAGGTATATAAATAGAAATTTTAAAGGTGAAGAAATGAAAACTGTTAATAATCATAAAAACAGTCTATATCACGATTGATTAGAGAGAGATACAAATTAAAACAATTCTGAGGTACTACTTCACACCTATCGGTTTGACCAATAAGACAGTAAAGGAAAGTGATAAATGTTTGAGGGGATGTGGCAAAATTTGGAGACTAAAGCATTGTTGGTGGAGTTGTGAACTGATCCAACAATTCTGGAGAGTAATATGAAACTATACCCAAAGGCATAAGCTGTGCATTCTTTTTGATCAAGTAATATCACTCATATGTCTATATCTCAAAGACAGTTTTTTAAAAAAGAGAGGGAAAAGGACCTATTTGTCCAAAAATGTTTATAGCAGTTCATTTACTCATTTTGTGGTGGCAAAGAATTGGAAATTAAAGAGATATCTATCAATTGAGGAATATCTAAACAAATTATTGTATATGATTGTCATGAAATACTACTGGACTATAAGAAATGATGAGATGATAAGCAGGGTGATTTCAGAAAAAAACTGGAAAGACCTATGTGAACTGATTCAGAAGGAAGTAAATAGAACCAGGAGAACATTGTACATAGTAACAGCAATATTGAATCATGATCAACTTTTCAAAACTTAGCTATTATCAGTAATACAACAATCCAGGACAATTATACAGGACTCATATAAAGAAATACTATTAATCTTCACAGAAAGAACTGTTGGAGTCCGAATACAGATCAAAGCATATTATTTTTTACTTCATTTAATTTTTGTCCTTACTTGGAGGTTTTAGTTTTATATGAGCATTCTCTCACAAAAATGACCAATATGGAAATATGTTTTGCATGACCATACATGTACAATTCAGATTAAATTGCCTATCATTTTAGGAAGGAGGAGGAAAGGGAAAGAGGGAGACAAGTTGGATCTAATAATTTTGGAAAATGCATGTTGAAAACTATTATATGTAATTGGGAAAATGAAATACGTTTTTTAAAAGTAACCACTTCCCCAATGTAATTTTAAAATTCAGCTCATTTAGCTACTAAAACAATCTAATATATTCTCCATCACAAGTTTTAGGATAGATTCAAGAATATTCATTAAGGACTTATGAGGTGGCAGGCTTTGTACTAGATATATGAACATATTTATATATATATATATACACATATAAAGACATATATGTATATGTCATATACACACATATCCTGGTAGTCATATGAAGACAAAGATAAAACAGACCTCACCCTCAAGGACCTTATATTCTCCTAGAAGAGTATACATTACATGTTCCTCCTTTGCTCTTATGCTAGGATAGCTTTTATATTTTATAAAAATAAATTTTTGCCTCTCCTTTGACACTCTGCTCTTTTGTTCTGTGCATACAACTCTGACGTCCATTTGAGGAGCTTGCTGAACCTTAATGTGAAGTAAAGAAAGCCTTTTGAAGAGATGCCCATCCCCACCAAAAAAGTCAAAGAAAAGAGAAATGGAGGATTATTGTGAGTCTCATTTTCTTCCATTGCTAAAAGGAATATCTAAGTCTTCCTAGTTACCTTAAAAACTTTCTCAGCCGTGCTGGATGTAGAGCTGTGTATTTTTCCCACAACCACAACCATCTGTGAATAATTCTAGACAGAGTGGCTTTGTGACTCTTCATACCCTGGACTCCTCCCAAAGTCCTTGCCTTATATGGTTACAGTAGGGAACCGTTCTGATCTCTGCAGTGATGCTTGAGATATTCCAGGCCTTCAAGCAAGTCACTGCAAATAAATGTAGGTACAGAAGAGTGGACCTCATACCAGGTCTTTTTTGTGGATGTACAGCACAGCCTTCTTTATGCGTCACTGTATCTTTTCTCCTGATTACTCACAACTTCATCTACTTTCCTGCAACTACTCTGTTCTTTAGCATTTCATGATTTTTAAAAGTGTTTTTGTCATGGGGAAGGGATAGTTAAACTAGCCATAGAAGGACTGGAAGAAAGTTGGTCAAGCATAACTTAGCAAGAAGAGTGGGGTGAGGCCCATCATAGTGCTAATGGGGCTCAAAAAAGGCTACCAGAATTCTTCCATGAGAACAGAAGCTTAAAAAGCTAGGAAATTTGTGTTCGTTGCATTTCCCTTCCTTATTCATTTTTTCCTACTTGATGAACCTAGTTCCAGATCACTGATATAGATAAGAAGAAAATAGAACCTCTCTAGTTCCCATCAAGTTTTGTGAATTGCAACTGCAACCTGTCAGAACAAGAAATAATTAAAATAAAATATACATATGCCAAATTTATAATAATATATATCTTATAATCATACATATAGATATATGTTAGTTATATGCATATTATACATACATATAGATATATTAGTCAAATGACAGTGTGCTATACATAATGTAAATAATAAGCAGAATAAGCTATTATTATATTTGTGTATATTTGTAATCTTATGTCTTATGCTATCATGTGATTGAGATGCAAAATAGAGAACAGAAAGGAATTAAGGGATTCTATTTTTTCCTTTTATGATTTTTAAGCCATATTTTCTCATTTACATATATACATATAGATACATCTGCATGTATAAACTCTTATAGATGTTAATATTTAGCAACCAATGAATATTAATAATTATTTAATAAAGATAAAATTTTATTAATCAAATTATTTTATGTTTTATGTTTTATTCATCATCATCATCATGTCCCAGACATTCTTCCCCTTTCAACTTCCTTTTCAAAAAAAAAATTCTTACCTTCCATTTTAGAATCAGTATTGTGTTTGGGTTCCAAGGCAGAAGAGTGGTAAAGGCTAGGTAATGGGGATTAACTGACTTGCCCAGGGTCACACAGTTAGAAATGTTTGAGGAGAGATATAAACCCAGGGCCTCCCTTGTCAAGGCCTATATCTCAATCTAATGGACCACCTAGCTTCTCACACAGCTTCCTTTTTGTATGTTGTCTTTCTCCATTAGATTTTAAGCCCTTGAGAGCAGGAACTCTTTTCTTTCTCATTTGAATTCTCAATTCTTGGCACAGCATCTGTTACATAGTATTTTATATACACACACACACACATATATATATATATATATATATATAATTATTACAAATATTTATATAATAAAGACCATGTAAATTGATTTGAAATTACTAAAGATTAACAAAATATGGATCATTGTTGTCATTACAGTAAACTTTTTCTCTAGACCAGGTTCTCTCTCCCTTCCATATCAAGGTTTTAGCACTGGTTCCAATTTAACCTTAATTCTCCAACCAATATTCATAGTAGATAGAGATGCAAGTTTTAGCCATAGTAACACAAGCACTAAATCTCAAGGCAGCTGCTGTCCATGTACATATCTACCCTGAATGTCTCATTGACACATATCATCTACCTCTTTGCTTTAAAAATGGACAATGGGGCATGGTTCCGGGTTAAGATGGCGGCAGAGTAAGAAGCAGCCCTTAACCTCTCCTGACCGAAAAACACAAAACTCCTCAAGGGGAAATAAAAACAAGTCCAGATGAAGGGAGGAACCCCACAACAGGGCACCGCGTGGAAGGTACATGGAATCAAGGCATTTCCATGCTATAAAGGGGTGAAACAGCTCTCACTAAATCGCGGGCTGAGCAACCACCCCACACACACACACACACACAACACCTTTAGCGCCGAAGCCAGCTAAAAAGAAATAGAGCAAGTTTGGGGCACCCATCGAGTCATTGGCAGCTCCGGGGCCTGTTCCTGAGAGTAGCAAGATTTAGGACCCCAAAAAGCGAACGAACGCACACAAAATTTGAGTGCGGGAGCAGGCCGCAGAGAGTGGATGCAGGGCACAGAGCACAGGCTCAGAGCAGAGGCACAGGCGGAGGCTTGAGTGAAGGCAGACATAGCCACGAGCTAAAGCTCTGAAACCCTGAGTGGGGAACCAGTGCAGACAGGTATACGACTGTGGAAGCAGCACCCTGAGACTTGTAAAGAAACCTCTGGCAGAGGATCAAGCAAGGGGGTCCACCAGGGGGCTTGACCTTGGAAAAAACCAGAACTCAGACCTCAGGAGCCAAAAGACCGTGGACAGACCCTGAGCACAAGGATAAACCTGAGAAGCTGCTGGGCTAATGATGGCTACCCAGTCTCAGGAAGTTCAGAAGGGAAAGAATAACAACAAGAAAAAGAAGTCTTTAACACTCGACAACTTTTACACAGAGAAAATCCAGACAACCGAGCAAACAGAGGAGGAGAACAAAAAAGCATCTGGACCCTCCTCAAATAAGGAAAACTCCTCACAAGCTATGGAAGAGTTCAAAACTGAGATTTTGAGGAAAATGGAAGAGATATGGCAAGAAAATAACTGTTTAAAAGGTAGAATCTTGCAAATGGAAAGTCAGGCTCAGAAACCAAATGAACTGATAAGCAAATTGAACACCAGAAATGTCCAGATTGAAAAGGAATACCAGAAGATTATGGCCAAAAACCAGAAGATCATAGTCGAAGACCAGAAGATTAAAGCACCAATTAGGATCACACAGGATCTGGCAGCCTCCATGCTAAAAGATCGCAAGGCTTGGAATATGATATTCAGAAAGGCAAGAAAGCTGGACCTCCAACCATGGATCAACTACCCATCAAAATTGACTATATATTTCAAGGGGAAAGTATGGGCATTCAACAAAATTAAAGAATTCCAGGTATTTGCACAGAAAAGACCAGTACTAAATGGAAAGTTTGATATCCAACCACTAAAATTGAGAGAGACATGAAAAAGTAAAAAAGATACAGAGGGGAAAGAAAGAAAACGTATAATTTTTAAATTTGCCTTTTTAAGGGCCTCAGTGAGATCTAATTATCTGTATTCCTATGTAGAGAAATGTTATGTATAATTCTCTGTAGTGAACTCTATTCACTATTATAATATTCACTATTATAGTAATATGAAAAATAATTCACAGGGTGAGGGTGGAACACTAAATAATCTAAGATGACATGGGAGATGTGAAAGAGGGGATGAATAGCAGGGGACACCAAGAGAAACTTGAGTGAATAAGAAAATAGGATATTCTATTACACACAAAGAGGGCATGGGAGGGAGAGGGGACAAATACTATTATAAGAAGGAGAGGAAGAGAGCATTAAGAGGTAATAATCAAATCTTACTCTTAGTGTAATCAACCCAGAGAGGGAAGAGTACCTATACTATCCATTGGGACATAACACTCTTATCTAACCCTTCTGAGAAAGTTAGAAGGGATAAACCAAGGGGAGCAGGGGAGTGGGGAGGTGAAAAAAAGGGAGGGGAGAAAGGGGAGGGAATTCATAAGGCCTTTAAAAACAAGAAGAGGAGGGAAAATAAGGGAGGGGGTAGAAAGGGAAGTTAATCAAGGGAGGGGATAAGGGATAGCGGCTCAATAGCAAACCACTGGTTTAAAAGGAAAAAGTATAAGGAAAAAGGGGGTAGGAAGAGGGGAGGATTCAAAAATGTCAGCAAATGCATAACTGATGATTATAAGTCTGAATATGAATGGGATGAACTCACTCATAAAACGGAAGCAAATAGCAGAGTGGATTAGAAACCAAAATCCCACCATATGTTGTCTACAAGAAACACATATGAGGCGGGTGGACATACACAAGTTTAAGGTTCAGGGTTTGAG
>NC_058133.1:338381718-338477682 GCF_016433145.1 Gracilinanus agilis | reverse complement strand
CAAATGATGACAATAATGATGAAGAAGATGGCTATCATTTATATGTTTGTTTTAAAGTCTGCAAAGGGCTTAATTTATGATATTTCATTTAATCTTAACAACACTGAGAAATAAGTGCTGTTATTATTACCATTTTACAGGTGATGAACCTGAGCCTGAGAGACTAAGTGACATGCCCAGATTCATATATCTAGTAAGTATATGAGGCAATATTTGAATTCAGATCTCCCTGATCCCAAGTCCAGAATTCTACCCTGTGTATATAGAATCCACTCCCCAGGCTTGTCCTCCCCGAGCTCATCCTGCCCCACGTCCTATTTTGTGTGTATGGATGAGGAATGAAAGAAAAAGGTGTGGTGCGGGACTTGAAGCTCTCTCTCTCCATTGGAGCTTTTGTGGAACAAGGTAGGGAGTAGGAACTCAGGTGCCTCCTGTGAACAAGAGGGCTTTTGCGGACTTTGGCATGTAAGTGTTAAAAATTAAAGGTTGTACTAAAAGTATAAAAATGTGGTCACTGAAAATATATTACTCAAGTCAGTATGATTTTTTATGGTAGTTTATTTACAAAAGGAGAGAGAGAGTGAAAGTGAGGAAATGGGAGAGAGAGAGAGAGAGAGAGAGAGAGAGAGAGAGAGAGAGAGAGAGAGAGAGAGAGAGAGAGAGAGAGAGAAGATAATTACTCTACCTGGTCTGAACCAGGCAGGGCTTCAGAGGCCCCAGGAAATTTGGGGCACAGAGGTAAATTAAAAAAGGGTTCTAGCCACAAGGCCTCCTCCAAGATGAGGGACCTCTCTGGAGGATAGTACCTCCAGAAAAGCCAGGAAAAGGAGTCAGCCTTTTCACTCACCCACGTGGTAGTTCAAAGGGAGAGATTCAAGAACAGCCTCACCAAAAGTCAGAGTTTCAGGTCCATGAAGCAGATCCTTTGCCAGTCTCCAACTCCAACTCCAACTCCAACTCAAACTCTGAACTCCAAAGAACTCCAAAGAACTGCCTTCACAGGAAGCTGCCACTGTTTTTAAAGATGCTTCTTTGAGTCGCTTCATGTGCATTCCTTCCTCTTTATGGGGACCAATTGTAGCTTTAGCCCAGGGGGCAGTCAGTTGTTTCTAATTCATCACCCACTATAGGACACATGGGTCACAGACCTCCCCATACTTAAGGAAAAGTGGGGTATACATACTTCTGGTGATTAAATCTAAAATTGGATGAGGGGAGAGTTAATCCCATCTTCACAGCAGCTTGGTGGGCTTTGGATTTTGGCTTCTTGATTCGGCTTAGGGTATTTTAGCAGGTGAGATTTTCTGTCTCCTTCCTACATTTCCTTCTTTTTACCTTATCTCCATTTTGATTAAAATTTAATTGTTAAGAGCTTCTAACAGACTCGTGACTTAAGAGTTAATTTTATAAGAATTGACTACAACAATATTTTAAAATTAATATTACATTTAATATTTTACTTTCATTATTATAACCCTAACATTACTTATTTGCTACCAGAGCTATTTCTAAGATTTGCTAGAGCTTAGACTCTGCTGTCTTAGGACTGGAAAGAACTTGGAATTTTCTCTATGTCAATGATGAGGTTCCTGGAGTAGGTTTAGAGTGGATGAAATATTCACTTAGAGATATAATTATTAAAAATTGTAATATGTTAGCAGGCAAGATATATCAAAATATTCTACCATCATCTTTTGAACTCCAACAGAGCCACTGGAGAATTAGAAACAGAAAGCAAGATTTTTGTTTACTAAAATCAATAATTCTCATATGATAATGAGAAAGGAGAAGGCAGAGGCAGATGCCCATAAATAATTTTAATATCATGCCAGGAATAATCTTAACAAGAAAAGAAATTTTATATTTTAAAAAGTAAAGATTCATTTGTGACTCTCTTTGTGACTACTAAACAGGTTCAAGAAGAAATATGTTGTAGTGAAAACACAACACATGTTTTTTGGAATCAGAAGACTCATCAAATCTTCAACCTGCTATTACTTCATTGTGACTGTAGCTGAGTCATTCAATTGCTATAAGCCTCAATTTCCCTATCTGTAAAATGAAGGCATTGAAGTAGATGATATTCAATATCCCTGACATCTTCAGATTCTATATTACCTTGTCTTGAAGCCATTTGTTTCTTATTTCTTAAGTCTGTATCTAAGAGGCATGTTGAATAGTACATAAAGAGTTCACTTCAGTCAGGAAGTATATTCTTTCATTCTTCTGACTACATGACCCTTATCAAGTAATTTAAACTCCCAGTGCTCTCAGTCAACTTTCTAATAGTATAAATTGCAGAAAATGTCCCTACTTGCATTGAGAAAGTTCCTCTCCAAGAGCTTCCCACCTGGAGGAAATCATAAGTACAGTCTGATACAGTCCAAATCTGCACCCATGAAAGTCATAAAACAAACTGTTGCCAATGAGAAATTTTTTTAGTATTATTCCCCAAATACTACACAGTTACAGAAATCCAAATACGCCAGTAATACAACAATGCATAGAACTTTCTTCTCATCTTATTGGTGATTCCTAATGACAATCTAGTACTTTTGGAGGGAGGACAGAAGGGAGTAAAGAATGAGGGGAAAAAGAAGATCACTTGGAAAAGCTTATATAATGTAGTAGTTCAGCCATGAATTATGGGTTTTTTTTTAACATTGCCTCTTCCATGTAGAGTATTGAATATAAAAGAATGATTCTGTTTGTTCAAAATGAGCCCCTAAGGCAAATAACATCTTCCTGAATGTGAGATTTCTTTTTTCACTTTCCACTGTTTGTTTTTAGAAACATTTGATGTTTTATTTGTTTTGTTGTTTAAATATTGTATATACAATAAATATTTACATTCTGTATTTGCCTAGAAATATTGCTTTGCATTTTTAAATAAATGGACCAGTGGATAGAGCACTGAGCCTGGTTTCAGGCAGCCTGTTTTCAAATCTGGCATCAGACATTTACTACCTTTGGGACTTTAGGCAAATCATATAACCTCTTTTTGGTTCAGTTTTCCTCATATGTAAAATGGGAGTTTATAAAAGCATCTCCCTCTCAAGGTTACTGTCAGGATCAAATGATATAATAGTTATAATATTAAGCAGAGTGCCTAGTATATGGTAGGTTCTCTCTCTCTCTCTCTCTGTCTCTCTCTGTCTCTCTCTGTCTCTCTCTCTCTCTCTCCCTCAATATAGGAACATAAAAGCTTAGCACTGGAAGCGATCTCTGATGTAAAGCTTTTCAAAACCATCCCCAAATCATGGATCATATCCAATGTAAGTCACATTAATCACCTCTTGTACCTCAGTTTCCTCATCTCTAAAATATGAGAGTAAATGAATTCTAAGGTCTATTTCAGTTTCAAGTCTACAGACAATGAAAATTCATGACAAAGCATCAACTTTCAAGAAAATGGAACTCACTATGTCCCTTTTCTTCTCTCTCATATGTTCCATTTTCTCAAGTCACACAGTCATTACCACTAGAACAGGCCCTCATTATTTTCCCCCAAACCTGTTCCATTAACCTTCCAATTGGTCTCCTTGCCTCATGTCTCTCTCCAATCCACTCTATCCTTCATTGCATTTCTAAAGTGATTGTCTTAAAGCAGAGATGTCCCTCCTCCTACTCAGTAAATGACAGTGGCTTTCTATTAACTCCAGGATCAAACATAACGTCTTCTATTTGGGAGAGACCTTCAACATGTGGCCTCTTTCTTTTTCCAGTCTTCTCACACTTTACTCCCTTCATGGACATGGTGGAGGCCTACTTGATGCTCACCAAAATCACGGTTCCAATTTTTAACTATCTGCCTTTGTACTGGCTGCCTCACCTCATGCCATATCTGGAACCTATAATGCCTTACCTACTAGTCACCTTATTCTCTTAGCCACACTGGATTTTTTCAAAATAGCCCAAATCCCACCTTCTCCAAATCCACCTTCCCACCCACCATCTTCTGAGACTACCTTCCATCTACTCTATATAAACCGAATGTGCATAATTATCTATATGTCATATCCCCCATTAGTATATTAGCTCCTTGAGGGCAGGGACAATGTCTCCATCTTTCTTTGTGTCCCTGACACTCGGGTAAAATGCCTGTCACATTGTAAGCAATTAATACATACTTCTTCACTGACTCTCCCCAAGTAGTGCAACCTCGGTAACCCATTTCTTTTTGCACAGGTCTAATTGTATCAGGGTTGTTGTCCTTATTGTATCTTGTATCAAGAAAACTGAAATATAGCCACTGTAGATGTGTAGTTTTAGGTCTGTTTTTGCACAGGTCTAATCGTATCAGGAGAGTTGACCTTATTGTATCTTGTAACCAGAAAACTGAAATGTAGCCACTCTAAATTGTGTAGCTTTAATCTGTTAAAGCCACTGGGAGTGAGTTAGGGGAGTCAAGTAGAGGAGACAACAAAAGGAGCAATTGCAAAGCTTAGAAAGTGATGTGTTCATTTACATAGATCCTCCTTCTTATCAGTGCCCAATTTTAGGCAACTCAACTTGATCTTTGAATGAATGAAGGAAAAGGGAGGGATAATCTGCTTCAGGTTGACCTTTCCCCTGAATAGATCATGCTGACAAAGAGACATCATCTGCAGCCTTCCAGAGGGCATACAGACCATAAAGCAACTGAGCTATGATGGTAGCTCAGACCCATTATTTTTCCTTCTATATAACAGTCACTACTTTTAATGGATTTAGGGTGTTTTGAATACTGCTCAGTATAACACGAGTACTGAAATGATGTGAAGGCAATATTTTACTAATACTTTGACAGGCTAGCTTTTGTTGAGTCTAGTCCACGAACTTATTACCCTTATCATCAAAATCTGCTTATTTCCAAATACTGGAACAATGTTAAGACCAACTCACTTAAAAATTATTTCTCTTATATGTTTTAATAAATTATAAGTTGTAGTTACTGAGGCTAGGAACTTAATATGGAACTCATTTCACAGGCCATTAAGATATTATAGTAAATGTTGAAAGTGTGATATTCTCTTTAGTCTCATAACTCCATGCTCAGTCATGATACAAAGACATGGGACTTAAAGGAAGTGTGTACTAACTTCCAAACAAATGTAATATTTCTCTTAGCAACCTAATTTTGTGGCCGATAAGAGAGAAGCAGTATTACTATCAAGAGGCGAGAAAAGAAGACAGGAGGGATTGTATTTTCTCTGCCTATTTGTCTTGTGAAGCCCAGTTAAACAAACAGTGGTTTTCCTTTCACAGCTCAGAGCCTGGGCCAAAAGTACAGCTGAGACTAACACTGTTTGAAAGGGAGCTGCAGTCTTTGTTGGGATCTGGCTGCATGTCATTGCTTTAGTAGAAGGCAAGAGGGTTCTGCTTTGCCACAAATACTTTACAAGGCAAGGAACTTTAAAGGGGGATGACAGCAAAAACTATCAGAAGATTAATGAGAATCCCCACAGCCTGTTCTTTTACAGATCGCCAGCTTCTCTTTTACTGGGCAAGTGAATGTGCAGGGGAAAAAAAAAAAAAGAATGAAAGACACTCCTGTGAGCCTACTTAAAGGTAAGAGACTCTAAACAAAAGAATTTACCAGATATCAACAATAACTTTTAAAAATTTCTTAAGAAGGAGGAAACAGAAAAGAGAAAAAAAACCCTAATAAACCTTACAATATACATGCCAATTAGTCATTTCACTGTTCGGTTACCCTAGCTCCCTGTCAAATTTCTCAACTAAATATAAAAAAACTCATTGCAGATTATAATCACTAGTTTATACTATTCATTAAGCTTCATGGCTAACCTCCAATGTCTTTAAAAATCATAATATTTTGATGTTCAACAATGATACTAAAAATTATTAATTCATTAAAGAAAAGTCATCAAAGGAAAATGATCATAGCTTTTCTGCATTGTTTTCATGTTTTCTCCTAAGTTCAATGAGAGTCATAAATCTCTTTATAGACCCAAAATCTGTTTGACACGTTATTTGCACAAAATATATTCATTACTGTGAATGTAGAAATTAAGGTTTAATCTGTAGAAAGTAGGAAATGTTCACATAAGTTTAAACTCTGGGTCTCTAAGCAAAAGGTATTAGAGAACAACCAATAATTACTCATTAATTTTGAAATAAACATATCTCCAGCAGATCTAGAATCTACTTCTTTCAAGCTCTTCCCCTCCTCCAACTGGATTGATAGTCATACCTATGATGGAAAGTATGTAAGCTGACCTAAAGGTGGAAACTATGAGAGATAGATCTTAAAGTTAAAGGCAAGATATTCCTTTGGCACTGAAAGTTAGAATCCTTTGCATGCCTCTCCCAGATCTGAAAAGTAAAAAGGGGGGGCATGCATTGCTTCCAGATATGAGGGAAAGCTAAGGAAGTACACTAAACAAAACTAACCTGCAAAATGTCATGTGTGCCATGTCTCTCCATCTTAAAGAAGTTCACATATATTATTTTTCAATGGCAAAGGCAGAGTGAATAAAGATAGGGCCCAAGATTAGCCTTATTGTTTTTCACAACTCTAAGAACATGAACTTCAAGAAGAATAGAATTCTTCATGAAATTAAAATTGACTGATAATTCAAAATTCATAGATGGTTATCTTTGCTCTTCTAGGGCTTCACACCTCTGAAGTTAAATTATGATATATAATCCTCAAATCATACAATTTGAGAGTTAGAAAGACCATCAGTAGTCATCAGTCGAACCCATGCAAAAAAAGGGAATCCCTAATATTGTTGTTAACCACCTTGTCTCCTAATCAATTATTCCCTGAAACATTGCTGAGAGAAGATAGAAATATCTCTCAGACTGAAATTGAGCATAAATCTAATGAACACTGTATTCCTGAATCAGAATTGGCCTGGATTAATTGTCGTTGTCTTCGTCGTCGTCGTCTTCGTCATCGTAGTAGTAGTAGTAAAGCATTTGTAATTCAGAGTCCTACTCTTTTAAATAATGTGTCCATGGGGGCAGCTGGGTAGCTCAGTGGATTGAGAGCCAGGCCTAGAGATGGGAGGTCCTAGGTTCAAATCTGACCTCAGACACTTCCCAGCTGTGTGACCCTGGGCAAGTCACTTGACCCCCATTGCCTACCCTTACCACTCTTCTGCCTTGGAGCCAATACACAGAAGTTAAAGGGTTTAAAATAAAAAAAAATTTTAAAAATCTAAATAATGTGTCCAAATGTAAAAATACTCACAAAATTTATTTTATAACACTAGATAAACACTGCTAACAAGAGTTAAAACAATATATTCTTCAAGATAAGTATTAATCCTGAGAACAAATCAACTGCATAGACTGTTTTCATGTGAAAAAAATAGTCCATACAAAATGGCAAGAAAAACTTTAATTGGCTTTGTAACTTTCTTTTTCTATTTTCATGTATATAGTATAACCAGATGATTTTCATTTTGTAAAATCTTTGGGATGTCAGTACAAATTTATCCAATTTTATCTATTGGGTTTTTTCTTTAAACAAAGAATGGCCATATGTCTTAAAACCTAAAAATTAGCATCCCCTAGATAAGCATTGGGCAAACAAAATTCATATGCTCAGAGGAAGGCAAGCCTAGTTTTGAAAAGCCTAGAAGCAATATGATATAGAAAACAAACAGTTGAAAGAACCAGAGATATTTAATCAGGAAAAAGAGAAAAATAAAGAAGAATATGACTCCTACCTTTAAATGTTTGAAGGATTTTCATGTAGAAGATAGACCTATAGCAGAGCAGAACGAGGACAAATTTGTAAAAGTTACTGAGAAGATATGGTGGGCATGGAAGGAAACAAGTAATTATTAAGAATGTACTATGTGCCAGTTACCAAAGTAAGGATTTTTCAAATATTATTTCACAATAATCCCAGAAGGTGGCTGCTATTATTAGACCCTTTTTACATTTGGAGAAACTAAGACATACTGAAGTGGAGTGACTTGCCCAGGGTCACAAAGTCAGTAAAAACCTGAGGTCAGATTTAAATTTGGCTATATCTGTCTCAAGACCCAGAATTCTATTTATTTTGCTACCTACCTTCCCCTATGTAGGGAGATTTTAGTCCAACATGAGAAGAAACTTCCAAATAATTGGATCATCCAACCAATGTTTCCCTCAACTGAATAGTAAGCTCCCAGCTACTGAGATTAGAGGAAAGGAGAGACACCTACCTGCCAGGTCTGGAAAGGGGAATTGAGACTAGATAAGGTGCTTCAGATGGTGCAAATGTTAGGCAGAAGGATTCGTGTCTGAAACCCCCAAACAGAAAATGTTTTTCAGCAGCTGTCACTTAAACAGGAAGCTAAGTTCTAGTGGCCAGATAGGAAATAATAGATGGGAAGGATTTGTGAAACTTGGAGGTTTTAGGGGGATGCTTGGTCAGCTGTGGACAGTGGCCCATACTGAGATTTTCAAGCCAAGGTACATACCACAAGCAGAGGCCACATTGGACTGAAGACAAAGAAAAAAGAGCAAGGCCACTAAACAGGAGTAAATGAGGGAACCAAGAAAAGACAAATGATAGGTCAGAGCAAGTTCAAGTAAGCAGATAAATCAAAGGTCAGTACTGGGAAATCCAAGGCTCACAATGGTAATTCAGAAGCCAGGCTGGAGTTAAACATAACATCTGAAATAGGAGTCATGTCAGTGGAGAGCAATTATCAGCTACTTCCCTGGGAAAAGTATCAGCCACTTGGAATAGTCCTACATACTAGCAGGTGCCTTGCCCCAATCCAAAAGCAGGCTTTACATGGTAGATAGAAAGCAGGGACTTATTTTATGGCCGATAGCAGGATCGGTTACACTCTCTGGGTGATTTGAAAATAGGACTACATTTGAAATAGAAGACAAAAAAGGAAAAGGGAATGCTCAAAAGTATAAAATTTCTTCAATATATTTAGGTTTTCAAAGTAAAGCAGGGACAATTATAGTGGGGGAATTGCTCTAAATGTGTGAAAGCCAGTGGTAGGAATGTAAGTGTTTTGAAGTATTGTTTTAATATTCTTATTTTCCTTTTAAAATTCTTCCACATGCTATTTTGAGAAACAGTGAGTCTCCTCATTATTAATAGTAAAGATCTAGCATTAACCAATAATAATAATGTAATCATTTTTGTTTGGTTTATGAAAGACTTTTAAGTAGCCAAACTTCCTCTAATAAAAATTTTAACTTGCATAAACATTTAAAGATCTGAACATTGAGTGCTGTGGGCTGATTCATTTGACCATATTTATATGAGAATAATGTATTAATAATATTCATTATTTCCATGGAAGATTATGTCATTCTTTTCCTTCAAGTTAATATAATAATTTTAAAGTTTTTAGAAAGCAAAGAGAAAGGATTTGGAGAATTGAAAATATATCAAATAATAAAAAAGTTATAAGAACACAATATCATCAGAATGTCTGGAACAGACAATGCTTATGCCATTTTAGGGAAGTCGTTTGGTGACGCTAACTAGAATATATTTTAGGAGTGATTTTTTTAAAATGGTATTATAATATTGTATTGTGTATGTGTGCATACACACATATAAATACACACATGCATGTATGTATTTATGTGTATGTTCAAGAATTAATTTTGATCATTCTAATGTGATAAGACCTTTACGATGGTTTTCCCTAGTTATTGTAAGGGGGGAAATTTCATTATCACATTATTCATTGTTTGTATGCATGTATGTATGTATGTATGTATATACAATTATCTCTTCCACATGGGGACTTTCCCCATCTCTGTTTTGACCTATCATAAACTGGCATGAGAAATAAGAAGGCTTTTTAGGGAGTTTTGCAGAAGTTGCAGATGACACATGAAGGCCAGCAGATGACACACAAAAAAAGTTTAGAAACTTAGAAATGAAGACTTAACTCAAAAGCTATTGTAAAGACCTAGGGGAAGAAAAAGAAAAAAATCAAATTTCTTTTCTAGTATGAAAGGAGGGCCTAAATGTTTACGCTGATTTTCCAGATCACACCTCACCCTTGTGATGTGGAAGAGATCATACATACATATATTTGACTTCAATATAGTGAATTCACTAAAATGAATATATGTGTATGTATGCTTATATGTGTTTGTGTGTTCACTGAGTGAATTAAGAAGGGTGACTGTGGTAATGCTCTTATCACATAAGAATTATTCGTATATATGAATGAATTTTCAGATAACATTTTCAAAACTAATAACAGTAAGGTCTGTGTTACTCTAGAATATTGAAATAACAGACAGTTGTTTTCATTCTTTTTTTAAATTACATCATATATAACTGAATATAATACCTCAATTAAGCAGGATTTTAAGAGAGTGAGATTTTCCTTTTTAATTGAATATTCTATTTGAAAGAACATTGGTTGTTTTTTTGTTTTTTTTTTAACTAAGAGGAAGCTTCAAGTCAACTAGGCAAATATTCTCATTCTATGAGAGAAAGAAGATCTAGAGAGGTCAAGATCACACAGCTAATAACAAACTACTAAATGAGAGTTAAAAACAAATAGGTGACAACTGTATAGAATGCTCATTCCACAGTCAGGAAGACCTGAGTTCAAATCTGATTGCAGGCACTTTCTAGTTATATGACCCTGGGCAATTCACTTAACCAGTTTGCCTCTGTTTCTTCATCGTAAAATAAGCTGAAGAAGGAAACCACTCCTGTATCTTTCCCAAGAAAACTCCATATGAGGAGAGGAAAATTCCAAAGCCAACTGAACAATTAAATTGAAAATTGAATTTTATTTCATTCCATGTTGAAAATCTTTTCAAAAGAATTCTGATTTTTTTTAAAGCCCTGACCTTTCTGTGTTGGAGTTAATACTGTGTATTGACTCCAAGGCAGAAGAGTGATAAGGGCTAGGCAATGGGGGTCAAGTGACTTGCCCAGGGTCACACAGCTGGGAAGTGTCTGAGGCCAGATTTGAACCTAGGACCTCCCATCTCTAGGCCTGGCTCTCAATCCACTGAGCTACCCAGCTGCCCCCATATTTTACTGAATTTTGACTTTAATTAGTATAGAGAATGCAATCTCTACTTTATTTCCTTCATAAGTTTTTTATTGCATATTGGCTATGTTTTATCATGACATGGGGGATATGGAAATATGTATTGAAGGAAAGCATTGTAACATAACCTATATCAGACTACTTCCTACTTCGGGAAGGTGGGGCAAAGAGGAAATCAAGGAGGGAGGGAGAGAATCTAAAGTGAAAAATATCAAAAAAGAGAAGTCAAGGGGCAGCTGGGTAGCTCAGTGGATTGAGAGTCAGGCCTAGAGACGGGAGGTCCTAGGTTCAAATCCGGCCTCAGACACTTCCCAGCTGTGTGACCCTGGGCAAGTCACTTGACCCCCATTGCCTACCCTTACCAATCTTCCACCTATAAGTCAATACACAGAAGTTAAGGGTTTAAAATTTTAAAAAAAGAGTAGTCAAAATTTTTTCTACATGGAAGTTTTTAAAAACCACATTAGGCAATGAGAAAAAAATTAAAATAGATTCAATTCACAGTCACCTCCTACAGGAAACCTTATTCTTCTCTACTCCAGTGCTAATGCAGCTTTGGCAAAGACTTGGCAGGTGTACAGGGGTAGCGCTCAGGGATCAGATCCATTCCCAGAGGACCTTCTGTCCAGTGGCCCAAAGCAAACACTTCCTCCCTCAGTTCTCTCTCTGGTAATCCTCGGGCTCTAAAGGAGCTTAAATTTGCCCTTTGGGCACTCGAACTCAGAAAAGATTCTCCAGTGAGGTATACTTTCCCTTATGAGATTACTTTCCACATATATTGTAAATTTCTTCTATGTACCTAAATATTTATGTGTCTTCTCTCTCACTTCAATGTAAGCTTCTTGAGGGCAGGGATTATGCTGGTCTTTCTTCATTTCCCCAGAGTAAACACATTACCTGGCTCAAAGAAGTGATTAATAGTCTTTATTAGTTAGAGGACAGATTCATTACTTCCCAAATAACTGCCTTCTAAAGCAAGAGAAGCTCATAACTTGGTCAAAGAATTTCTTATGATACAGAAGTGAATACAGGTCATATCAAGTATTCTGTCTATGAATTTATAATATTCATTTGGATATGATCTATAGCCGATCCACAGTAAATTTCGAAGTTGATTTTCCATTTGAAAAAAGGATTGAACCCCCAAAAATTACACATTGCAAATTCACTCTAATCCTCCACAGAGTACTATCCCAGTCTAGTTATGCTCGGACTGAGCTGCCACCCAAAGAGTTCAGACACTGTGCTGAAGTTCAGATTCATATCAAGGAAAACAGCTACACTCACTAGTTACTGAATCGATGCTTTTGATTGGAAAGAACTAACAAAAAGAACTGCATATTACAGCAATGCAGTTAGCTCTGGGGCACCAGTCTTAAAAACATGACGACAATCTCTTCTTAATATGACAGCTGATAACTCGCCTTGGTCTACATACAGCAGCAACAATAGGGAGCCATCCTGCTTGTTTGCATCCCTGGGGACACGGATAAGAAAAAAAAAGAATTCAGATTCTCCATAATTGATAGCTTGAGTAGCCAAGTTGGCTGTTCTTCAGGGATCAGCAGCATTCTCTGCAACTTAGTCTTCTCTTTAAGAAGGGTAATGATGGGTAGGGGGTGATGAATGTGAAGATTTTTCTGCTGCCTTTTAGGATCCTGAATTTCTTTTAAAACTCATTTCAAGTGTGTAGAAACACATGGTTTCCTGATACCTCAAGTTTTAGTGCCCCAGAAATTACTTTTTTTTTCATTTAATTTACATTTTTCACTACTTATTTCATATTTAGTTATTTATTTACCTGTATTTGATTGGAAAAGCCAGAGAAGGTGATAAGCATTTAACTGCTAACTATGTGCCAAACACTGCTATTACTTCATATTCAATCCTCACAATAATCTTTGTGAGGCAGATGCTATTATTAGCCCCATTTTACGTATGAGAAAACTGAGGCAGACAGCTGTTAAGTGACTTGCCCAGGGTCATACAATTAGAGAATGTATGAGATTGGTTCTGAATTCAGGTCTTCCTGACTCCAGGTGCAGTATTTTATCCACTGGACCCTCTAGGAGCCTATCTAATTGTATTATTTCTCCAATCAAATGTAAACTCACTGAAGAATATTCTTTTTATTTTTAATTTCTATATCACTATCAGTTAGCAGAAAGATAGATCACATTTGTTGTAATTATTTTAGTAATATCCAACTCTTCATGATCCCATTTGGAATTTCTTGATCAAGAAAGTATATTTCATTTTCTAATTCTTTTAAAATTAATTCTCTTAAATTAATTTTAGTTTAAATTAATTTAAAAATTATTTTAAATAATTCTTTTTAAATTAAATAAAGAAATGGAGGCAAAATGAGTTAAGTGACTTACCCAGAGTTGTACAGCAAGTGAGTATCTAAGACTGGAGTTGAACTAGAGTTTTCCTGACTCCAGGCTGAGAGCTCTCTCTACTGTGCCATGTAGATGCCCAATAAAGGATAGCTGAAAGAACAAATGAATAAATAAGTGGAAGGCACAAATGAATGAACTCAAAGTTACAATCTTCAATTAATTAATCTTTCAAGCATTTCAAAATAATGTAATAATAACTAATCACTATAAAGTACTACAATGATTAGCATTAAAAGGACATTTTAATAGGATCTCTCAAATGAGGCATATTCTCTCAGGCATATGACAAATTTGAATGAACAAATAAATAAGATAAGGAACCAAAGCTTAATACTGAGTTAAAAGCCAATTAGGTTATAGAATTGTGGTTAATGATGCAGGGAAAAAATGGACATCATATCAAGCACTGAACTGAAATAAAGGGTCTTATCCTAACCAGCTGTGGGTTCATAGCCCTGAAAAAAAGGTCATTTCTAGATTTAGAATCAGAGGACCTACTTCAAATTTTGGCTCTGCCACTTAATTTCTCACATCTCCAGGCCTCTATTCCTCAACTGTAAAATGAGGAGGTTTGATAACATGACTATTGAAGTCCCTTGCTATGCTTCAGAAACAGAGTGTGTTGAAATTAAGTCCCATAGGTCACAGAATGCTGTAATAGCAAGACCCTCTGTATTGCTTAAGGCACACTATCTTATAAGGAAAGTCTTTTTTGGATGACATCCAAGGGGGATTTAGTCACTGAAATGCCAGAGAATATTGTTATAAGTTGACTTAGTCTACAAGTTGGTCTCATAACATACATGCTGTGTGGTGTTTTATTGACACAGTTGTATATGTTAATATCCTCATAATCTTACATTCAGAAAAGTAAATTCTGTAGGAATACAAATGGCACTTGTTTGTCCAGCCTATCATTGGCATTATAGTGAAAAATCTGTTATTGAAAATCAGAAAATATTGATAACATTTTTGGAAACTAAGGTTCAATATGTTAGGAAAATGTAATGATTGGGTAGTTACTATATTCCTAAATTTCAGATATTTCTTTAAACCAAAATCATAAACATGAAAATAAATTAAATATGTAATTTATGTGATGCTGTAGTTGTCATTTTAATTAGATTTTATTTGCTTATTTTAAATACAAATTGTTCAGGAAAGTTAATTTTGCTTTTAGCTCTATCTGAGAAATATCTTAATATCTCTTAATTGATTTTAATCTCTTGAACAAGTAATTGCATTTAGATGGACTTTTTCTAAAATTATTTTTGTAGGCTAGTACAAATGGAAGGTCATCACGTGATTCTCTGGTCAGAAAACATGTAAAACTGAATTATTGTCATATTTTAAGTTAGTTTTACAAATAGACATTTCTCTAAGGTAAGCACAATTTACACCTAGAAATTTGCTGAAGAAAGCAACCAATTACTTTATTTTATTATCTGAGAACAGATTGAAATATTAAAGATGAAACTGGCAAATTAACAGTTAAATAAGTAGAGTATCCTTACTTTGAGGCCCTAGCAATTTTGCTGTGGGAAATAGTTATGTAAATCAAGAATACCAATATAAAAGGATTCAGAAAACAATTAGTCTAGTCCACATGTGACAAAAAATTGCTTCTCTGAAATCCTCAACAAATGGTTGCCCAGCATTTGTCTACATCTCTAATGAGATGAATACTTGTCCTCCTGAAGCAATCTGTTCCACCCATGACTCCCAGGTCTGACCTTTAGGTCCAGTTGAGTAAGCTTCATTTTTCTTCCTTAAGACATGCTTTCCTATGCCTAAAGTTCACAATAATCTTCCCAGTAAGCTTTGTCTTTACTAAGCTAAATATCTTGTTGCTTCAAATGGTTTTAGAGAAGAAAGGAAGGAAGGAAGGAAGGAAGGAAGGAAGGAAAGGTATTCATGAAATCAGAATCCATCCTTTATCCACTGCACCAACTAGCTATCTCTACAAAATCTTCATTCTCCTGGTTTCTTTCACACAGTGTAGAATATATTGTCTATGTTTCCTAAAATGTGGTGCCCATAAGTGAACCAAGTACCCCAGATATGTCCTGACCAGAGCAGATTGTAACAGAACTATTGCTTCTTTCATTGCCACTCAGTCCCACTTAAGATTAAATTCAATTTGTGATGATTGCTAGGCCATATGGGTGATATATATTGATTTGCAATTTACTAAAACCTCCAGGTTTTTTTTAATAGGAAATATTGCCTAGCCATTAATTCCAGCTCTTTTGTGATACTGATCTATGGAACCCAAGTGTAGAATACTACATTTATATCTATTATATTTCACCCTTAAAAGCAATATGGTGTCATAGATATTTTTAAATGTCCTTGGAGTCTGGAAAAACCTAGATTAAAATTTACCTCTGACACATACTAACTACATGACAATGATCAAGTCACTTAACCCTCTCAATGTCATTTGAACAATTTCTAAGTTACAAATGTATTGAAAATCTGCAACCTAGAAGGAGTTTATAGCATGAAAATTTCTTACACTGATAGAATCCCAGGTTTAGAGGCTAGCCCCATAAAAAATACATTTCCCCCCCCAAAAAAATAGCCTATTATTTTAGCTTGTCAGGATCATTTTTTTCTGTTCTGGACTCTGTCTGCTATCCCTTCAAAATCTGTGTCTGACATTTGCAAGTTTAATCAGTTCACAATTTATACCTTCATTCAAGTCACTGATAAAAAAAAAGTATGAGCATGAAAGATCCCCAAGGCATTCCACTATACCACTCTAGACACCTCTACAAATTGTTATTATCTCATTAATGATTCCTTTTTTAGTTCAATCTTCTAGCCTGTTATAAATGGCACCTACTTTTACCATCATGTAGGTCAGTGATGGGCAAACTACAACCCACCAGCCAGATGTGGACCCCTGAAATGTTCTATCTGGCCACGTGATATTATTCCTAATCTAATGAATACAATGAGTAGGATACACTACAATGAAACTTCAAAAGAGTTGCCTTAGAAACTGACTGACAGATCACCATTTCCTTTCCTTTGGCCCCCTCTTTAAAAAGTTTGCCCATCACTGGTGTAGGTAATAGCTCTCCATTTTTTTCACAGATATAGCAGAGAATCCTTTGTCAAAAGTTATTATAAAATAAAGATATGGTACTCCACAGTGTTGTCCTTGTCTATCATAACAGTTATTTTGACCAAAAAAGGAAATTAATTCTGCCTGGCATTATCATTTTTTAATGAAGCAAAGATAACTTTTTTTGTGAATTCTCCTTCTCTTTCTCAGTGCTTATATAAGAACTTCTAAATGTTACTTTCTAGAATTTGGCCAGAAATGACAGTCAAACTCACTGATCTACATTTTGTACAGCTAAACTCTCCTTTTTGAAAATTGTGACAACCTTTCTCTTTCTTCAAACAGTTGCACTTTTCCTGTTCTTCAACATCTTTTAAAGATCTCTGATAACAGTAGTCACATCTACCAAATCTTCTAGTACTCTATGAGAAAACTTTTCCAGGTTTGGTAACTTGAACTAATTGAAGGTTGCCAGATGCTGGATGACAATTCCTCCATTTACTCTGGAGTGCTATGTGAATGATGATTTTTGTTCTATATTTGGCAGTATAAAGATAATTCTTATTGCTAAAGAAACCAATAGCAGAGTAAAAGTTGAATATTCCAGCCTTTTCTTTTTATAATTCATTATTTTCTTTTTATCTTTGTCCTGTCCATTACTTGATATTGCTCTTGTCTACCACATAGAAGTGGAAAATATATATCTTTGGCACCCACAGCCAACCTCAATTCATTCTGAACTTTAATCCTAATAGAGACTTTATATTGCTAGTGCAAATTCTTTGGGTTCATTATCAGTTGGATATGATACTTTCATGTTTGGTGCATGAAATTAAGAAACTTCAGTTTGCTCATTGGTTTTCCTTTTTTATCTCATCACAATCATTTCCTCTCATATCATCATAATTTTATTCTTGAGAGATCCTCAAGCCTCTTAAATCAACTTTTTCTTTCAAATTATCAGGCCAATGAACCGTACCTATCTTTTTGAAAGTTGGCCATCATAAATTCCCAGATACATTGTAAACTACACATCACTTTTTTCACCTTCCCTATCATGAAGTCTATAGTGTGGTCACTTGTTCTTAGGATTCCTTATGTAAGATTTAGCTGAAGCAACTGGTCCTTATTTGTTGGTTGAAATAAAAGTCAGAATGGTAGTTCTCTTTTTTATTTTCTTTACCTTTTAAAATCAAGTCATAAACTTATTACTGCATATTCTGCTTTTGGCATAAAGAGAATGACAGCACATGACTGGGTTGTGGAAGTTTTCCATTACTCTTATGTTATATTTTTATGTCAGGTTTGTAGTCTGCTTTACACATTTTTCATCAAAGTCTTCCTTCAGTCCTAGTAATCTGTCTAATAATATCACTACAAATTCTACCTCTATTGATGTTCTTTATAATGTCATCTTTCTGCTTTCAGCCCTCCACATTTTTCACATTAGAATATATTCTTTATATACATTTCTATTTAATTCTCTTGCCTTTTACTACTCTGTTACTTTTGGATAAAGTATACCCTTTCTTCAATGGAACTGTGACTTTACCCATGTGGGTACTCCTACTAGTAAAAGATTACAATGCATCTATGCCTACTTTTAAACTGTGAACTTAACAAATACCAACTACAATGAACACTTTTATATCCATAGAACAACAGAAAGAAATGGTTGTACAGGAAACTCTTCCATTATAATTTTCTTTTTAAGGCCATAATAAATTCGGTATGCTACTTTTAAAACTATCCTGCTTGTCTGTGACTCCTTCTGGCCTTCATTTTTCTTCTGAGTACTTCAAAAACATAATTCAATAACACTTTGTTTTTTACAAACCTATTCAAAGCTTCTCTCTCCTTCAGTACCATGCCCCAAATGAGAAAAATCCAAACAAACAGAGTCAAAATGAACTGCCACATCATATGTCACTGTTTTGCATGTCCTTCCATAATTCCTCCAAAGGAGCATTTGCTCAAAGTTCCGTGGACCTTTCTATTGATTTCACATTATATGGATATCAATAAAACAAGTCATCCTACTTTCTGTCTAACTTAATTATCTGTGTTCTTTTTCATTGATGAATCTTTTTGAGGATATCACTGTCTAGCATAGTGGAAAGCAAACAAGATTTGGGGTCAGAAGTTATTGTTTCAAATACCAGCTCAGGGGTCAGCTGAATAGCTTAGTGGATTGAGAGCGAGGCCTAGAGACAGGAGGTCCTGGGTTCAAATCTGGTCTCAGATACTTCCTAGCTGTGTGACCCTGGACAAGTCACTTAACCCCCATTGCCTAGCCCTTACCACTCTTCTGCCTTGGAACCAAAACAAAGTATTAATTCTAAGGTTGGAGGTAAGGGTTGTTGTGTTTTTTTTTAATTTAAAAATAAAATAAAATCCCAGCTCAGCTATTTATTCCCTTTTATGGCATTGGGTGAGTCATTTCTTCTCCTTGGGCTTCAGTTTTCTAAACAAAATGAAGGAAATGGACTAGATCATCACTAATTCCATTAAACTCTCAATCTATGACCTAAAGACTCTATTATGTGAAATTCTTCTGTGTGTTCCAATTTAGAACCAGCATATATATATATATATATATATATACATATATATATATATATATATATATAATCACTGAAAGGATATATATATCCTTTCAGTGATCCACAGGCTTAATTCTTTAAAAAGATAGGAACTGCATGGAATTCCATATCAAAGGAATTAATAGTAATTAATAATAAGAAAGTAATAATAAAAGTATCTTTAAAGTTCCATATAAAAATTGATACACATCAATTCTGAGTACAATGTGAGAAGGCAGATCAATAATTTTCTGAAACTTGACTCAGAATACCATCTACAAAAAGAAATCCCTGGAGGACCTCACTTTTTATAGGGGATCCATCTTCCTTTTGGAATGAGTATAGGGAATCTTCTGTGACACTGCCAAGTGTTCTGGAGAAAACATATCTGTTTCACTTTATAGTACATCTACCGTCATTAATGAAGAGTGTCATCAAATGCTTTTCAGAATTGGACAGGTGAAGGTACAGGGACTTGGAGACACAGTTCTTTCTCTCTAAGACTCAGGGTCATCCTTTAACAGCATAAGTAGCTTTTGAAAAAGCCATCAAGTTGATTGAGTCAGTCTTAAAGCATCCTATCTAAAACCATTTATTTATATCACCTTTTACTATTGTATGGTATGGATGAAACAGAGTGTATAATTTGGTCCAAGTGTCAGAGGTAGTTTGCTTTTTACCCTTAGTGATAATCAAAGTATCTGACATGGAATAATATGCTGGGGGCACTTCAATCAAGCTGATTATATAGGAAACCTAGAAAACAGTAACTATAGAGTTTGTGAAACATTTGCTTTCCAAAGCTAAAGTGCTGCCAATCTGTAAGATATTTGAGTTCCCAACCGCGTATGGATGTGTAGTCAATTGTATAATCAAAATAGAGGGAATGAAAATGTAGCTTTGATTGGGTAGCCTTTTAACATTAAATTAAAGAAAAATAGCTAGAAATTATAAAAATATGTTTCATACTCTGAATGTTAATCTTAGCAAATTAATAGTACTTTGTGGCCAAGATGAGTTTCTTCAGTGTAATTGAATTTTTTTGGTAATCAGTTTTCATAGGTGTGCCTAGATGCAGCTGCAAAAGCAGATCAAATTTTGCGAAGAGTGAATAGTAATGACATTCTGAAATTCCTTATTCTCAAGGGGGAAGTAAAACTTTAAACTAAATACTTGAAAGAATACACATTTTGCATGTTTCTTTTATTAGTGATGAGAGCTGCTTATTAATCAATGTTTAACAATGTAATTACAGCTGTTTTAGTCTCACCAGATAACACGGATTAATAAATGACCTGCAACTAGTGAAGTGTGTAGAAAGGGTAATGAATTCTTTCCATCAGCACATTAATTTATTAGTAATAAACAAAGAGCATGATGAATTAGGAGAATTGTAGAGTTTCTGAATATTGAAACCAAAATTTCCAGATGAAAGCATTTAATCATTCAGTTTTCCTTCATTTATTTCTCTTCATGTCTGATAATGGGTTGGGATTTGCCTTTCTGAACAGCATTAGGCATTCCATCTAAAGCTCAATTTCTACAGTTTCTTTAGGTTCACATTGATCCAATTCTTATTGCTACACATCAATTTTACCTACCACTGAAGGTGGTGTAACTTTGATGTGAACTAATTAAATTCTTTCCGTTTAGAACTGCTTAATGCCGCTCGGCCAAGCATTGTGGAATTAGCCCTGTCTTTCTAAACTAGCTTTAACTATCCTGGATTCAGTTTGAAAAGGACCTTTAACTAGAGGGTGAAATATGGAACCCTCAAAACATGCTGATTAATGTGAGTAACTCCTCAAACTGAAGAAGGGTTATCAGAGGTGTTTTTAGTTCATGGTAAAATGTTATACTAATTTTATAATCTCATTCAAAAATATTAGTGTTATTCTAGCCTTTTTTTGAACTCTGCTGGCATCCAGCTACTATGATAAGAACTTTTATCTAGAGCCTTTTTGACAGGTAATTTTCAATCAGAACATTCTTATAACCAACACCGTTTTTCCTCTCCCCTTGCTCACACTCTAGCCAAAAAAAGGGGAAAAACATTTGAAAACTAAACCTAAAATAGTAATGTGGTATTTTTATCTATAAATAAATAAAAATGTGTTTCATGGCTGTTAAAGAAAAATAGACACAGGGAGGAAGTTAACATCTATTTGTATTCTGTTTGATTCTATTTTAAATTTTTGGTTCTGAAATAAAGGCATAAACCATTTAAGATTCAGTTTTAGGAGTTAGCCCAAAACGGGTAGAATGATTAATTAAAATAATCTTAAGCAATGTTATGCAAATTGAATGTTTTTGAATCCCAGCTTCCAAAGAAAGGGAGAGGAGGAATAAGGATGTCTGGGAAAAAGAAATTACTCTGTTCTGATGGGAAAGAGAACATCATTGGGTTGTATTCAGTCACTGAGAAATTATGTTGCTTCCTCCTTATGTACATGTATGAGGGGAGAGATTCTCTCTTCATATAAATTAAGTCACATGAAACAGAAATCTACTTTTCCTCATGGAATGGATTCAAGGGAGAAGAGTCTATAAGTAGTGCTCTGAGAATTGCAAAGCACAAGTTGCAACTAAATGCTTTCACTTCACAAAGTTATAAGCAAATAACTACATAGTACTCCTAAGAATATAAAGGTGACCTGTAATGATTTCAAAGTCATTCACTCAATGAATATTTATTGTATATCTACTAAGTGTAAGGCATTGAGCTAAAAAGGATAGGGGATATACTAAGGAATCCCTGTCTTCAAAGAGTTTATAATCTAGCATTGAAAATAAAATAGCCATTCAAAATTATAGCACAAGGCACAATAAGTGTCATAAGAGAGGCATCAATTGCTACAAAAGTTCATTAAAAAAGTTTTTTTTTTCTTAGCAAGTGATACATGGGTTTATTTTATTTTATACAGCTTGTGCCCTTTCTCCTATCTCAAGGTTTATTCCCATTTCTCAAGATACGACTTTGACTGTCTATAACAGCAATGAGTTTTGCCCCAAACCTGATATAAACTGATATCCAGATAAAGGAAATTAACCGCTCATTAATATCATTTTGATATCTATGGAGCTTAAGGTCCCTACTACTGCTAAACCATCCTGGGTAAGTCCTTAAGTATTATAAATCCTTGGATGAATATATATATATATATATATACATATATATATATATCTTTTGCTTGAATTCCAAGCTAAGGATAGATAGATAGATAGATAGAGAGAGAGAGAGAGAGAGAGAGAGAGAGAGAGAGAGAGAGAGAGAGAGAGAGAGAGAGAGAGAGATAATTCATTGAGCACTTACTACTGTCAGGAACTATTCTAGTCTTAGAGATATAAATACAAGTAAATAAGACAATCTCTACCTTTAAGGAACTTATATTCTGATGAATATAAGGGGAAGGATAGAATTAGTGTGTGTGAAGTGAGTATATCTGGAGCCCTTTGTGAAATGGAACTGTGGGCTAGAGACATAGCAATCTGGAGAGTACTGCCTCAGAACACTGTTAGTGCCAAGCTAAAGTCGCAGAACCTGAAACAATCAGATAAGAGATGGAACAGCACACATTCTTATACTCCTTGAATAGGACCAAGATAATAGAGAGCATAAAAAGTTGACATAAGAATTCTTCCATCAAGTAATCATCAAAGAAATAAATTCATATTTTGTTATAGTAGATGGAGATATTTATGTTGAATGTAGTAGCAAAGAGAATGAAACATTACTTATAAAGAAATTAAAACTTTCTAATCCAGCTTCAAGACAGGAGACTGAGACCAGGGGAAAAGGTCACCTTTGTCCCCAGTGACAATTACATTGGCTTCATTATTAATTCCTCATAAATGTATTCCAACTGGACTAATAGGATTTTATGTAGAAATGATGCTAATAATTGAGAACGTGGGCTACTATGCTGCCTTGGAGAGTGGATCACATTATTATTATTATTTCCCAAACTTTTTATGTTAGGGTATTTGGGTAAAATATCTTGAAAGCTTAGGAAAGGACTTGAACTTGGTAATTTACAGGATGAAGACTGTCATGCATTGTGGGAAAATGGTGGAGTAAAGCATGAAGCTTCTTCATTCTCCTTATAACTCCCACAAATAACCAAAAGTAACTCCACAGAATCAATGCTAAAATCAGCAGAAGCAGGAGTCAGGAGTGAAGTTGAGCATTCAGGGACGACTAGGGAGGAAGGCTTCAGTCCCACTGCTTCAGAACCTCAAAACAGGACCAAAGAAAACAGCATGGAATCCACAAGGCAGCCCTGGAGGGCAGGACCAGTAACCTCACCTCATTTGCTGAGCTCCCAAGCATGCATATCCAAGGATTCCACTGGAATCTGTAGGCAGAGAACACTGGAGTAATAGTGTTGGCTGTGGCCTGAGCTCCAGAGACTCTCCACTGGCCCATAGCTGGGGATCAGAGGAGTGGACACCATGGAGTTTATGAGCTCCAGGCCCTGAGGGCAAGAACACAACCTTGCTATTAATAAACCAGGAATCTTGGAGGGTCCAAGGAACTCACAATAAATATCTGTTCTAGCCCAGGTGCTAGAGTAGGAATAAAGAAGAAGCACACATGATGAGTGAGTATACTTGCTGAGGGACTAGGGCCCCATTAGCTGTAGTCACTTCTAGAACAAAGGAGTCCATAGTTGAGGTTAATGTATTAAAATAAGCCAAAATGGTAATGGAATAGACCAGGAGGAGGTAGGGTAGAATCTCTGTCTCACATGGAGGAATAATGAGTGGAAGAACTGCTATTGAGAAGGGGAGGAGAGGGTAGAAATCTGGTAGTACTAGAATCCTACTCTCATCAGATTTGGGATAAGGCGAGAAGACCATACACAATGTTGTGTGCAGATGCAAAGCATGGAATCCCTGCAAAGGTACAGGGAGAGCCTCACCCAGAATTCCAGGGGACCCCCCTGGAGAACTTTGGGTGAGGGGCAGTTGAGAAGGGTTGAAGACAGTTAATTTGTGGGATTGGATGTGAGTAGATACTCTGCTTGTTTCTCCTGACTTGGGGTTTCTCCTGAGAAACCATTGTAGCTTAAGCCAGTAGTTTCTACTCATAGAGTTAGCCTATTTGTCATTTCTATTCTTCATTAATATAATTATATAATTATTTAGTAATTAGAGAGTAAGATATTTATCTATAGCAAGAGAGCCAGTTTTAGTTAAGTGCTTCATCCCTCCAGGGAGGAGGGGGAAGGGGGCATCAATTTAACAGTTTAGGGTCACCTTTCATTTATCCTAAACCCTTCATTGATTTGTATAATTTTCCTTGTTAATTCCTAATATAACTTTTTACCTTCAAATCTGTGCCTGATAATTATTTGAAGATACTTACAATTCAGTCTGTATATTTAGTTGAATCCTGTTGGCTGCCAGTTTAAGATCTCTGTTAGATAAATAATTTCAATATATCTCCTCTAACTGATCTGAGAGGAATATAAATTTAGGAAAGAAACATTATTGGGGTTTCAGCCATAACAGAAACTCACCATAAGAATCTTATTCCTGTCTTCATTACCAACTGAAGCAGAAGCAGTTAGAGGGGGAGGGGTTTGAGAATCAGGAGTGTTTTACCCCCTCCTTTCCTCACTGTAACCTGTCAATCTAGGGCTCTTGACTTAAAGCTATATTTGGCCCTGAAAACATTTATCTGCTTCTCCAAACTATCTGTTATTATCATCATAACAGTTTTGTGCTACAATGGTTTCTCAGGAGAAACCCCAAGTCAGGAGAAACAAGCAGAGTATCTGCTCACATCCAATCCCACAAATTAACTGTCTTCAACCCTTTTCAACTGCCCCTCACCCAAAGTTCTCCAGGGGGGTCCCCTGGAATTCTGGGTGAGGCTCTCCCTGTACCTTTGCAGGGATTCCATGCTTTGCGTCTGCACACAACAACAATTAGAAGGTTAAAAGTCTTCTTAACATACAGAGAAATAGGAAATTGGGGTATGAGATTGGGGAGGGACTGATAATTCCCTTAGGGGACTAAGGGAATAAGAGAAGGAAGAGTGGCAAGAGAAAAGAGGGCAAGGGGATAAGAAAAGAGAGGGATACCTAGAAGGAAGTACATATCAATAGGTAGGGGGGTAAGGTGAGGGAATAAGAAAGGGATTCAGGAAAAGACAGAGGAGGGATATAGTGGAACGCATTGTATTTTTAGAAAAGACAAATATTGGAAATGTAAAGAAAATGAGGGAAATATGGGAAGAGATGGAAAAAGAAGAAAAGAGAATAAGAGTAATACATACTATGATTACATTTTTTAAAGTCACAAAATGAAGAGAAAAAAGTATCAAAATAAAACAAATCCAAAGGAAACTCAAAAAAAGATAATTAATATTTATGCTGGAGATACACCCAGATGAGATTGAATTTTTCAATGGAAATATTAGAATCAATTAAAAAAGTGGACATTTGTAACTCTGTTATATCTAGTTTACTACCCCCCAGTCCTTAGGGGGATGTCAACACTGAATGGAACTAATTCTTAATCTGGGACCCAACACCTTCACACTTTTACCAAATGTATAAACAGTGCAGAAGCTTCCAAGAGGCTCCAGTGAACATCAAAGGAGCCCAACACTTTCCCCTCAGATTTGGATCCTGAAGTTTTTGACTTTAGGAATCCTCAAATACCAAAAAAAAAAAAAATAGATAGATAGATCCTTGATATGCAATCCACAGTTCCCAGAATACTGATTCCCAACCATCCAGAAAAAAAATCTAAAATGATTTTTCTGCTTATGAGAGATCTCAGAAATCATCTCAAAGAAATGCTCGATAGTATTTATCATCAATATATTCCATCAGCCCTTATGAATCACTCATAATGGTGGTGTCAAAGAAAAAGAGAAAGAAATAGGTAAATGTATATTTCTAAACTTTGAACAAAAGAACTAAAGTAGACCAGTACATTAATGGTATGAGCTCTAGATGCCCTGTATTATCTGCTAGACAGTCAATTATTTTCAATTTTGGACTTGTATTGTGGATACAGTCAGAATCTTATATCTGAAGAAGACAAGGAAAATATATTTTCTTCTGTCCAAAAATTCACAAGTTATTTGAACAATAGAAAACTAACCCATATAAAATGATTGTGACATTAGGCAACTTGCCTGTTTACAAAAGTCTCAAAAAATCAGGACTATTCACTGTGAACACCTATTGCCTCTAGGAAGTTAGTAAAACTTTCTATTGAACAGGAGTAGAGAACTGATGGACACTAACTTAGGTAAAAGTTAAGAAAAAGAGACAGTACACTATCTATACAAAGATTTTCTAATCTAGATATGGGCACTGTAAGTGATGTATTGAGTAATATCAAGTTTATTATTACAGGGCATGAAAACTGAATACAGAAGAAATCCTCTTCTGCCCCAAAATACTACAAAAAGAATAGCATTAATCCAGAGTTCAAACACACTGATAGCCAACCTGGCATAGCTGCCAGCCTTGATGCTGATAAATAAGTCTATAATGATCCTGATGGTCAACCTTTTACCAACTATTAGTTCTGGTATATGAAACCTGAGAGATAATTCAATGAAATGAGAACTAGCCTTTTAGACCAATCATTAGGTTAAGTTATGATGCTATAATTGTGTGGTGAAAGTGAAGGGAGGAAGGTAGAGAGGTAGGATGGAAGGGAGAAAGGAGAGAAGAAGGTAGAGGAAGGGAAAGGAAGGTAGCGGTCCCAGCCCAGGCAGGGGAAAATTGAACAGAGCTCCTCAAATGAATGATCAGAGAGCAACTTTAGGGTTTGAATAGCTAGGTTTTATTTGAATTAGAAAGGGAAAAGGTCTAGGGAAAACTAGGAGGTAGGAAGAAAGGGAAAACGGTGCCAAGAGAGAGATCAGGGTCTCAGGGTAGAGAGAGCTGCTTTCAGGGTCGAGAGAGCAGACCCTCCTGGGTAGAGAGAGAGCAGAGCTCAGGGGTCCAGAGGGAGGGAGGGAGGGAAGGAGAGAAGGCACCACACTTTCTCTTTTATAGTTTCTCTGACACCTCCCCAAAGGAAGTGGGAGGTGTCAGGGGAAGTTGTAGCAGAGAGAGTCCTGGGAAACGTAGTCTTTCAGGGCTTAAAATAATTTCAAATGACACATAATTAAACTTGATGATATAATTGCAATTGTATTTAGGTGACAGTACTAGAGAATGCCCATATGAAATGTGCTGCATATAATTGTATATGTTTATTGCTGTACATGTTATGCTTATTTGATTATTCTGTATTATCTTCATGCTATAGCACTATCTAATTGCTTTGTGTAGATTCTATTACTTATAGTAAAGTTGTGTTTTATGTAGAGTCCTATTAACAGCATCACTGTTGTAACAAGATAGCTTTGCTTTATTATTTAGCCATGATTATTGCCTTTGATGGATTGTCAAGTATATTGGATATGCATGCACTTTCAAAATGTATATGCGTTATGTCTTGGATGTACTTAGGGATGTTGTCATTGTAGTATCCTCACCCAATGTTCTGTATAGTTCCATGTCTACTGCAAGGAAGGTTAATATACATTCGTTTATTTTAATTTCAATGATACCAAAAGTTGGTTACCTAGGACACCAGGTAAATGACCTTTGTTGTTTTAAAGCTCTGGTATTTTGTTTATACTATTTAGTTACAGATATTGAACTTATTTTTGCTTATTTTTGCAAGAGACTTCAAACAATTTGGGCAAAGAGGAAGGATATAACCAATACATTGTGTCATTTAAATTAGTCTAAACCCTGGGTGACTATATCTTCCAGGACCCCCTGCTACAACTTCCCCAACACCTCCCACTTCCTTTGTGGGAGGTGTTGGAGAAAGTATAAAAGAGAGAGTTTGGGCACCTTTTCTCTCTCTCTATTCTAGAGACTCTCTCTACCCTGGACCCTGCAGAGGCTCTTGACCCCAGAGGCGCTCTGAACCCTGAAGGCTCTTGACGCTGGAGAAGTGTCTACCAGAGGAGAACCTTTTTCCCTACCTAACTTTTTCCTTTCCTATCTAAATAAAAACCTGGCTATTCTAAAATAAATGCTACCTGATCTTTATTGAGCTACTAAGAGGTCAGGTCAATTTATCCTACCAGGGCTGGGGGCTACTGGCTGGGCTATCTTTCTTCCCTTCCTCAGGCTTTCACTTTCTTTCCCTTCCTTCTCATACCTACCTTCCCCCTATCACCCACCTCACAGCATCAAAGTCCACTGGTAGGGGACCCTTTTTTCATTTTGTAGTCCTGTGACTCATGTCCATGTGAAGAAGGGGATAGAGTTGGTGAAAACAAGAGAGAGAAGAAAAGAAAAATATTCAGTCTCAAATCTTTTCAGATACTTTGGGCTATTCTAGCTTTTAGCAATTCTTCTAGCTTCCAATTGTGTGAGAGAATATTGGTAAATGCCAGGCCCACTTCACTTTGCTGAAAGGAGAAAAAGACTTTCAGAAGAAACTTGACCTGAGATGATCTGGAAATCTCAAACATGTTCCTGTCCCCATCATGCTATATTGAAGACTGCAAGGAATTTCCCTTTGGGAAAGATAAAGTATTCTTTATCTTTGTTGTTCTTTTCTCCTTCTTAATAGTAGAGCTACAAATTATATATTATCTGGCCTATGTTTCCATATGCATACTTCTCTACTTTCTGTTTTGCAATTCACTTAGACAAATGGATTTATTTGATATTTGCTATGTGAATTCTTGTAAAACTCTCATGTGTTAGGAAACAAATAGAGTTTAGGACATAAAACTTTGTATCTTCCTTTTTCCATTAAGAAAGAATGATCAGTGAGGAGCCAAGATGGTGGAGTAATTCAGAGAGAGCAGCTCTCTATCACCATGAGAATCCTCTCAGCCCAAGATTAAAATATCACCACAAAATAAATACAGGAGGGAAAGAGCCAACAAGGAAACAGAGTGAAACAACTTTCAAGAAAAGAAAAACCCAAAAGGTAGATAGAGAACATCTGGGGCACTGGGGTGAAAGGAAAGCAGACCCAGCAAGAGGCTGTAGTAAGGAGGGAAGAACAAGCCAAGAGCAAGCTACAGCCCATAAATCTACATCTGCTGTCCCAGATTCAAAACCCAAGTCCAAGCCAACATTCAGATCCTGAGATCCTGACTGGGCAAATAGTTGGCATAAGCCAACCTACACTCCTTGAAATTTCAAATTTGTGGAGAAGTCCAGGGCAGTCTAGGCTGAAGTGGGCTAATCCACGTGGACCCAGAGTGAAGCCATGAATCCCAATCTGGGTTTAGGATGAGGACATAGTTCACACTTTGGAGTGACTGATAGTACTAAGTACTGATGTTTTTGTCTAAAGCTCAGGTTAGAGCTCCAAGACAGGGCAATCCAAAGGTGTGCCTGACTGGATCAAGTACACAGCAAGACCAAAAACCCGGGCCTAAGACTGGGGCTAAAGTTTGATCAGCACCTGACCTGATCAAGCTCAGAGTGAGATCAAAAGCTTACATCCATGCCTGAGGCAGATCTTTAAGCTATCAGTATCCCAATGGTCATTTGAATCAGCAGAGGAAGGGGGACCTTTAGTGCTCTCAGCCCTCAGACCATCATATCAGCCCTCCAAGAACTGAAACTGGTAAAAACTAATAAATGAAATAAAAATAGCATCAGGAAAGAACTAAAATCTAAGAGGGTACCCAACTTTAAAAGACTTGCCCAGGGTCACTTAGAATGTGTCAGAATAGCATCTTGAACCAAGATATTACTGGCTCCAAAGCTGACATTGTCCATGTAGTACCTTTCAGTGAAAATGATAATAATAAACAATGATAACAACAACAATAACTACGTATGACATTTAGATAGAGCTTTGAAGCTTCTAACATAGTTTATGAGTTCAGTCTCCACAAAAACCTGATATTGGTGGAACATACCAATGTTTCCATTTTGCAGATAACAAAACAAAGGAGATTCACAGATTAGAAGGCTTAATTGCATTGCTAATAGGCAAAGACCATAATTGAAGGCATATCTTCTATTTCAAAATCAAGGGTTCATGACACTCTCATAAATGTCTCCTGTGAGGGACAAACAAAGCTTTTTGAATGGGGTGGTGTCTCAAGTATTCTAGGTTAAAATAATTCTGGTAGCTGAGCATTAGATGGATTTGAGGAGAGACAGAGACAGATAGGGCAAAGAGAGATAAATAGAGAGAGGTCCCCAGATACTTTTTTGGTACTAAAACTGCTGTAAAGCCCTGAAAAAAATAGAGTTCAAAATATACAGGCCTCTGGAAACATTTTAACTTTTAAAAATAGGATTTACTGAGTTGAGAGAGTTAGAGTTCTGATATAATAGGGTTCCAGTCACTCCTAGTACCTAGAGGTGCTTAAATGCTCCCCTTTCTTGCATACTAAAAGACAGCTCTTCTACAGGTTCTGAAATCAAACTTTCTAATCAGCAAGGAAAACATAATAATCTCTGAAGCCACGGGAATGTAAGATACTTGAGGACAGACATTATTTTGTTTGTTTTTTTTTTGAAACATCAGTGCTTTAATATTTGGTATTAAATAGATTTTACTGAATTAAACTTAATTACATTCGTGGCTCAGCATTCACAGGGCTTTGTTACTAATGCCCTTCTGACCTGGTCAGTGGGTTCAAGTTTCTTACTTTATTTGTGATCAAGCCAACCTCATTCCTTGCCCATTTTGTGGTCCAAATTCAGAAACTGGCTTGCTCATCCTGCCTTTGCTTCTTGTCAGATTTAGATTAAGATTTGGATAGGCCTGCAGGAAACATTCCTACTACATAAAGAAATTTAGCTTTGGGCCTGAATTCCTGACTATTATCTTCCTTTTTTCCTAGGGCCTGAAATCCTAATCTGAAACTTCAGTCTCTATAACCTTCAGTCTCCAACCAGAGAGCTACCAGAATCTTTGGTGACTGACTACAAGTAATTCTACCTATTACCGGAATTCTCTGACTTCATTTATCACCACCTGAGAGAAGAACATCCACTACTAGACTCCAGCCTGACTTACTTTGATTTTCCTTATATTATTTTCTACTTAAACCTCTCCCAATCACTTTCTCTGACCTGGGGACTAGGGTGGTGATTGTCTTACTACTCAAAGGAAGACAGTTCAATACAATGGAAAAAGCAATAAAATTGGAGTCAGGAGATCTGAGTTTGAATTCTCATTAAGCCACCTGAGCAACCCTTTCTTTTTTGGCTGAGGGGAGCTAAGGAATGTGAGATCTTTCTAATAAAATTACAGAAATGAAGTACTGATTAGATCCCAAGATTGTTTGGCTCTAGATATATTTACTAAAAGAAAAAATAATACTCTCCACATAAACACAGACATACACATTATCATCCCACAATGAATAAGAAACCACAGCAGCAGAACACAGCTCTAGCAGACAGCATTTTAGCATATGGAATCAGGAATGGTCAGACAGGTAAGAGGGAACCAAGGAGTGTCATGAAAACTCCAAAAGTAGAGAGTATTCAAATGAAGAGGGTGTTTAAAGGTTTCAAATTGGGAGGAAGGACAATAAAGAGTTCACTGAGAGGCAAGCTAGGTGATTGAGTTCAGTGGATTGAGAATCAAGCTTAGAAATGGGAAGTCCTGAGTTCAAATGTGATCTCAGACACTTCTTAGCAGTGTGACTCTAGGCAAGTCACCTAACCTCCACCACTCTTTTCCTTTGGAATACAATTAAGTATTGATTCTAAAATAGAAGGTAAGGATTTTGTTTGTTTGTTTGTTTTTGTTTTTAAAGTTCTTTGGTAACTTTGGAAAGAGCTGATTCAGCTGAGTGATAAAGGAAGAAACCAGATTTCAAAGAGTTAAAAAGTGAGAACAAAGGAAATGAGACAATGAGTATAGACTATTTATAATTATAATTATGTAGATTGGGGAGAGTTAAATGTATTTGTAGGGATCAGAGAAAGAACAAGTAGATAGCAAGATATTGAAGTTGGCAATGAGGAAATGTGAGGGCATATAGTTGTCCAATAATAAATGTTTATTGGATTAAATTGAATTAATTGCATCTCCATCTCCTTTCTATTTGGAGAGGAAAAGAAACCATAGGACTAAGCACATTTTTAGACAGTGTTCATGTTTGGTACCTTTCCATTTCCCCTTTTATTCTTACCCCTCATCATTATCCCCAAGTTCTTCACTGCTGCACTGTTTGCTTTCCACCACATCATACTATAAGCCAAAATTGTTTCTTTTCCTTCAACAATCAAAGATCCCATTTCCTTATTGCTGATTTCAGCTTTAGGTGTAAGGAAAGCAATTTAATCAAAACATTTCAGAATAAAGTATGAATGATAAATACCTCACCCCTCCCTTTCCTGCCCTAAAGGTGTTTTTTTTTCTTTTTTTAGGAGAATGTATCTTGGGTTAGATGATCTTAAAAATCCCTTTCAGCACTATGATCCATGAATTACTTTCTGCTACATGGTGCCTGCCTTTATTTGATGAATGAATGAATCCTTGCTCAGGCAAAATTTTCACTAACTTCAGGGTCAATTGTTTTCATGTTAACATCTTGATTATAGAACACTAAAATAATATGGCTCTTAGGAGTCAGGTATTTCACCATTTTCCAAGACTCAGAAGTATATGTACACTGTTCTTTAAATATATCTAACTTTCCTCCAAAGACAACAATAAAGTCCATCTTTCAGTATACTACAGCAGGGATTTTATTTTCCTTTATAGTTAGGAAGTAAGTTCAATTCAAACTAGACTAATACATACAGATCCCTTCATTTTTGTAACCTTAGAATAATATGACAATTTAATTTTTAAATAAGTTCTAAATCCAAGTCACTCACCACAAAAGCCACTACCCTAGTGATTGAGGATCTTATTTTTAAAGCTAAAAGGGTCCTTAGAGGTCATTTCACCCCACCATTTTAAAGACAAAGAAAGTGAGGCCCAGAAAACTTAAGTGACTTACATGAGTCCACACTGGAAAGAAGTAGCAGAGATTAGAATTAATTTCAAATCATCTAAATCCAAAACAAACATTCTTTCTACCAACATGCTACCAAGTTGTCCTCTTTAATTTACCCTGAATTCTTAATGTCTCTGACAATGGAATACAAACTTCGGGAGCTACTTTCAGGTTTGAAATCTCTACATCTGATAATAGTCATTCATTTAAGGCCTCTCTCTCTCTAAGGGTGGAAAGATTTATAAACAGAAACTGTCCAATAACTGATAAAATTTCTGGGTATCATAGCAGGAAATAAAGACCATCTACTATGACATGGAAGAACCATAATCTTCATTGGTGGGATACTAACACTACTAAAATTACAAGATTTTTGGAAGTATTGAAACATATACAAGGTACTATGCAAGGTGGAAAAAATAATCATTAGAAAGCATTACCCATTTTGGCTATCAATTCTTCACTTCATGAAAGGGAGCTACTAATTTATCATCCTAAATTCTCTTAATAATCTTCTAATAATGTAATGAATCTGATAGCTAATTAATGTGGATATTCCCTCTACTGATGTAGTTCCAAGATATTCATGCCAGTCCTCCTACATGTAACTTTGGTCAAGGACCTCTCCCGAATTTTCTATGAGTCCCACCAAAATACTTTTCTCTTCTAATTAGTTTGTCCTATTTTATGTTTTCACTTACCAACCATCTCATAATTCTCCTCAAGGTCATCTTTACTTTCCTTACATGTAAAAAAATTATCAAAATGAATGTAATAATCAAGTTTGTATCTCAGTCATATTTTGTATGGGAGCCCCAAAAATTTTTGTCTCATGCTTTTTAATGAATATGTATATCTCTCTATTGTATATCTTATCTTTCAAAAGTTGGTCATTTTCTCTTATGAATAATGTCTGAAATTTTGATACCTGTCACAAAATTAGAACTGGTGCTTAGTTTATGGGTATGTGTATCAATCAGTTAAATTTTCCATAGGTGTAAAAAACTAAGTCAAAAAATAAATGATCTCCTCAAAATATGAAATCTTCTGATTCCATAATTGAGACAAAAATATCCTCTATACAGAAAATCATGTCTGAAGGCTTATTTTTCACAGCTCAATTTTATCTAGCATGTGAATTTTCATAAAGATTTTGTAAGAACAAGAAAGTAGTCAATACTGGACATAGGTTAATGGAGAGAAAGAGGGAATAAGCATTTATTTAAAGCTTGCTTATATGCCAGGTACTGTTCTATTAAGCTTTATAAATATTATCTCATTTGATCTTCACAACAACTCTGTGAGGTAGATAATTTTATGATCCTCATTTTACAGATGAGAAAACTGAAGTAGACAGAGATTAAGTAATTTGGCCAAGTTCACGTTGCTAGTAAATATCTAAGGTCAAAACTGAAATCAAATCCCCCGAAATCTGGGCCCAGCACTCTATCCACTGTGTCCTTTCACAGCTTCTGTTAGGTTACTAGTAACATCTCACCCTCCCCCCACACTGCCACTTTGGAAGAATTATAATGTCAACCATAATTCTTGTAATTTTTTATATCTACCTTCTTTCTTTTTTATTTACATTAATTTGTTACATTAAAATATTCAGTGAACTCTTCCCTCTCTCACTTCTTTCCATTTGAGAAGGCATCTTTTGACAAAAATATATATGTATATATAAAATTAGGTCTTATTTCTACATGTCACTTCTTTCTCTGGAGATGTACATATGCCATCCATTCTTCAAATAATATTTCTGTTCCTATATGTAATGTCCTCTTGGTTCCATTCTTTTCACTCTTCATAACTTCATATAAGTATTTCCAAGTTTTGCTTTTCCAAAATTAACTTGCTTGTCATTCCTTACAACCAAATAGTATTCCATCACAATCATATGCTACATCTTGTTTACCATTACCCACTGAATGGGCATCCTTTCAATTTCTAGTTCTTTGCCACCACAAAGAGAGCTCCTATAAATGTTTTAGAATATATATGCTCTTTTCCTGTTTCCCTTAGAATAAACTAATAGTGGTATCGCTGGATCAAAAGATATACACAGATTTGTAACTCTTTGAGCATAATTCCAGATCACTCCCCAAAATAGTTGGAGCAATTCACAGTTCTACCAACAGTATATTAGTGTCTCTATTTTTCCACATCCCCTCCAACATTTGTCATTTTGCCTGTTCATTATTTTAGCCATTCTGATAGGTTATAAGTTAATTAATTATGATTTAGAGCATTTTTCATATAGTTATATATAGCTTTGTCTTCTTCATCTAAAAACTATTATCTTTTGTCCATTTATCAATTTTATCATTTATCTTTCTTCTTGAAAATGGTGCTTTAATGCATTCAAGACTATATTGCCCCCAGCATCAGTTACCTACATGAGTTCTTGGTCTGATCTAACTAACTTTCCTGACTTCTAAATGTTTCCCTTATTACTATTTGTTTAAAACATGAGGAAATGATGTTATCAATTAGTTAATAGTGTAGTGATGCATCTGTAAAATAAAGATAACAAAACTTTTCAGTAGAATAAGTGTGAGAAAAACCGTTTGTAAACCTTAAGCACTATAGAAATGTGGGTAATTCTTTCTGTTCTACAAGAAAGCCTAAAAAGGCCAATATTGGCTTACAGAGGAAAGAGATTTTGCAGAGAAGGCCTACAAACACAATTCACCACAAATAGCAAACCATACTAATTTAAGCATTTTAAAGGGTCTGTAACAACATAAAATGTTCTCCTGCTGTGTCCAATGGCATTCATTCCAGCTTGAAATTGATGAAAATTGCCATAAGAGTAAAAGTTTTACTCCCTCTGCTCTGAGTCTCTTCCATGAAATAGAATGGAGAGGTGAAGTACTCAGCTGATGATATAAACAAGCAATGCAAATGGCTAGTGGGAAGAACCTGTTGGCCTCTAGAAATATATATTATTAATGTGGACCTGTAAAATAAAAATTCCTGTGTATAATGTGAAGCATTCATGTATTGGGAACTCTTGGCTTTTGAGATATAAATTGTAGGATCTTGAGAGGAAGAGACCATTACATATTAGAACTTTTTTTATTTTACTTTTTTTAAGGAAAAGAGGAACACTGAGATGAGTTTGACATATGGGCTAGCTTTGGGGCAAACAGATTTCAAAGGACTGACAAAAAAGATGAGAAAGATCCTATGGATGAAATTTCTACAAATTAGATCAAGAGGAATGAGTTTTCAAGAATGAAATTCTAAAGCCATAAAATGAAATAATTTCAATGAGGAAAAAAGTGGATATGTATATTGTGTGTGTGCATATGCATACAAAGAGAATGCCATGAAATTTCTAGGAAATCATCAACTAATTTTAATTTTTAAAGATATGACCAGAAGATGGAAATAAGTAAAGGTAACAAAGAGTGAACAACACAATTTCAACAACAATAAGAAGGCACAGTTATGTAAGAGTAATGTCAAGAATGCTGAAGTTCAGAATGATTTGAGGTGGAATAGGAAATCTGAGATAAAGATGGAGTGAAATTAACACTTCAAGTGTCCTCTATGTGCTAGTCACTGTGCTAAACACACTAAAAATGTTATTTGATCTTCAAAAACAACCCTGTGAGTTAAGTTCTATTATTATCTCCATTTTACAACTCATATAACCTAGGCAGACAAAGGTTAAGCAACAAACCCACTGTCACACAGCTAACAAGCCTGAGGTCAGATTTGAACTTAGGTCTTTATGATTCAAGGTCTAGTGCTCTATTCACTGCACCATCTCCCTGCTTCATATGAGGATTCAGCTGGGGATGGATGGAATGAGGATAATGGAGAACTTAAGAGGACAAACCTTCTTACTTCTTATTTTGCATCTTTTATCTCTGACAATGGGAATTAGCTTTGTCCTTTTGAGAAAAGGATAGAATCAAAGTGACTAATCAAGAGTGTATACCTAAGATAAATAGAAAATTGTACAAGGGCACCTTGCTTTCCTTGATGAACTATATCCACCTAAACCAGATGAAATATGTGCTAGGAAACTACATTAGCTGAAAGAAATGGTAGATGTGATTACTGAAGATACTGAGAAAAATCATGGAAAATAGGAAGGATTTGATAGAGAAAATAATTTATTTTAAAAAATGGATAGAAATATAACTTCCAGTTATAAAGGGCGAGCTTGACTTAAAATATTAGGGGAAATTTAGAATATTTTATAAAATGCATGATTAAGGAACATATAAGGAGAAATAGAATTTAAAACTATAATATCATGCCATATAGAAGGTCATGTCAGAGTAACATTATTTCTTTTTTGACAGGGTTACTACATCAAAAAATTACTAAATTGTTACATAGTTTAAATAGATTTTAGCAAGACATCTCAAAAAAATCTCTTATACTGTTCTTTTGGTGGGGGGTAGAGGGGTGATATTAGTTAGATGATAGTGAAATTAGATAAAAGTTGCTTAAATGGCTGGGCTGAGTAACCAATTAATAGGTCAATGTTCATTTGGCAAGAGGCTTTCAGGGGGTGTCCTAGGGATTTGTATTCATCCTGAGATTTTATTTTTTAGCAAAAACTTCAATAAAGGTGTATCAGTCTGACTTATCAAAAAGAGGTGACAGAAAGAAAGAAAAGATAGCTAATGCACTTTGGGATAAACTTGAGATCCAAAAAGGTCTTGACAAGAACTAGAATATATAAGATAAAAGTAATAGAGATAAATGCATATTTTCGTTAAAAATGAAAATCACAGCCCAATTGAAAAATGGTCAAGGATATGAATAGGCAGTTTTCAGATGAAGAAATCAAAACTATTAATAATCCTATAAAAATGTTCTAAATCCCTCCTGATTAGAGAAATGAAAATCAAAACAATTGTGAAGTACCACCTTACACTTAGCAGAGTGGCCATTATGACAGTAAAGGAAAATAATAAATGTTGGAAGGGACGTGGCAAAATTGGGGCACTATTGCATTGCTGGTATAGTTGTGAATTGATCCAACCACTCTGGAAGGCAATTTGGAACTATGCCCAAAAGGCTTTAAATGAATGGATGTCCTTTGATCCAGCAATACTACTACTGGATTTGTATCCCAAAGAGATTTTTTTTAATTTGAAAGGTTCTGTTTGTACAAAAATATTTATAGCTGCACTTTTTGTGGCCTCAAAAATATTGGAAAATGAGGGGGTGTCACTTGATTGGGGAATGGCTGAACAAATTTGTGGTATATGATTATAATGGAATACTATTGTGCTATAAGGAATGATGAACTGCTTGATTTCTATAAGAACTGGAAAGCTCTACATGAACTGTTGCAGAGTGAAATAAGCAGAACCAGGAGAACATTATACACAGTAACTGAAACATTATGGGATGATTCAAATGTGACTGACTGCTACCAAAAGCAATGCAATGATCAGGACAATTGTGAGGACTTATGAAAAAGAACACTATCCACCTCTAGAGAAACAACTGTGGGAGTAGAAATGCAGAAGAAAAGATATGATTTATCACTTGTTTATATGGGTCTACAATTTGGAGTTTGGGTTTTAAAAAATTTCTCCCTATTACAAAAATAAATAATATGGAAATAGGATTTGAGTGATAATATATATATTACCCAGTGAAACTGCTTCCCAACTCTGGGAGGGGGAGGGAAGAGGGGAAGGAAAGAAGAATCATATAACCATGATGAAAAAATTAAAAATCAAATTAAAAAATTAGTCACAAATACAAAGCAATATACTAAGTCCTGGAGATACAAATACAAGCCTGCTGAATGGCAGCAGTGCCTATCCTGAAGGAGCTTACATTCTAATTGTGGAAGATAATATATAAGAGTGGAAAGAAGGGTAGGTGGATGGAGAGGGTAAAGGTCTCTGGAGCAGAGGCATGTAGAGAAAGTCTTGTGGTTGATAGGAGTATATCATAAAGAAGAATGAAGACCTAGGTCTCTGCTTTAAATTAGACCTTTTGGGAGAAACTAGCCACTTGAGAAAATCCACAGGGGTAGAGAATAATGTCAATAGATCAGAGGTGGCGTGAGCTTCTGGTGTGATATGAAAATCAAGAATTTTAAGACATCAGGCATAATTAAAATGTAGTGTACAGGTAATGCATGGATCAGTCTTTTTTTGCTATGACCTGTCTGCCACATGTATGGTGCTGTTTTCATATGGGGACATTGCAGTTTTCAGTATAGACTCATAGACTGGAAAACATCCAAATGACAACAACCTAGATGGTGAAGGACTTCAAGTTCATTCCATATGAGTATAGGTTGAAGGAACTGAATTTGTTTAATCTGCCAAAGACAAGACTAAAATGAAAAAGGAGGATTGCAGAGCTTTTTTGAAGTAGCTAATTTTATATGGAAGAAGAATTAAACATTTTTCTTGGGAGATGTTTTAATATATTAGAAAGATTACTGATTATGCAGAGGACCAGAATTAGAATTTTACTTCAGATTCTTATACCTATGAAATAAGCAAACCACTTCAGAATCTTAGACTTTAATTTCTTCATCTGCAAAATGATGGGGTGGAATGATGTGACCACTGAAGACTATTCTGGTTTGAGATCTCTGATCCTTATCTATGTGCATATATATATATATATATACATTTATAAAATATATTGTTACATTGTTATTGTTGTTATTCAGTTATTTTCAGTTGTTTCTGACTTCATGACCCCATTTGGGATTTTCTGGGCAAAGATACTAGAGTGGTTTGTTACTTCCTTCATCCACATATATGTAAAACACATATATGTATTTGCTTACATATTCATACATATGCATATATGTATAATTTCCAATGGGTTTTCTTAAATTTTGTTTTCAGTGAGAATTTTCCTGCCATTTATCACTCCTACAAATAGAATGTCATGAAAGAAGTCATGTTCTATGGTAAGAGACTCTCTGTATCCTGAGTCATGAGACCTTCTCTTATCCTTTCCCTTTACCATAATTTTTCATAGCTCATAAATCCAGGTGATCCTATTTTGGGTTCCTTTTCTTCTGCTAAAGGGTGCTTATTCCTTCTGAGGACACCTACATCCCCTCTCCTGTGCTGAAAAGCACAATCATTATTCAGAGAAGACGATCTCCTGTTGCATCTATTTTGTCCAGAAAGAACTAGTAATTCACATGTCACTTACACAGATTTTCGCTCCCTATCTTATCACCTAATTTAAGGGCCAGACTTACACCCAGTCTTTCCTTCTTGAACCTTTTCCCTGAAATTATTAAAAAAGAATTATAGAATAAATATACATATTGAGATGGGGAAGGTGAGTATAGGCAAATTTAAAGTAACTCTAGTGGATTAAATGCAGATGATATTTGTTCAATTTATTTTTTCTTTACTTCACATGTTGGAAATGTTTTTGTTAAATATTTAATATTCTAAATTAAAATAATATTTAATATTCTGAATTTAAATCTATACATTTACTGAAATCAATAAGGATGATAACACCCTGAGATAAGAAGCGGAGTTTATAGTTTCTTAATGTACAAAAACAATGCATTATCCCTATATAGTTCTGGAAGTGCAGAAGATATTAAGAACAAGTTGATCAGTGAGGGATGCTTTATAGCATTAAGTACTTAAAATTGCACTGTTGCAAAATCTAGTTAGACACTGTCCATGTTCCTACATTATTAATTTATCTCTTTTAAAAATATTATTAAGCCAGTCATATAACAAGCAAACCCATTTATGGCATAGTTCACTTCAAATCCATTCTAGTTTTCCATTTTTAAAGAAAAATTGCAATTAAAATAAAAAGTCTTATTCATAATACAATTAAAAATCACAATCACAATCTTTCAAGACTTTTCTTTTTAATTATATTTTAATGGAAAATCCATATGTAATATGAGATTAATTTCAGTGAATTATACCATTAACAACTTTGTTTCTTCTGTTCATGAGACTTTCAGGAAATGATGCTTTAAGAAAACACAAAAAAGTTAGGCAGGTGATCATGATCAAAATGAATAATTAATAATAAATCTGAAGAAGGTTGTGGCTGTATAACAGCTGATTCCAGGGTGCCACTATCTGGTCAAAGATATTAATCAGAAATGCAAAAAGAAAAACTATCCTTAGCGTTGCCTACTTAGGTATACTATTGTCCAGGGATACACTAATTTAAAAGAAAAATATATAAAATCACTCCCCAAAGCCTGTTTTTCCTTTGGTAGGTTGTCTGTGTCTGGTGCCAACATGGCCTCTTTCTCCAGTCCAAACTAACGTTCTATAAAGTAGAAATGCTCTTTAAGCTTCTCTCTAGCTAGGAGATCTAAGCCTACCACAAACTGCACATCTGGTTTCATGAATAGTTTGATCAGCATCTAAAAGCCCTACTGAACAGTAAATGGCAGGGGATCCCCTACCAGTGAAGTCCTGGAAGATAGCCAGGAATGAAGCAATTCGCAATTCCATTGGGAGGAGTATGTGCTAAGACAGAGAGGCTGGAGGACAGCCTAGCAGGAACTGAATAGCTAGCTGAAGTGAGGGAGAGGAGAAGAAACACTTCAAGGATTCACTGAAGCACAGCCTTAAGCTTCCTGGCATCACTCTAGACAACTTGGGAAATAACTTTGGCAGTTGGACCAACCTGACATGCTGTTATAGGGAACAAAATTATTTCATTTTGGGGAAACGATTCAGAACAAATACATGCATGAGAGGCAGAATTTTAAATTGCAATTGCTCATATACATAGAGACATAAATTGCATATGTACTCCCAAATACCTTTCTCTTTATGCTGGGAATTACTTAAGCTGTAAAGGTCACTTTTGATGAGAATTGTGTATATGTTAGGCAAATCTGGAACCATGTAAAGAGGATTTATTAAGTTAAAGCACTTGGGACTTTTGCTCTTGTAACAAACCCAGTCTACGTTCTTCTCTAATCATATATTTCCTGTATGATGTCTCTGATGTCATTTTAAAAACAGAAATTTTGTTAATGCTTCTGAGTTTTAAAAACTTATTTAAAACTTATATTTCTGGAAATATTCTCCACCTGTATGCTACTTCCATTCATCCAGAATAGAAATTTCCTTTATGTAAAAGAAAAAAAAAGTAAGTTAAACTATCTAATACTTCAAATATATAGACTACATTTGGTCTAATAGTCCCCCTTCTGTGCAGAAAGAGTAATGTATGCATGGTTATCTGTTCTGCATTCCCATTATTGGTTTTTCAGTTACTCGTCCGCCTTCCTTATAGTAATCTTTTCATTTACATTGTCCACATCATTATGCATATTGATCTTCTGCTTCTGTTTATTGTTCCCTTTAACAATTCATATCAATCTTAAAGTGTTCCTTTGGTTTTTTTATTGTCAAAAAGTTTTAAGGCATTTTAATTACATTCATGCACCAGTTTACTCAGCTATTTCTCAGCAAATGATTACTTCATTTCTAATTCTTTGCTTCAATAAAGAATCACTACACTTAGGCATATATTGCATATTATTTTCTGCTTTGACCTCCTTTGTTTGTGATTTAAGGCCTAGACAAGATTCCTGCATAAAAGGGGAGTGACAGTTTAGTCACTTTTATGGCACAATTCCATATTGACATCCAGAGTGGTTGGGTCAATGCTCAGCCTCACCAACAAGATATTATAGTGGCTACCTTCCCACAGACTCTTTGGCATTTGTGTTATCTTTGCCATTTTGCAGGTTGTGAGGCGAAATCAAGCAGTTATTTTAATTACGTTTCCTGCTAATGATTTTGGTGTATGTTTTTCTTTAATGTATTTGTAGACTACAGTTCTTTTGAAAACTGCTTGCTCATAATCTTCTATTACAATGATACTTCCATTCACTTTTGTCAATGTAACCTCTTTGATAACAAGTGCTATTTCATTTTTGTCTTTTTGATACATAATACCTTATTCAATGTTGATATACAATAACGGTTTTATCAATGGTTCTTGATTATCATTGTATCAGTGAAATTTCTTGTAAATATTTTTCACATTCAATAGTTAATACTTTTTGTTCTTTATTGATTGATTTTGCTTATACTAAACATTTAATATTTTTATAACTGAAAGATGTTAATTTTTACTTTTATGATCTATCCTTTTGCTAAGAATTCTTCTGTTGCTTCTACTTTTGAAATTAACTTTTTACATTCTCTTCTAATTTGTTATTGCTTTTATTGATGTGATATCCTATATTCAAGTCACATTTGCAGTTGGAGCTTATCATAGTATATGTTGAGAGAAGCTGATCTAAACCCTTTTGCTCATGCTACCTTTTGTTTTTCCCAGCAATTTACAATAGAACTATTGTCTTAAGAAAATAATATGTTTATAAACACAAACTTACTGTTTTTTATTGCTTCTCTTATATTTATCTAGTCTATTTCATTGCTTGGCTTTTCTATTTTAATCAATACCAAATAGTTTTGATGACTATTATTTTATTATAGTTGAGGGGCTGGTAATCCTATAGCAGCTAGACTTTTTATACTTAGTTTTTATAATGCTTTATTATACTGGTAATGTTATACTTTTTTAAAAAGTAACATTTCCATTGAGATTCTAGATATTTGGTTCCTCTAAATGAATTTTGTTATCTTTTCCAGTTGCAAAGGCTTCCCCGTGGTATTTTGATTGGGATAACTCAATATCCATAAATTAATTTAAATAAGATATCTTCTTGATCGTCATAGATTGGATCATGAGAAGAATTACCAAGGACAACAATACGGGCATTCAATGGACTCATACCAAACAGCTTGAGGACCTTGACTTCGCGGATGACATCTGTCTCCTTTCTCACAAGCAGCAGGATGCGCAAGCCAAACTTGCACGACTCTCTGAAGAAGTGGAGAAGACAGGTCTGAAGATCAACAAGAAGAAGACTGAGGTGATCACAGTCAACAGCAGACAGGACCTGCCAATCCAACTACAGGGAGAAAACTTCAAGGAGACGGACCACTTCACCTATTTGGGTAGCATAGTCAGCAAGGACAGTGGAGCAGATGAGGACATCAGAAACCGAATCTTCAATACCAACGTATAGGCCGTCCTCCTATATGGATCAGAAAGCTGGAGAGTGATGAAAGTCAACACCAACAAACTCCAAGTCTTTGTTAAAAGATGTCTACACTACATCTTGAACATCAGATGGCCTGAAAAGATCTCCAATGCTAGTCTCTGGGAAAGAACAATCCAGTATCCCATTAGTCAGGACATAAAGAAACGTAAGTGGAGATGGATAGGACATACGCTATGAAAACCGGAAGACAACGTAGCCAGACAAGCATTGTGCTGGAACCCTTCAGGGAGGAGGAAAGTCAGAAGACCAAAACAGACCTGGTGAAGATCTGCCGAAAATGAAACAAAAACAGTTGGAATGACATGGGCCCAGCTGGGGGAAGTTGCCCAGAACAGAGTCCGCTGGCGTGAGATGGTTGCAGCCCTATGCTCCTAAGGAGTCAACAGGAATAATAATAATAAAATAATAAGAAGATAATTTTATTACAGTGATAATGGACGAAAGAAGGCCACTGCATATCTCTATAGGTTTTGTCTTCCATTACTTTTGTGAAGACTGTTTTATATGTGCTTTTATATATATATATATGTATATATATATATATATATATACATATATATATATATATCTTGCATGTATTTTGCTAAATAAATTCCTAAACATTTTATGCATTATATATTATTTAGAATAGAATTTTTCTTGCAGCCAAACTAATAGTTTTGTATATTTTGTTATTTCCCTAGGCAGCCAGTGAATAGAGCACTGTATATAGAGTTAGGAAGAACTGTGTTCAATTACTTCCTTCACCACATATGAATTGTGCGATGACACATAAGCCATTTAGTGCTCTCAGACTCAATTTCTGCATCTGGAAAATGGGGATAATAATAACACCAACTCTCAGAGTTGTGAAGATAAAATGAGATGTATAAATCACTTTACAAACTTTAAAGTGATATATAATTGCGAGCTATTGATATTATTTGTTACTTTACTAAAGTTGCCATATTAATTTATTCATACATTAATCCTCTCAGGTTTTCCAAATACAAATCGTCATATATATGTTACATATAACATGTGAGTTTATATGTATACACATGTATGTGTGTATGTAATATATGTGTTAATGTATTATGTGTGTATAGTCTCCTCTTTTCTGATGTTATATCTTTGATTTTCTTCTGGTCTTGTTGCTAAACTTATAATTTAAGGAATTATCTCAAACAATAATGCTTCGAGAGACATTCTGCCTTTCCCGTTGGTTTTATTAGGAAAACTTTTATTTATTTCTTACCAAGAAAAAATGTTAGTATTTACTTTTTTTTAAAACCCTTACCTTCTGTCTTGGAGACAATAAGGCAGAAGAGTGGTAAGGGTAGGCAATGGGGGTCAAGTGACTTGCCCAGGGTCACACAGCTGGGAAGTGCCTGACGGTAGATTTGATAGCGTTTACTTTTGATTATACTAAAGAAGGGATCTTCCATTTCTTTTTTTTTGTTTTTAAGAGTTTTAAACATGGAAGAGTACTCTATTTCAGTGAAAGTCTTCTTTGTGTATAAAAATAATAATGAGGCTTTTGTTTTTATGATTAATAATATTAATTATGTTTACAGTACTGATCCATATATGTACCACTACAAAAAACTCAATTGGATCATAATAAATACTTTCTGGATATATTGCGGTATTCACCTGGGTAACATTTCATTTAAAATATGAATTAATATTGATAATCTTTTGGTCAAGAATTCATTAGTTAAATTAATACAAATTTCTCTTTCTGTGTTTTGTATATTTGGATACTAATGAATATAATATGCCCTTTAAAAATATTTGTCGAAGCCTCATTTCACTATTTTGACTATTTTTGATATACATATTGATCTTTAGATGTTTCATATAAATCTAATTGATATAAATATTTGATATAAACAAGCCTCTACTACACTGTTTTGACAGTCTGTTTATGGCTTGCTGGATTTCTTTTTCTGAAATTACATTATCTATACATCTATTTCTTTGTTTACTAATATGCATATTTTATTTTTGCTAGTATTCTTTCACTTCTTTTACATACTCTTAAATTGCATTCTCAATTCATTGATCCTTTGTATAGTTTCTAAAACTGTTTTATTGATATGTCTTCCCCTAAGGACTATTTTAACTTCATCCCTTAAATTTTGATATATTCTTTCATTATCATCCTTTTTAAGAGGATTCTTTGTTGTTTCTGTAATTTTTTCTTTGCCCTATTCATTATTCAAATTGTTTCTGTTTAGCTTCCATTAAAACTGTATCTTTTGCTCATATCTATTTTTAATTACTACTTTATTATATTATGTCCTAAAAATGAGCTATTTATTGAATCTATCTTTTTACCTATGCCTGGTCCATTGCATATGATTAATGCAATGAGACTAGTACTTAATGTAAATTCAAGAGGATCCAAGTTCAAGTTCTAATTCCCAATTTCACTAGTTATGTGATCATAGGAAAATTACATTACTTTCCTAAGTTTCAGTTTCCTTATATGTAAAATGGCAATCACAATACCAATTATGTCTATTTCATAGCCTGGTTGTGAGCTTCCAAAGAGATAATGCACATACCTATTATAGAAATAGCAGCTCTTTCAACCAGAAATGTAGCTATTTAATAAAAATATGATGACAAGTTATTCTGGAACAGGTCAAAATCATGCCAGTCTAATAATTCATATTTATAACTGGAATAGAATAAAGCTCTTATGTACTACAAAATGCAATAAAAATAGCTTTATTTATTTATAATAATAATAATAAAATGTTTTCCTAAAACAAAACAATACTGCTCCTTTCTTCCTACACATTTCCCAGGGTAGCAATATTGAAACCAAAAGATGTCTTACAAGTCAATAAAAACAGCTAAAACTCTGGAGCTCTGACTCTACATAGGCAGTATTCCTATAGTCTTCCGTACCAATCAAGTATTGAAAATGGCTATCTTACATCTTCAAAAGGGAAACACTTATACCCTAAGAAAAACAAATATTTGTCCTACAACATCTCACCTTTTGATTGAAAGGTTCCTCATATCTTTCAAGAAACATTCCACCACTTAAACAATCTTAAAACCATTCAGACAAAGAAGCCAAGTATAAGTAGTATTGTAGGAGTAATTTAATTGAAATATTAAATGTTTAAAAATCATAAAATTTATTATTTTTTAAATAACTTTTATTTTTAGAAAAATTTCCATGGTTACATAATTCATGTTGTTACTTTACCCTTCACCAACCCCTCAACCCCACCTCCCCCACTGTAGTCAAGACTTATTTACATATTACTGATAGTTACATTGGTGTGGTCTTTTCGAGTCGACATCCCCAATCATGTCCTCATCAACCGAAGTGTTGAAGCAGTTGTTTTTCTTCTGTGTTTCCACTCCTGTAGTTCTTCCTCTGAATTGGGTAGCATTCTTTTCCATAAATCCCTCAGAATTGTCTTGGGTCATTGCATAGCTGCTAGTACAGAAGTCTATTACATCCGATTTTACCACAGTGTATCAATCAATGTGTACAATGTTCTTCTGGCTCTGCTCCTTTCACTCCGCATCAATTACTGAAGGTCTTTCCAGTTCACATGGAATTCCTCCAGTTTATTATTCTTTTGAGCACAATAGTATTCCATCACCAACATATACCACAATTTTTTCAGCCATTCCCCAATTGAAGGGCATACCCTTGCTTTCCAGTTTTTTGCCACCACAATGAGTGCAGCTATAAATATTTTTGTGCAAGTCTGTTTATCTATGATCTCTTTGGGATACAATCCCAGCAACGGTATGGCTGGATCAAAGGACAGGCATTCTTTTAGTGCTATTTAGGCATAGTTCCAAATTGCCATCCAGAATGGTTGGATCAGTTCACAACTCCATCAGCAGTGCATTAACGTCCCAATTTTGCCACATCCCATCCAACATTCATTACTCTCCTCTGCTATCATTCTGATAGCCAATCTGCTAGGTGTGAGGTGGTACCTCAGAGTTGTTTTGATTTGCATTTCTCTAATTATTAGAGATTTAGAACACTTTCTCATGTGCTTATTGGAACTTAATATGCTATGGGGATAAATTAGAAGCCTTTCCAATAAGATCAGGTGTGAAACAAGGATGCCCATTATCACCTCTATTGTTTAACATTGTACTAGAAACACTAGCAGTAGCAATTAGAGAAGAAAAAGAAATTGAAGGTATTAAAATAGGCAACGAGGAGACTAAGCTATCACTGTTTGCAGATATGATGGTCTACTTAAAAAATCCTAGAGAATAAACTGAAAAGCTAGTAGAAATAATCAACAACTTTAGCAAAGTTGCAGGACACAAAATAAATGCATATAAATCAATACCATTTCTATATATTTCCAACACATCACAGCAGCAAGAGGCAGAAAGAGAAACACCATTAAAAATCACCCAAGACAATATACAATACTTAGGAGTCTATCTACCAAGACAAAAACAGGAATTATATGAAAACAACTACAAAACACTTTCCAAACAATTAAAACTAGATCTAAACAATTGGAAAAACAATGATTGCTCATGGGTAGGATGAGCTAACATAATCAAAATGACCATTCTACCCAAATTAATTTACCTATTTAGCGCCATACCTATCAAACTACCAAAAACCTTTTATACTGCATCAGAAAAAATTATAACAAAGTTTATTTGGAAGAACAAAAGATCAAGAATATCAAGGGAAATAATGAAGAAAAAAATGCGAAAGAAAGGGGCAGCTGGGTAGCTCAGTGGAGTGAGAGTCAGGCCTAGAGACAGGAGGTCCTAGGTTCAAACCCAGCCTCAGCCACTTCCCAGCTGTGTGACCCTGGGCAAGTCACTTGACTCCCATTGCCCACCCTTACCACTCTTCTACCTATGAGACAATACACCGAAGTACAAGGGTTTAAAAAAAATGCAAAAGAAGGTGGCTTAGCAGTACCAGATATTAAGCTATACTATAAAGTAGCAGTAATCAAAACAATATGGTACTGGCTAAGAGATAGAAGGGAGGATCAGTGGAATAGAATTGGGGTAAGTGACATCAGCAAAACAGTGTATGATAAACCCAAAGAGCCCAACTTTTGGGGACAAAAATCCACTATTTGACAAAAACTGCTGGGAAAATTGGAAAACAATATGGGAGAGATTAGGTTTAGATCAACATCTCATACCCTACACCAAGATAAATTCAGAATGGGTGAATGACCTGAATATAAAGAGGGAAACTATAAATAAATTAAGTGAACACAGAATAGTATACTTGTCATATCTCTGGGAAGGGAAAGATTTTAAAACCAAGCAAGAGTTAGAGAAAATTACAAAATGTAAAATAAATTATATGATTTTGATTATACTAAATTAAAAAGCTTTTGTACAAACAAAAACAATGCATCCAAAATCAGAAGGAAAACAACAAACTGGGAAAAAATCTTTATAAAAAAAATTCTGACAGAGGCCTAGTTACTCAAATATACAAGGAGCTAAATCAATTGTATTAAAAATCAAGCCATTCCCAGTTGATAAATGGGCAAGGGACATAAACAGGCAAATTTCAGATAAAGAAATCAAAAGTATCAATAAGCACATGAGAAAGTGTTCTAAATCTCTAGTAATTAGAGAAATGCAAATGAAAAGTCATAAAATTTAAAATTAATGAATTTTAATTTTATAATTTAATAATAAATGGAGTCTATACAATGATGGTAACAGGATAGATTTAAAGTTGGTTTCTTAATATAAAACAATGAATAGGATCAGTAGATGGAAGACCAGAATCATAGCATCAATGGTAATGCTAATATAAGCATCAATCCACCTCATGAGTCAGCCATATCTGGAGTAAAGTAGCTAAGGATCCCTAAGTTTCTTCTGTGCGCCTTATCCTTGGGGTCTGAACTGATGCTGAAACTTGTGCCATATTGCCACACACACAGTGTTGCTTGGCCCACTAATCAAAATCTCCCCTTTCCCTAAAAGAAGTATAATACCCAATCATTGTACCTTGACATGCCCTACTAAAGATATATGTTTCTTTTGGGAATTTAATGAAAAGTACTACTCATCCTCATCAAGGGGCACAAATATCATAAAACGAACTACTAAAGGATTTGCTTTTTTCAAGTTGACTTTGAATTCTCAATAATTACATAGAAATTATTTTAACTCTCCTTTGTCAATAGAAAGAAATGTACCCCTCCAACAATTCTTGTTCCTCTAAGCAATATGTAGGAAGGAGATATGAAAATCCTTTAGATGGGAAATATATTCCATTTCCATATAATCTATGTCTCTAGGATATATAGAACTTTTTGAGTTGTTGAACCCTCAACAATTAGATAACTGCAGAAAAGACAGAAGGGGATACACTAGAACTATGTGTACAAGCAACCCATCTTTAGAAATGAAAAGAGCATTCATATTTGTCTAAAGTGGTGAATAGAAAAGGAAACATTATTTTCTTCTCACTCATGTCTTAAATGCAAGGTTTTCTTTAAACCTTCACTGAGCCAGGGGATACTAGATTTTGAAATAATTTTACTCTGTTTCTCAAAAATCTTAAGCATCCATCAGTGTAATTATATGGGACTGGTCAGGTCCATGTACTTACACTTTTGGGAGGACTCCCCATATGTAGCTAGAGAGGCAATAGCCACAAGAGGTCAGAATTCCATATCTAGCTCTCCATTAACCTGAGATTCTCTTCTTCCACTCCCACACTTCCCTTTCCCACTTCAAACATGAAAACCAGAAGTCATTGTTATATAAAACTAACAACTACCAAGGATTCTGGGCCAGGCCTAGGTTAGTCCAGTTCTAAGATTCAGACTCAGTATTAGAATTCAATAAAACACTCATAGTCAATAAAAATATTAAAATAACTTTTCTTAAAATAAAAAATATAGATACTTTACTAAAAACAGACACCTCTCCCTTCTGACTCCACAATCATCAGGACAACAACACTGAACTAGAAAAACATTCCAAAGGACAGTCATTAATCTGCCAAACCACAGTAGCCCCAATTCCACCTAGGCTAGGATTTTCATAACTCAAGTCCTCTGAACCAACCAAATCTGAAAGAAAGCCTTCTCCTTCCTACTGAAAAGGGAAACCATCCCAGACTAGGTATACGCGCGCACGCACACACACACACACACACACACACACACACACACACACACACACCTACATACATATATATTTATATATACATACATATATTTACTATTCTAGCACACAAGGTGTCCTGTCATTCCACTCCAAAAAATAATATAATAATTTAAGTAAATAACATAATTAAAATTCCTCAAAATGAATTCTGAGGTGACAGTACTATCAAAGCAATGAGGTGAGACAATTTTCCCTCTGAAGACAACTTAGCAGATCAGCAAGTTTGTTTCATTGGAGTTAGAGTGGAGCACAATCCAGCATCAGGCTACAAGGAATGTCCATTAGCAACCCTGTCTTCCAGAGCACAGATAGTCTCAAGGCTGTTAGAAGGGGATTACAGGCTGGCACTGGAAGCAGGAGTTTGTTCTTTCTGATTAAATTTATGTCATAAAAGGAATTTGGTAGAGTTCTTTCCTCAACTGAAATAAATTGTTCTTTAAATATTTGGTAGAATTTACTTCTGAATCCATGTGGTCCTGGGATTTTTTCTTAGGGAATTCATTGATAGCTTGTTCAAATTATTTTTCTGAGATGTCATTGTTTAGGTTTTCCATGTCCTCTTCTGTTAATCTATGCAATTTTTACATTTTTAAAATATTCATCTATTTCACTAAGATTATCAGATGTATTGGCACATAATCAAGCAAAGTAAGTCCTAATAAGTCCTTTAATTTTCTCTTCATTTAGTTGTCATTTTGCCTTTTTATTTTTAATATTGGTAATTTTGTTTTCTTTCTTTTTAAATCAAATTAACAAATGATTTATCTATTTCATGGATTTTTTCATAAACCAGATCCTTGTCTTACTTATTATTTCAATGGTTTTCTTTCAATTCAAAGGATGCTTTCAGGAAAGCCTGGATTTACATAAACTGATGCAAAGTGAAGTGAGCAGAATCATGAGAACATTGTACACAATGATAGCAACATTTTATGATGAACAACTGTGAATGAACTAGTTATTCTTAGGAATACAATTATTAATTCAATTCTGAAGAAATCAAGATGAAAAAATGCTACCTATATCCAGAGCAAGAACTGAAGGAATCTCTCTTTTGATTTTCAGGATTTCTAATTTAGTGTTTAGTTGGAAGTTTTCAAATTGTTCTTTTCTAGTATTTTTAGTTATATACCTAGTTAATTAATTTGCTCTTTGTTTTATTAATAAAAAGATTTGGATATTAAATGTTACCCTAAGTACTGCTTTGGCTGTATCCCAAAATTTTGATAATTTGTCTCCTTGTCATTCTCTCTTTAATAAATGCAAAGATCATAGCATTTAGAAAAAAGCTCATTATTTTACAAAACTTCTGGGAAAACTGGAAAGCTGTTTGGCAGAAACAAGTTATAAACCAAGATCTCACATCATTACCAAGATAAAGTCAAGATATGTACATCATTTGGACATAAAGAGTGATACCATAAGCAAATTAGAGGAGCATGCAATAATTTACCAGTCAGATCTTTAGATAAGGGAAGAATTTATGATTAAACAAAAGATAAAGAGCAATACAAGATATAAAATGGATAATTTTAACTTGATTAAATTTGAAAGATTATGTACAAACAAAATTAATGAATCCAAGATTAGAAGGAAAAAAGAAAACAGGGAAATATAACATTAAGTTTCTCTGACAGAGGTTTCATTTCTTAAATACAGAGAGAACTATGTAAAGTTTTTAAGTACACAAATAATTTCCTTTCCAATTTGATAAATGATTAAATTTTCAGTTGAAAAATCAGTTGTCTTTAGTCATATGCTAAAATGCAACATATCACTATTAGAGAAATGCAAATTAAAACATCTCTGAGGTAAAACTTCATATCTATCAGATTAGCTAATATGAAAGAAAAGGAAAATGACTAATATTTGACATGGGATATGGGAAAACTGAGATACTAAAACACTATTTGGGAGTTGTGAACTAATCTAACCATTACAGAGTGCAATTTGGAACTATGATCAAAAGGCATTAAAACCATATATATCCAAAATAACCCACCTCCAAAGAAAAAGGCTTATATGTACAAAATATTCACAGCAGCTCTTCTCTTTTTGATTTGACAATGAATTGGAAACTGAGAGGATGCCCATAAATTTGTGAATTTGAACAAGTTGTGATATGTGATTGTGATGGAATACTATTGTACTATAAGAAACGATGTGCAGGATGCTTTTAGGAAAACCTGGATCTACATGAACTGATGCAAAGTGAAGTGAGCAGAATCAAAAACATTGTACACAATGATAGCAACATTTTATGATGTGCAACTGTGAATGAACAAGTTATTCTTAGGAATACAATGGTTAATTCAATTCTGAAGAAATCAAGATGAAAAATGCTATCTAAATCCAGAGCAAGAACTGAAGGAATCTAAATGCAGATGAAGCATTTTTTTATCTTTATTTTTCTGAGGTTTTTTTGGGGGGGGGGGGGGGAGGGGATGTGATTGGGTTTTCTTTTACAACATAGAAATGTACAGTGTAGGGGAGTATAAAATGATAGAAATATTTTCCCATAGGTGAAATTCAAATTTATTCAAACTATGTCTGGTGTTGAATGCCAAGATAAGTTCAGTGTTTATTTGGTAGAGAGTAAAAAAATAAAACAACACTAAATCTTTTGAGTAATGCAATGATATGATCAGCGGTTCATTGGGGAAATTACTTGGAAAACCTTGTGAAGGATGAATTAGAGCAGTGATAGATTAGATATACAAGGAAAAAGTAAAGGTAATTATGAAACTCTAGGAACAGAAAGATAAAAGTTAAAAGTAGTTTTGTTCAACAAGTAGAAGTAAAAATATTATTACAAAGTACCTAAGTTGTTCCATGCACTGTGTTAGATTCTGAGAGTAAAAGGAGAAAAATATAACACTCATCTACATTAAGAACTTACATTCTACTGGTGGTGAGTGGACAGTAATACATAGGTAAATAAATGCAAACTGTATACAAAATAAACATGTTATTGATGGGTAACTAAGGAAATCAGGAAGAGTTACTGACGGAAATTTTGCTGAGCTTTGAAGGGAGCTTGGAAGGTGAGGAGGGAGAGCTATCAAGCACTGAATAAAGGCAGTGGCAAAGATTTAGAAGATAGAATGTCATACATAATGAATCTCATTTGGGCTATAGTGGAATGGAGGGTGGATAATGGAAATTAATGTGAAATTAATCTGAATAAATAAATAGCTGGAGTAAGATTGTGAATGATTTTAAATGTTAAATGGGAGAATTTTTGTTTTGTTTTGTTTTGAATCATAAAGGAAATAGGAAGCCAGGTATTCAGGTAGAGAGCTAAATATAATTCTGGATTTAGCCATTGGAAGGTCAAAAGAAGAAAAAGACGAAGGTATGATTCAAAGAAAGAAACAAACATTTATTAAGCATCTGTTATGTTTAAGACATTTTGCTAAGCAGTTTACAAACTATCTCATTTGCTCACAATAATCCTGGGAGATAAGTGTTATTATTGTCTTCATTTTACAACTGGTAAAACTGAGGCAGGCAGAGGTTAAATGGATTGTCCAGAGTAGTACAGTTAGCATGTGAGGATCTGAGGCTGGATTTTTAACTTGTCTTCTTATGTCTCTCTAAGACTCAATAATAAATCTGGGAAATGCATTTTTAACATTTAGTCATTTTAGTCCCATCTGACTTTTCATCTGGGGTTTTCTTGATAAAAATCCTGGAGTAGTTTGCCATTTCCTTCTCCAGCTCATTTTCAAATGAAGGAAACTGAAGCAAGCAGAGGTAAGTGACTTATGCAGGTCAATACAACTAGTAAGTACATCAGGTTGAATTTGAACTCAGATCTTCCTAACTCCCAGCCAGGTTCTTAATCTGCACTACCTAGCTGAGAAATCCATATGGAGTATACATCCAGATCTTAGTCATAGGCTACTTTAACTTAGCCACTTCTGGGAAGCCTGGTAAGTACAGTTATAATTGCCACATAAAAAGCAAGCAAGCCATTCTAACTGAAGGGTTAAGACATCCTCAGAGAAACAGGGAGATATACTAGACAAGTCAAACAAGAATCACCACCTTGACCGCCATTATCCTTCAGACTTAGCTCTGGAATTTCAATACATGAGCTCTGAGAAGAGCAATGCCCTCAAGACCTGCTTCCAGTCCAGATACTGTAGCCATTATTGAGGCCTTAAAACTTTGGGGAGGTTTCCTTATCACTACCCGCAACAACTACTGACCAACTGCCCCCAGTAGGTGCAAAAAGCCCTTCCCACCCCCACACACTTATATATACCACTGATTCTGCTTTCACCCCCAACCCTCACAGCCATCAACTGGAGAAGTAACTTCTGTAGAGAAGAAAGCCAGTCATCCCTACCAATTGCCAAATAGCCATCACCCATGGGGCAGGCAAGCCAGCCTCACTGAAGCAACAAAGGCATTCTGAGGGAAAAATGAGAGAATGCACATACCAGGCAAGTCAAGTCATGAACATTACCTTGACCACCATTTCCACTGAGACCTTGATGGAGACCCCACAGAAGCCTGAGCCCAAGAGCTTTAAAAATAGTCATGAAAGGATAGCTCTTGCTAGCCAAATCTTTAACACTGTCAAGTGATTCAACATCAAAAACTGATATGATTTTACCATATGAAAAAGTTAATTCAATATTATGTGAAAATAATCTTTAATAATCATTTATTAGGTATTTGTTGTGTGTGAAGCATTGTGCTGAGTATATGAAAAATGATTCTATAAGAGGGGCAAGTTGCAATATGCTTTGACACTAGAGCCTAAGGACAAAAGAACCTTTCTATCTGACATCATCTAGCAGATGAAACTTTCTGGATATTGCCTCTGTTGGAATGTGAGCTCCTTGAAAGCAAAGACTGCCTTCTTTTCTATTTGTTTCCCCAACTCTTAGTACAGCTTTGCACGTAGTGAGCCCTTGATTATTGCTTCTTTATTCATTCATTCACTAACATTCCTTCATTCACACAGAGCAACAAGCTATCATAAAAGCTCTGATCCATTTTAAAACTGTCCATTACCTGACTGTTTTAAGGTCACTCCAGCATTTGCTTAGGAAACATGAGAAAGATGGAAAGAAATGAAATTATATTCATATAATGAACATGGAACATTGATGAGAGAAGAGGAACACTGGATATGGAGTCAAAAGACTGGGATTAAATATTTGACTCTGAAATTACTAGCTGTATGCCCATGACAGGGCAGTACTGTGAAATGAATAGAGTGCTAGTCTTGGTGTGCCTTGGTAAAAATCTGCCTCTGACTCTTAGCATCTATGTGACCCTAGGCCAGTCTTTTGATGTCTCTGGGCCTCAATTTCTTCATATGAAAATAAAGATCTTCTGGAACATACAATGTCCTTTTACCTTTAAAACTATGATCCTATGACTCTGGGGGAGACAAATTCTTAGCCTCAGTTTTCTTATCTGCATAGCATAAAGTATTCATACTGCCTATATTATAGGCGTGTCATGAAGAAAATTATTTATAAACTTCAGGGGGCTATGTAAAGGCATATTATATGATTTTATTGGATTTGAAAACATAGTGTGGAAATGAGTATGTTGAAAAAGAAGTCAAAATTAGAAATATATCTTAAAATCAGACTTTGACTACCTGGCCATGAAAATAAATGCTTCTCTTTAAACTTTAACCTTTAAAAATAATAAAATGCAAATTGGGAAAAAATCTTTATCTGACAAAGGCCTCATTTCTCAAATCTATAGAGAATTGAGAAAATTCATAGCATTAAATATTCCCCAATCGACAAGTGGGCAAAGGATATAAGCAGAAAATTCTCAGATGAAGAACTTTAAACCATCTTTCATCATATGAAAATGCTTCAAATCACTATTAGAGAGGTTTTTAGCAAATTATACTTAACAAATTAAAACAACTAAGGTACCACCTCATACCTATCAGGCTAGTATAACAAAAAAGGAAAAGGAATAATGTTGAAGGGAATGAGGAAAAATTAGGACACAAACACATATTGTTGGTGCAGCTGTGAAATTATACAACCACACTGTAAAGCAATTTTGAACCATGCCCAAAGGGCTATAAAACTGAACATACCATTTGACCCAGCAATACCACTACTAGGTCTGTGTCCCAAATAGATCAAATAAGAGGAAAGGATCTACTTGTACAAAAATACTTATGGTAGTTCTTTTTAAGGTGGCAAAGAACTGGAAACTGAAAGTCTGTCCATCAATTAGGGAATGGCTGAACAAGTTAGTAATATGTGTTTATAATTGATACTATTTTGACATAAGGATCACAAGAAAACCTGGAAAGACTTAAAGGAAGTGGTGTAAAGTGAAGTGAGCAAAACTGAAGATCCTTGTATACACTAACAACAGTAGTGTACAATGATCAACACTGAGTCGCTTGACTTATTAAAAATGTAAGCTCCAAGGAACTCATGATGAAAAAAAAGTTATCATTCACCATAGAAAGGACTAGAAGAATCTAAATTCTGATTGAAGCATACTATTCTTCACTTTATGTCCTTATTAATTTTTGTCTTGCCTAAGTGATGTCTTCTTTCACATGACAAGCATGAAAATATATATTGTATAATAATACGTGTACATCCATATCATATTATTTACCTTCTTAGAGAAAGAGAAAGGGTAGAAGGGAGGCAAACAATATAGATCACAGAATGTCAGAAATAATTATTTAAAAATATGTCAACATGTAATATGGGAAAAAATAAAAATTAGTAAAAAATAACAACATGAAGTACTTAATTTTCTTATTAGTAATCATTAGGCTTACATATTGTTGGAATGGTTAGAGTCCTAACACAAGCATTGTGTTTTCTCCTCCTTGAAAAGATCCCCAACCTGATTCAATTTAATTAAAATGAACAAACATTTAGGACTTACTGCATACTGATTGATGAGCATACAAATACAAATACAAAATAGTCCCTGACCTAAAGGAGTTTCTATTTTTAGGAGAAAGGAGTAGGAAGGTGAACACCATGTAGACACAAATGAGCATAATATAAGAAAAATTAAGGGGATAGACACAAGGGAAACTTCATGAAGGAGAGTAAACATTAGCTTTAAAGGATACAAGGATTTTGAGAGGCAGAAAATGTGCCATGGTACATACCAGGCATGTGGGATGTCTTTTGTGACTACATGACCATAGAAGATGAGGTGTTGATTTTTAAGGAACAGCTGGTACTCCAGTTTACTGGAAAAAAAGTTTGAGAAGTAGAGTAAAATGAATTAAGGTTGGAAAGTTGGCAGGAGGCAGACCATGGAGAGTCCTAAATGTCAGTCAGTTTAAGGAGCATTTTTAAAAATTCTAGAGGCAGTAGGGAATCTAAGAAGATCTTTAAGCAAGGCAGTGACAAAGTTAGACATGTGCCTTAGGATGATTATTTTGGCACTTATATTCAGTGTTGTTTAGATAGGGGAGAAATTGTAAGATGGAGATTTAATTAAGATGCTATTTTAAAAATTAATCCTTATATTTTAATACTACATATATGCATACAAAATACATTATATGTATCTATGTATAACTACATGTAGTTATATATGCATATATACACACAAACATATTTAAAACTGTAAACATACTCCACACACACATACACGCGCACACACACACATCTCCTTCACTGGAAAACCATTGATATTTACAGAGAATAAAAAAAGAGAGAATGGGAAAAACAGTCTTCCAGTATAACAAAAGAGCACATCAAATGATTTTGAAAACATATGAATTAATATACATCCAAAGTACCTACCTCTGCAAAGAAGGGAGTAAGATACTTTCTCACCCCTTCTTTGGTTGAAGCATGGTCATTGGAATTAAACAGATTGCAATTTTTGTTGTTATTGGTGGTGGTGGTAGTGGTGTTCTTTCCAGTCACATTTTTGTAGTTGCTGTGTACATTGTTTTTCTTCTGGTTCTGCTTACTTCAATTTTTATCAGTTCATATAAGTCTTCTCATGATTTCCTACATTCTGGGTATTCACTATAATATTTTCTCATATTTATGCCCTAAAATTTGCTTAGCCATTTACTAATCAAAAAGTCACCTTATTTTATTCCTGTTCTTTGTTATTACACAAAATATGCATGAAAGTATTTTGGTATATATGGATCTATCTTTACTATTCCTTGGGACTTCTGCCTTGCAGTGAGTCACATGGTATGAATATTTAAGTCACCTAATGCAATCAAAATTTCTTTCCAGAATGATCGAACCAATTCATAGTTTCATCAAGTATATGTTATTAGTGTGATTACCTTTCCTCAATCCCTCCAATACTTATTCCTATCTCTTGCAATCCTTGGAAATTTAATAAACAGGTAAATTCTAAAAGCTGCTTCATTTCCATATCCCTGATTAGTAATCTGTAACAATCTTTCTTTTGGATGTTATTGGTCTGTAATTCTTCTTCTGACAACTTTTTCATATCCTTTGACTACTTAACTATTTGGGAATACCTATTGTTTTAATATATATTGTGCTGCTTTCAATATATATTATGATATTCAGATATTTAAAGACTATTAGACCAGAACTTGTGAGAAGTTATCAAGGCCTGGTCTAAGGTAGAGGGTATCTTAAAAGAGAAAGGGGAATGTGAATATGAGGTATTATAGAAGTAGAATCTATAAGACTTAGCAATTGATTGCATGCCCAGGAAAAGGTTAGAGTTCGTAAAGGAAAAAGCCAAGGGTGACTCCACAGTTATGAACCTGGTAACACATAATAATCCTGTAATTTAATGGAGTGAAGATTTGGCTGGTAGTAGTGGTAGATATCAATTAATGAGTTATGCCTTGGACATACTGAATTTAACACTCCTTTGGAAAATGGGGAAGATGGGGGATGCCCAATAAGTTGATGATAGTTTTTGAGTAAAAAGGACTGGAAAAAGTCCAAATTGATCTTTGTGTTTTTATATCCTTAATATGTGTCTTTCAACATTTTCATTAATCAGGTATAATAGTGATCCTATTTCACAGAGATTTTATTATTTATCAGCTATTTCTTTTTAATTGCTCTGGACATCAGTGTTTTAAAGATAGCATTTTATAATGTTAACACTTCAGTGTATTCATGATTTTTTAGGCTGAGTGCTCCTTCTATAGAACACTGTCAACATCTTCTTTTCCTGTATTACTTGTACAAGATTTTATGCACATTTTCCATAGTAGATATACTCAAACCCATAGAGATCCTCTTCATCTTCCTTAATATTTGGTTGACATGGGATTCCAGGTAAGGTGAAAAAGTTGAGGAGGAATCAGCTCTCTCATGAATTATTCTATCAGGAATATTGAAAAAGTCATCAGATTGAATAATGATCCAGAAATCCCAAAGAAAAACAATAATAAGCTTCTTTTTATAGAATGTTTCAAAAAGATATCTAGAAGCCTATGGACACTGAAAAAAATAGGTTCTGGTAGAGAATCTGGTGCATGCGAATGTAAAAAACCTCAGAGCTTAGCAGCATTCTGACTAGAAATGTCCCCATAGGGTCTTGAAGAGCTTTTGTTGCTCAGGGACAGAAATTCCTGAGGTGCTTTGTCAGAAAAGTGAGGGATGGAGGTGGTCAAAAATGCTGACTGTGAATTTAGGATTTCCAGGTTAAGATGGTGGCAGAGTAAAAAGTAGATGCTTAACCTCTCCTAACCAAAGCATACAGGACTCCTCAAGGGGACATAAAAACAAATCCAGATGAGCGAAAGGACACCACAACAGGGCACAGTATTGAAGGTACGTAGAATATGGGCATTACCATGCTATAAAGGGGTGAAACAGCTCTCACTAGAGTGCGAGCTGAGCAACCCACCCCCCAAACCACCTACATTGCAAAGGTCAGCGCTCAAGAGTTAAAGCAGGTTTGCGGCACCCATTAAGTCATTGGCAGCTCCTGGGCCTGCTCCTGAGAGCAGCAAGACTTAGGACCACAAGAGGCTAAAGAACTCACAGACTTTGAACACAGACCTTGAGCGCAGGCTCGGGTGAAGACATTTGAGGTAGGCACAGACAAGGATCTTGAGCGCTGACTTGGACCTCTAGTGGGGGCCCTGTGCAGATGGGTGCATGGCTGTGGAAGCAACTCCCTGAGACTGTAGAAGGAGCCTTGGGCAGAGGGGCAGTTAGGGGGACCACTAGGAGGCTTGACCCCAAGATCAATGAGACCTAAGACCCTGGGAGCCTAGAGAGTACAGACAGACCCTGAGTGTGAGGATAAAGCTGAGAAGGCAGAGGGGTAAAAATGGCAAGCCAAAATTGAAAACCCCAGAAGAGAAAGATCATCAAGAAGAAATCTGTAACACTCGACAACTTTTACACAGAGAAAATACAGAAACAGAGCAAACAGCAGAGGAGAACAAACAAGTAATCATATCCAAACCTTCCCAAAATAAGGAAAACTGGTCACAAGCTATTGAAGAGTTCAAATCTGAGATAATGAGAAAGATGGAAGAGATCTGGCAAGAAAATAACAGTTTAAAAGGCAGAATTTTGCAATTATAAAGTGAGGCTCAGAAATAAAATGAACTGATAAGCAAATTGAACACCAGAAATGACCAGATTGAAAAGGAAAACCAAAAAAATTATATCCAAAAACCAGTCCCTAAAGGCTAGAATTAAGCAATTAGAAGGTAATGCTGCTCTCAAGACAGCAAGAACAAATAAAACAAAGTGAAAAGATTGATAAAATAGAAGGAAACATGAAATATCTCAATGAGAAAGTGACAGACCAAGAAAACAGGTCTAGAAGGGACAATCTGAGAATCATTGGTCATCCTGAAAAAGCAGAAATTAATAGAAACCTGGACTCCATACTAAAAGAAATTATTCAGCAAAATTGCCCTGAAGTTCTACAAGAGGGCAATATAGGCATTGAAAGGATCCATAGATCACCCTCTACACTAGAACCTGAAAAGACAACCCCAAGGAATATAATAGCCAAAATCAAGAGCTTCCAAGTAAAAGAAAAAAATTTTACAAGAAACCAGAAAGAGACAATTCAAATATCAAGGAGCACCAATCAGGATCACACAGGATGTGGCAGCATCCACACTAAAAAACCTCAAGGCTTGGAATATGATATTCAGAAAGGCAAGAGAACTGGGTCTTCAACCTTGGATCACCTACCCATCCAAACTAACTATATACTTCCAGGGGAAAGTTTGGGCATTCGGTAAGATAGGAGATTTCCAAGTGTTTGCACAGAAAAGACCAGGACTAAATGGAAAGTTCGATATCCAACCACAAAAATCAAGAGAAACATGAAAAGGTAAATAAGAAACACAGGGGAAAGAAAGAAAACTTATATTTTTTTTAAATTTGCCTCTTTAAGGGCTTCAATAAGATCTAATTATCTGTATTCCTATGTGGAGAAATGCTATGTATATTTCTCTGTAGTGAACTCTATTCACTATTATAGTATTCACTATTATAGTAATCAGAAGAATAATTCATAGGGAGAGGTTGGAATACTAAATGGTCTAAGATGATATGGGGGGGTGGGAAAGAGGGAGGTAAATAGTAGGGGACACCAAGAGAAACTTGAATGAATAAGAAAAATAGGATATTCTATTACACACAAAGAGGACATGGGAAGGAGAGGGGATGAATGCTATTATAAGAAGGAGAGGAAGAGAGCATTAAGAGGTAATATTTAGACCTTACCCTCAGTGTAATTAACCCTGAGAGGGAAGAGTAGCTATATCCATTGGGATATAAAACTCTATCTAACTCTACTGAGAAAGTCAGAAGGGATAAACCAAGAGGAAGAGAGGAGTGGGGAGGTCAAACAAGGGAGAGGAGAAGAAGGGGGAGGGAATTCATTAGGCCTTTAAAAATAAAAAGAGGGGAATAATAAGGGAGGGGATAGAAAGGGAAGTTAATCAAGGGAGAGGATAAGGGTTACCAGCTTTAGCAAACCACTGGTTTAAAAGGAAAGAGTGTAAGAAGAAGGTATAGAACTAGGAGAGGATACCAAAATGTCAGTGAATGCACAACTGATAATTTTAACTCTGAATGTGAATGGGATGAATTCTCTCATAAAACGGAAGCAAATAGCAGAGTGGATTAGAAAGCAAAGCCCTACCATATATTGTGTACAAGAAACACATATGAGGTGGGTAGACATACACAAGTTTAAGGTAAAGGGCTTGAGCAAAATCTTTTGGGCATCAAATGAGAAAAAGAAGGCAGGGGTGGCTATTATGATTTCTGACAAAGCCAAAGTAAAAATAGATATGATTAAAAAAGACAGGGAAGGTCATTACATGCTGATTAAAGGCAGTATAAACAATGAGGAAATAACAGTGCTCAAAATGTATTCACTAAATGGCATAGCATCCAAATTCGTAAAGGAGAAACTGGCATATCTCAAAAAGGAAATACATACTAAAAACATACTAGAGGGAGATCTAAATATTCCTCTTTCAGATCTAAATAAATCAAACCAAAAAATAAAAAAGAAAGAGGTAAGAGAGGTGAATGAAGTCCTAGAAAAATTAGATTTAATAGATATGTGGAGAAAAAACAAATAGGGACAAATAGGAATACAATTTCTTTTCAGCTGCACATGGCACATTCACAAAGATTGACCACATTATAGGGCATAGAAACATAGCAAACAAATGCAAAAGAGCAGAAATAATAAATGTAATCTTCTCAGATCATAATGCAATAAAAATAATAATTAGTAAGGGCACCTGGACAGGCAAATCAAAAACTAATTGGAAATTAAATAATATGATTCTTCAAAACAAACTCGTCAAAGAAAAAATCATAAAAACAATCAACAATTTCATTGAAGAGAATGACAATGATGAGACATCCTATGAATCTCTGGGGGATGCAGCCAAGGCAGTACTCAGGGAGAAATTTATATCCTTGAGTGAAGATATGAACAAATTAGGGAGGGCAGAGATTAATGAATTGGATATGCAACTTAAAAAACTACAAAGGTAGCAAATTAAAAATCTCCAGATGAAAACTAAATTAGAAATACTAAAAATCAAGGGAGAAATGAATAAAAATCTAAAGTAAAAGAACTATTGAATTAATAAATAAGACTAGAACCTGGTATTTTGAAAAAAAAACAGATAAAATAGACAAAGTACTGGTCAATCTAAGAAAAAAAAGGAAAGAAGAAAACCAAATTGACAGCATCAAAGATGAAAAGGGATACCTCACCTCTGATGAAGGGGAAATTAAGGCAATCATTAAAAAATATTTTGCCCAATTATATGGCAATAAATATAACAATCTAGGAGATATGGATGAATATTTACAAAAATATAAATTGCCTAGATTAACAGCAAAAGAAATAGAATACCTAAATAATCCCATATCAGAAAAAGAAATTGAACAAGCCATCAAGGAACTCTCTAAGAAAAAATCTCCAAGGCCTGATGGATTCACAAGTGAATTCTATCAGACATTCAAAGAGAAACTAATCCCAATATTATACAAGTTATTTGATATAATAAGCAAAGAAGGAGTCCTACCAAATTCCTTTTACGACACAAATATGGTACTGATTCCAAAGCCAGGGAGATGAAAAACAGAGAACAAAAACAACAGACCAATTTCCCTAATGAACATAGATGCAAAGATCTTAAATAGAATACTAGCAAAGAGACTCCAGCAAGTGATCAAGAGGATCATCCACCATGATCAGGTGGGATTTATACCAGGTATGCAAGGATGCTTCAACATTAGGAAAACCATCCACATAATTGACCATATCAACAATCTAACAAACAAAAATCACATGATCATCTCAATAGATGCTGAAAAAGCCTTTGACAAAATACAGCATCCATTCCTATTGAAAACACGGAAAAGTGTAGGATTAGAAGGACCTTTCCTAAAAATAATAAACAGTATATACCTAAAACCATCAACAAGGATCATATGCAATGGGGATAAATTAGAAGCCTTCCCAATAAGATCAGGAGTAAAACAAGGATGCCCATTATCACCTCTATTATACAACATAGTACTAGAAACACTAGCAGTTGCAATTAGAGAAGAAAAAGAAATTGAAGGTATCAAAATAGGCAAGGAGGAGACTAAGCTATCACTCTTTGCAGATGATATGATGGTCTACTTAAAAAATCCTAGAGAATCAACTAAGAAGCTTGTAGAAATAATCAACAACTTTAGCAAAGTTGCAGGATACAAAATAAATGCACATAAATCATCAGTATTTCTATATATTTCCAACACATCACAGCAGTTAGTGTTAGAATGAGAAATTCCATTTAAAATCACCCTAGAAAATATGAAATACTTGGGAATCTATCTGCCAAGACAAACACAGGAATTATACGAACACAACTGCAAAACACTTTCCAAACAAGTAAAACTAGTTCTAAACAATTGGAAAAACATTCAGTTCTCATGGTAGGATGAGCTAACATAATAAAAATGATCATTCTACCCAAATTAATTTACCTATTTAGCACCATACCTATCAAATTACCAAAAAACTTATTTACTGAATTAGAAAAAAACTATAACAAAGTTCATTTGGAAGAACAAAAGATCAAGAATATCAAGGGAAATAATGAAAAAAATGTGAAGGAAGGTGGCCTAGCAGTACCAGATATTAAACTATACTATAAAGCAGCAGTTATCAAAACAATATGGTACTGGCTAAGAGACAGAAGGGAGGATCAGTGGAATAGACTTGGGGTAAGTGATATCAGCAAGACAGTGTATAATCAACCCAAAGAGCCCAACTTTTGGGACAAAATCCACTATTTGACAAAAACTGCTGGGAAAATTGGAAAACAATATGGGAGAGATTAGGTTTAGATCAACATCTCACACCCCACACCAAGATAAATTCATAATGGGTGATTGACTTGAATATGGAGAAGGAAACTATAAATAAATTAAGTGAACACAGAATAGTATACTTGTCAGATCTCTGGGAAAGGAAAGATTTTAAAACTGAGCAAGAGTTAGAGAAAATTACAAAATGTAAAATAAATGATTTTGATTATACTAAATTAAAAATATTTTGTTCAAACAAAAACAATATAACCAAAATCAGAAGGGAAACAACAAATTGGGAAAAAATCTTTATAACCAAAAATCTGACAGGGGTCTAATTACTCAAATATACAAGGAGTTAAATCAATTGTATTAAATATCAAGCCATTCCCCAATTGATAAATGGGCAAGAGATACGAATAGGTAATTTTCAGGTAAAGAAATCAAAAGTATCAATAAACACATGAGAAAGTGTTCTAAATCTCTAATAATTAGAGAAATGCAAATCAAAACAACTCTGAGGTATCACCTCACACATAGCAGATTGGCTAAAATGAAAGAAGGGGAGAGTAATGAATGCTGGAGGGGATGTGGCAAAATTGGGGCATTAAGGCACTTCTGGTGGAGTTGTGAAATGATCCAACCATTCTGGATATCAATTTGTAACTATGCTCAAAGGGCTATAAAAGAATAACTGCCATTTGATCCTGCCATACCATTGTTGGGTTTGTACCCCAGAGAGATCATAGATAAACAGACTTGTACAAAAATATTTATAGCTGAGCTTTTTGTGGTGGCAAAAAAATGGAAAAGGAGGGTATGCCCTTCAACTGGGGAATGGCTGAACAAATTGTGGTTTATGCTGGTGATGGAATACTATTGTGCTTAAAGGAATAATAAACTAGAGGAATTCTATGTGAACTGGAAAGACCTCCAGGAATTGATGCAGAGCGAAAGGAGCAGAGCTAGAAGAACACTGTACACAGAGACTGATATACTGTGATAAAATTGAATATAATGGACTTCTGTACCAGCAGCAATGCAATGACACAGGACAGTTTTGAGAAACTTATGGTAAAGAATGCTACCCACATGCAGAGGAAGAATTGCAGGAGAGGAAACACAAAAGAAAAGCAGCTGCTTAACACATGGGTTGAGGTGTACATGATTGGGGATGTAGACTCTAAACTACCACACCAATGCAACTAACAACAATTTGGAAATAGGTCTTGATCAATGACACATGTTAAAACCAGTGGAAATGTGCATCGGCCATGAGTAGGGGGAGTGCGGGTGGTGAGGGGAAAGTAGGAGCATGAATCATGTAACCATGTTAAAAATGAATATTAATAAATGTTTAAAAAATTCTGACTATGGATGCAGGAGAATTAGAAGTCCAAAACACTTGTACCTAAGATAATCTAAAAGATTATGGTGCTATTGCTTCAAGAATTTATTTTTTTTCTTTTTTTATTTTCTTTTGAATATTTTCCCATAGTTACATGTTTCATGTTCTTTCCCTCTCCCCCAAACCCCCCTAACCCCCTTACCCGATGCACAATTCCACTGGATTTTACATATATTGCTAATTCCATATTATTGAAAGTTGGACTAGAGGTATCATTTAGTGTCTACATCCCCAATAATATCCCCATCAGCCCATGTTTTCAAGCAGTTGTTTTTCTTCTGTGTTTCTCCTCCCATAGTTCTTCCTTTGAATGTGGCTAGTTTTCTTTCTCACCCTTGTTCTGGATTCTTGCATTGATGCTAGTAGAGAAGTCTGTTATGTTCAATTGTACCACAATGTATCAGTTTCAATGTTCTCCTGGATCTGCTCCTTTCACTCTACAACAATTCCTGTAGGTCATTGCAGTTCACATGGAATTCCTCCAGTTTTTTATTCCTTTGAACACAATAGTATTCCATCACCAACAGATAACACAATTTGTTCAGCCATTCCCCAATCAAAGGACATTCTCTCATTTTCCAACTTTTTGCCACCCCAAAGAGTGCAGCTATAAATATTTTTGTACAAGCCTTTTTCCTTATTATCTCTTTGGGGTATAAACCAAGCAGTGCTATGGATGAAACAAAGGCAGATAGTCTTTTAAAGCCCTTTAAGCATAGTTCGAAATTGCCATCCAGAGTGATTAGAAAACTTTCTCATGTGCTTATTGATAGTTTGTATTTCTTTATCTGAAAATTACCTATTCATGTTCCTTGCCCATTTATCAATTGAGAGATGGCTTGATTTTTTTGTACAATTGATTTAGCTCCTTGTATATTTGAGTAATTAGACCTTTGTCTGAGTTTTTTGTTATGAAGATTTTTTTCCCTATTTGTTGCTTCCCTTCTAATTTTGGTAGCATTGGTTTTGTCTGTACAATTTTTTTTAGTTTAATGTATTCAGAATTATTTATTTTACATTTTTTTTATTTTTTTTCAAACTCTTGCTTGGTTTTAAAATCTTTCCTTTCCCAGAGATCTGAGAAGTATACTATTCTGTGCTCCCCTAATTTACTTATAGTTTCCTTTTTTATATTCAAGTCATTCACCCATTCTGAGTTTATCTTGGTATAGGGTGTGAGATATTGATCTAAAACTAATCTCTCCCATATTGTTTTCCAATTTTCCCAGCATTTTTTGTCAAATAGTGGGATTTTTGTCCCGAAAGCTAAGCTTTTTTGGTTTTTCGTAGACTGTCTTGCTGAGATTGCTTACCCCTTGTCTATTCCACTGATCCTCCATTCTGTCTCTTAGCCAGTACCATATTGTTTTGATGTATTGCTTTATAATATAGTTTAATATCTGGTACTGCTAGGCTACCTTGTTTCACTTTTTTTTTCATTATTTTTCCCTTGATATTCTTGATCTTTTGTTCTTCCAAATGAACTTTTTTATAGTTTTTTTTTCTAATTCAGTAAAAATGTTTTTTGGTAGTTTGATAGGTACAACACTAAATAAGTAAATTAATTTGGGTAGAATGGTCATTTTTATTATCTTTTCTCATCCTACCCATGACCACTCAATGTTTTTCCAATTGTTTAGATCTAGTTTTAATTGTGTGGAAAGTGTTTTGTATTTGGGTTCATATAATTCCTGTGTTTGTCTTGGCAGATAGATTCCCAAGTATTTTATATTGTCTAGGGTGACTTAAATGGAATTTCTCATTCTAACTCTTCCTGGTGTGATATGTTGGAAATAAATAGAAATGCTGATGATTTATGTGTGTTTATTTTGTATCCTGCAACTTTGCTAAAGTTGTTAATTTTTTCCACTAACTTTTTAGTTGATTTGCTAGGATTTTTTTAAGTAGACCACCATATCATCTGGAAAGAGTGATAGCTTGGTCTCCTCACTGCCTATTTTAATACCTTCAATTTCTTTTTCTTCTCTAATTGCTACTGCAAGTGTTTCTAGTACAATGTGTTTTTAAGCATATTTTAAATAATTTATTCTTTTTCATTGTCTATTTAAAAATGTTTTTTTATTTTTAAAAAATTTTCCATGGTTACATATTAATGTTTTTACTTTCCCTTCACCCCCTCAAACTCTCTCCCATAGCTAAAACTGGTTTTAACATGTGTCATCAATCAAGACTCATTTACATATTATTGATAGTAGCACTGGTATGGTCCTTTTAGGTCTACATCCCCAATTATGTCCTTATCAACCCATGTGTTCAAGCAGTTGTTTTTCTTCTTCTCTTTCCTCTCCTGTAGTTCTTTCTTTGAATGAGGGTATCGTTCTTTTCCATAAATCCCTCAGAATTGTCCTGGGTCATTGCATTGCTGCTAGTATAGAAGTCCATTACATTTGATTTTACTACAGTGTGTCAGTCTCTGTGTACAATATTCTTCTGGCTCTGCTCCTTTCACTCTGCATCAATTCCTGAAGGTCTTTCCAGTTCACATGGAATTCCTCCAGTTTATTATTCCTTTGAGCACAATAGTATTCCATCACCAACATATACCACAATTTGTTCAGCCATTCCCCAATTGAAGGGCATACTCTTGATTTCCAGTTTTTTTCCACCACAAAGAGCGAAGCTATAAATATTTTTGTACAAGTCGGTTCATCTCTGATCTCTTTGGGGTACAAAGCCAGCAATGTTATGGCTGGATCAAAGGACAGGCATTCTTTTATTGCTCTTTGGGCATAGCTTTATTCTCGTCCCCAAGGTCTGCACTCTTTAGGCTCCTGGGGTCTCACAGCCAGCTGTTCTCAGGGTCAAACATCCTGGTGGTCCCCTTGCTTGCTCCTCTGCCTGAGGCTTCTTTAAGAGTCTCAGCATGCTGCTTCCACAGTCAGGTACCCCTCTGTGCTAGGTCCCTGCCCAAGGTCCACACTCAAGATCTGAGTTCAAAACCCACATTTTTTAACCTTTTGGGGTCTTAAGTCTTGCTGCTCTCAGGAGCCAGCCCTTGGTGGTCCCAGGTAGTTGCCAAGAACTTAATGAATGCCCCAAGCTTGCTCTAACTCTTGTGCACTGGCTGTGGCACTGTAGGTGGTGTGTGTGTGTGTGGGGGGTGAACAGCTGGCATTTTAGTGAGAGCTATTTCACCCATTTATAGCATGGAAATGCCCAAATCCCACGTACCTTCAATGCTACGCCCTATTGTGGTTTCCCTTCATTCATCTGGATTTGGTTTTTGTGTCCTTTTGAGGTATCATGTGTACGTGGGTTAGGGAGATAAGTGCCCTGCTTCTACTCTGCAGCCATCTTGACCCTGAAGTGTCTTCAAGAATTTTCAAGAGCTCAAAGAACAGTCATAAAATAATATGTGTAAGTTAGCTAAAGAAGTCTAGGATATGGAGGGTAAAATCAACTAGATACTGGCCATGTCATCCAATCTTATCCAAACTTAACCATCTTATCCAAAACTAGAATGGAGTGAAACATGGCTCTGGCACAAAAGAAACTGAGGATGGAGATATGAATAAGCAAAAGTAGATACCAAGAGAAAATGTTCAACAGGTGAAAATTAATGATGTTAGCTCCACAATAAGTATAAATAACATTTAAAAGAGGGAAGAAATGACTTAGCAAAAAAGAATACAAAAGCATTTGAAAAAAATTAATAAATCAAAATAATTAAATTCTATTTTAAAAAATTTAAGTGGAATAAAGACTATGAAGGAAATAAATGAAATGGCTAAATAGTTTAGAATATGAAGTGGAAAACTTTACCCAAGTGACAGAATAGAATGTGACAAAATAAAATTTAGTAAGCAAAACTTAATGACTCCAGAATGTGTGTGTGTGTATGTGCGTGTTCTGGGCTGGGCCTGAATCAGAATAGACCCCTGGTAGATTAAGTTCAGTGTAATAATAAAATGATCCATTCATAAATCATTCAATACTTTGCACTCAAGTAACCTAAAATGTTTTTTTTGTTTGTTTCCCAATTACATGGAGAAACTTCCTAACATTTTAAAAAGAAGTTTGCATCTTGAATTTTCTCCCTCCTCCCCACACTCCCATTGAGATGGTAAGCAATCTGATGTAGATTTTGTATGAGCTATCATGTAAAACATTTTTGCATATTAATCATTTTATGGGAGGAAACAAAAAAAGTTTGCATATTAATCATTTTATGGGAGGAAACAAAAAAAATTAAGAAAAAGTGAAATATGTTTGTTTTGGTTTGGATTCAAACTCTATTAGCTCTTTTTTTTGGAAGCAGATGGCATTTTTTTTATCATGAGTCTTTTTGGGTAGTTTTGGATAATCATATTGCTGAGAATAGCTAGGTTCATTGTACAGTATTGTTATCACTGTTCTGGTTCTGCTTAATTTACTCAGCTTCAGTTCCTGTAAATCTTTAGATTTTTCTGAGCTTCTCCTGTTTGTTATTTCTTACAGCAGAAAAATAGCATCCCTTCACTTTCCAATCCCTTTCCTTCACAAAAAGCTGATTTAAATAATTTATACATAGATGTCCTTCCTCTTTTTCTTTTTTATTCCTTTGGGATATATATTTAGTAATGGGACTGTTGGGTCAAATGGTATGGGCTGATTTATAACCTTTTTAGCATAGGTCCAAAGTGCTCTCTAGAATCATTGAATCAGTTCACAACTCCCCCAACAATGCATTAGTGCCTCAATTTTCCCACCTCATCTCCAAGTTTTGTCATTTTCTTTTTAAGTTTTAATAGTGATACCAACAAGTGTGGGGTGGTGCTTCAGAATCATTTTAATTTGCATTTCTCTGATTAATAGCATTTTAGAGCACTTTCCCCATAACTATAGAGAGTTTTAATTACTTTAAGAATTGCCTCTTCACATCCTTTGATCATTTATCAGTTGAGGATTGCCTTGTATTATACTTTCATCTCATTTTTCTTGTATTTGAGAGATGGGATGTTTGTTAGAAACAATTGTCTAAAATTTTTTTGCCACTATATTTACTGTGTATCTATCTTATCTTCCCCCATTTATCCTTTAATGTCTCCTTTCATTCTGTCCATTTTCAGAAGTATTTACGTTTTGACTACCACATCCCCAAATTTGCCCTCTTTTCTATCAGCTCCCCTCCTCCTACAACTTTTCTGTAGGATAAAATAGATTCTATACCCAGCTGACTGTGGATGTTCTTTCCTCTTTGAGAAAATTCTGAGAGTAGGTTTCAAGTGGCCCTCTTCCTTCCTCCCCCATTTTCCCCTCCTCTGTAAAAACTCTTCTATACCTCTTTCATGTGAGGTAGTTTAATTCATTCTATTTCTCCTTCTTCCAATGCATTCCTTTTTCTCATATCTTTATTTTTTTAGATATCATTCTATCATATTCAACTTATACCATTGCCCTTTGTCTATGTATAATTCTCACTGCCCTAATAATGATAAATTTTTTAGGAGTCACAAGAATCATCTTCCCATGTAAAGATTTAAACAATTTAACCTTATTGAAAGTCTTTTGATTGCTCTTATTATACTTCTCTTAAGTCTGGTATATGAGAATGAGATTTTTCATTCAGCTCTGGTCTTTTCATCAGGAATGTCAAAAAATCCTTTCTTTCATTGAATATCTATTTTTCCCCAGCAGGATTATGCTCAGTTTTTCTGGGTAAGTAATTCTTGGTTGAAGTTCTAGTTCCTTTCTCCTCTGCATTATCATATTCCAGGACTTCATATCCTTTAATGTAGAATGTTATGTCATTCTGTTTATGGTTCCACATTATTTGAATTATTTCTTTTGGGCTGATTGCAATATTTTCTCGCTGACCTGCAAGTTCTAGAATTTGGCTATGATAATCTTTGAAGTTATACTTTTGGGATTTCTTTCAGGAGGTGATTGATGGATTCTTTTAATTTCTATTTCATTGTCTGGTTCTAGAATAACAGGGAAATTTTCCTTGATAACTTCTTGAAAGATGATGTCTAAGGTCAGTTTTTGATCATGGCTTTTAAGTAGTCCAAAAATTCTTAGATGATCTCTCCTATGCTTATTTTCCAGGTCAGCTATTTTTCCAATGAGTTATTTCATAGTTTCTTCTCCCTTTTCATTCCTTTGACTTTATTTGATTGTTTCTTGATATCTCATAGAGTCAGTTTCCATTTGCCGAATTCTAATTTTACATTATTTTCTTTAGTGAACTTTTGTGCCTTCCTTTTCCATTTGGACAATTCTGCTTTTTAAAGAATTCTTTATGTAGCTCTCTTTCTATATGACCAATTCGTCCTTTTAAGAAGTTCTCATCAGTGAGTATTCGTATATCCTTTTTCATTTGGACAATTATGATTTTTAAGGAGTTCTTTTCAGTGGATTTTTTGTCTCTTTTAACCAATTGGCTTATTCAATTTTTATATTATTTTCTCCATTATATTTTGGACCTCCTTTATCAAGCTGTTGACTCTTTTTCATATTCCCGTATCACCCCAATTTCTTTTCAAATTTTCTCTTCCCATGTCTTTTATTTGATTTTTTAAATTATTTTTTAGTTCCTTCATCAATTCTTTTTGGACTTGACAGCAATTCACATTTTCTTGGAGACTTTGGATGCAACAGTATTATCTTTGTTGTCTTATGACTTTGAGACATCCCTGTCACCAAAATAACTTTTCCATGTTGTTTTTGTTGTTGTTATTTGCTAATTTTTCCAATCTTTTTTTAAACCCTTAACTTCTGTGTATTGGCTCATAGGTGGAAGAGTGGTAAGGGTGGGCAATGGGGGTCAAGTGACTTGCCCAGGGTCACACAGATGGGAAGTGTCTGAGGCCGGATTTGAACCTAGGACTTCCCGTCTCTAGGCTTGGCTCTAAATCCACTGAGCTACCCAGCTTCCCCCTTCCAATCTTTTTAATTTTCTTTGAACTTAAAAAAAATTGTTACATGTGGTGAAGGGAGTATTATTCAAATATTTAATATTTTTGTGCAGTTGCCTTCAGAGCTACCTCTGTTAATCTATAAGTCTTATGTTTTTCTAAGGTGGTATGATGTATGGAGAGATATGTTTAATGCTCTCCCAGCCTGAGCTCTGGTTTCTAAGCAAGCACAAGTACTCTTTTCTACCTTGGCGACCAAGATCCCTTGCTTCCCTGTAGCTATAAATGTTTATGCGTGGCGCTTCTCAAACTGAATCCATGACTCTGACCTGGATCTATTTATGGACACTGTAACAAGAGGTTTGCACCGAGAACAAGCAAAAGGATCCTTGTAATCTACTTCTGAGTAGTTATTTGACCTCCTTTGCTGTCTGTGATTCAGAACTCCAGAAGACTTTGCTGTTAATTCAGTCACCTCCAAGATTTCTTGCCATCTTCACATCATCTTCAGAATTTAGGTTTTTAGTACACTAAGTCAACCAAGTCTCAACAGATAAATCAATACCTTTTAATAAAAAACTATTCTACATTCTGGAGGGAAGGATTAGGATATAGTTTCTACCATACCCCACCCCTTGATAGTAAGGTTCTTAAGGTTTTCTAAACGACAGCACTACTAAAAACTTTAGGGTTGTAATTGGTCTGCCTTGTCTTCCAATGTTTAAATAGTCTGATATATGCATCATTGGAGGAAGTAGAGTAAAACAAAGCATAAGAATAATAAAACCAAAACAAATAATGTAACAGTTCACTGAAGGAGCAACTAAATCTGACAGAGACCTAGGAGGGACAAAGTCCTAGGTCTAAATGATCAAGTCCATGTAATGGGTGATATTTATCTTTGCAGTGCATCATGGGTCTCTCAATGTAAAAAAATGTTAACTATAATCAAGAGTAGCACTGAGAAAAACAAGAATTATAGAAAATATGATAGTCATAGTCGCCAATCACTATTATCCATGGGGGAGAATTTCTTTATATCAAAAACCACTTATTATTCTGTGGAACATCATCCAGGACCCACCCCTACATGAGTGTCTCATGTGAGAGGAGGAGAGTAAAAAATCTTTGTTGCATGAAAGACTTGTAGAATGAACCCTACTTCTACTCAAGCTGGTTAGAACTTTTTACCTCCCCATCCTTTTTTTTTTTTTTTTTAAAGCAAGCTGCTACCCAGTGATGTTATCCCTTTACCTTCTAAGATCCCTTTAGAAAGTATTTTTACAATGATTACTTGGTATTGTACTGTTAGCCTCTGTTTGCCAAAATCCCCTGGAGAAAGAAATGGCAAATCATTCAAGCATCTTCACTAAGAAAATTCCATGGAAAATATTTTATTCAAAAGTAGGACATGACTGAAAAACAAAACTTTCCCTCCTACCCACTCAGTACTGCTAGATCATATGTCTCTTATATCTTTATGTCATATCAGGATTAACTGCTCTCTCAATATCATTACTAGGCATTAAGTTTTTCTATCCAAAGATTGGAAAAATTGTTGTTTTAGGCCTGAGCACTACTGCTACACCAGCCTTTTAGAGATCTGATTGGGATTCACTAACTCTTCCTATTTATACAGAACTCTGTTCACTAAAGACCTGGGTTGTAACTAATGGTAGCCAGGATTCCCGTGAGTACTGTCACTTCCTGAGCCTGAGTGTGGACTTCTTTGCTGGGCAAAAGACATAAAATAGCATAAAAACTGATTAAGCCAGAAATTCCTCAAGGTCAATACATATGTTCTTTTTTCTTTGTATAATGAGCAGCTATTTCTGCTAGGATTGTCCATATGCTTTGGAAGCCTGAAGTCTATGGTATTCAAGGCACCTTTCAGAAAGAGACAGTTGAGACACAGAGAGAGGAAAAAAGGAAAGAAGAAAAGAAAGAAGGAAGGAAGGAAGACAGAGAGAGAAGAGAGAGCAAGAGAGAGAGAGAAAGAAAGACAAGAGAAAGAAAAAGAGAACAGAGAAGNAGAGAGCAAGAGAGAGAGAGAAAGAAAGACAAGAGAAAGAAAAAGAGAACAGAGAAGGAGAAGGAAAGAGAGAGAGACAAGAAAGAGAAAGAAAAGGAGAGAAAGAGAAAAAGAAAGAGAGAGAGAGAGAGAGAGAGAGAGAGAGAGAGAGAGACAGAGACAGAGAGACAGAGAGACAGAGAGAGAGAGAGAGAAGTGGTGGGGAGGAGAGAATAGTAATTAAAGTTCACAATTCACTGTTCCACCATTCAGAATGTTCTGGGGTGAGAATAAACTTTTCAAACTGATATAGCACTCCAGCCTATATTCAACTAACTAAAAGGGGTGCAGTTGGTACCTTTTGTCCATATCACCAATTCCAGAAATGTCTTTGGACTCCTGGGGAGAATTTAGCATTTTTCTTTCAAGTCTCTGCCAATGGCTTATGCTGAGGAATGACAAGAAAGTCCATGAGACAAGATTGTGTCTGTATTCTCAAATTCCATCTTAAAAAACAAACAAATAAAACTAAAACAGTTCCTTTAGCAAAAATATTCAACAATCCTAAAATTCCAGAAATCTGTCTTAGTTTGTATCCTCTCAGTTGGGGTCCCTCATGCCACCCATTAATGGTAGCTTGTGTCATACAGTTATAGGCTTGAGGACTGTTGATTCAGCTGTGTTGTCATTTCAAGGGGAAAAAAACACCAAATGATTCATATAAATATCACTCTTTAAAAGCAGGTAAAGTTTTTCTTTTAGGTGGTTTCCCTCAAGGAAATTGGGTGACAACGAATCAATTAATAAATAAATAAACCTGTATTAAGCACCTACTAAGGGTCAGTACTTTGCTAAGCAATACAAAAGACCTCAAATCTCAGCAAGGACTAAGCAAAACTAGTTGCAAATTTTTCCTTTTCAAATTAGATGGGGAGGAAAAGAGAGACACTCATTTCCCATCCTAAAAATTTCTATAAGCTTTATTGAAAATAAACTGAGCTCTGAAGAAATTCTCAGGATGCTTTAATTTTTATTTTGGAGGATGCTTTAATTAATGGCTAGAAAACACACTGTTGGAGGGAAGGGCCTCCAAGAAAGGTGGAGGATCACACAACTTGGCAAAATTATCTTCAAGGTACAATTCTGAAAGACATGAGTGTACTCATATTGTTTTTTTTTTCCTTATGGAATGGTGACAAGCACTTTACTTTCTAATATTGCAAGATAAGTAATGTCTCATGGCAAGGAATGACTAATTTCCCCAGTATCAGTTATCAGAAATATGAACGAAAAGAAGACAATTCCAGGGTTATATAGTAAACACACATGTAACAGAATAAAGGATTTTCAAGCATTTGTTATGAAATGATCAGAGCAGGGAACAGAACTGGAGGGAAGAATCTGTCTCTCTAAACTTATTCTTTAAATAATGACTCTACTATTCTCTACCCCTTGGTCCTTAAGGTAATCTAAAAGACATTGCACAACCTAAATGATTATAGGATTGTTACTGGTTAGTCTCGTTCTCTAGTATTCAAGAAGGTTGACACATGCAGGACTAAAGGAGGAATAATAAAACTAAAATGTAAACACAGTAAAAAAAAAAGTAGAGTGCTTTGCAACTGAGAAAATATTTGTGACCTTGACAGTAATAGAGAAATTAGAAAGGGAGAAGATTTTTAAGGAGAAACAAAATGGGTTCAGTTTAGGACATTTTGAATTTAAGATACCTACTGGACACTCTATTTGAGTGCGATTTGAGACTGAAGGTCCATAAAAGTTAGATTTAAATAAATAGCTTGGAAAATCATCAGCTTAAATATAACTTAATCCATGGAAGGTGATGAAATAATTAGGAGAAATAGCATAGAGGGAGAAGAGGCCCTAGGAAAGAACCGTTTGGGACACTCATGCTCAGTGGAAGAGATCTGGATGAATATCCAGCAAAGGAAACTGAGAAGGAACAGTCTGATAGTCAAGAAAAGAATCAGGGGAAACTGGTATCTTTAAACCTAAGGAGGAAAGCTCAATAGAAATTTAAAATTGAAAAAAGGGAGCCAATAAAAAGGGAAAGATAGAAAATAAGTGAATTTACATGAGAAGTGGGGAGGTGGTAGAAGGAGATGGAATAAAATGGGATACCATGTAGGTAGAGGGTTTTATTTGGCAAAAAATAGAAGCTCCTCGTTGTATGAGACAAAGATAAAGAAAGAGATAGTAGCAGAAGGCATTTAAGTGATAGAAATGATCAAAAAGATAAAGGAAACTCTCTTTAAATAACCTCATTTTGTTGTTTTGGGCTTTGTTTTATTTTGTTTTTCAGAAAAAATATCAGGCAAAATTCTCAAGTGATAGGGTAGGGGGAAAGGGAGTCAGGGGATGTTTGAAAAGAGATGAAAAGGTATGAGAGACACTAGGGACTATGAGCTAGTGGTTTCATAAGAATGTTGCAGAAATACTACCTAGCATCAGGGAAGGCCCAGTTGAGATTATGTGACATAAATTTATAGTAGAATCAATCAGAACAGCTATGTTATTTTCCCTTTCTTTCTTCAGAAGAACATATATAAGGCCAAAGACAGCTTAAGGTAGAAATGATTCAAGGCTGAGTTGTAGCAGGGAACAATTGACCATATGATAAGGGAGCCAGAGAATCAAAAGAAGAGGAAAATAAAGAATTAACTTGGTTCACTAAAGGGCAAAGATGGAGAAAGTGACTAACGAGTGGAGGATGGCTTGGGAGAAGTGAGCAATCATGGGATTGGAAGTCACATTGGGGTGAAGACTATAAAGTTTGATATGAAAAGGCAGAAGAAGTAGAAAGTCAAAGGATTATAGTGAAAGGAGGAAACTTCAGAGTTCTTAACATAAAGGTGGTGCATTTGTGTGTGATGGCAAAATTAAGAGAATGACTAAATTTGCATATGGCTTAGGTGAGGTATAAGGTTAGGTCATGAGAAGTGGAGTTCAATGAACTTAGCTTTTAGGGTGTTTGAGCGAGTGTCAATAAGCATATTAAAATTTCATAGTAGTTAGTCAAGATTTGGAGAGGATGGGATAATTGTAATCTCGATACTTATTTAATTGAGGAATGATGGTGTCCTGGAGAGATCTGTAGAAAACAGGTACTAGGATTTGGGCTGAAAAGAAGATTTGGATTGTATAGACCTCAAAGAAGAAGCCACTGAATGACAGAGGAAAGTGGAGAACAGCGAAGTAGCAATGGGAAACAAAGAATATGCCAACTCCTTCGCTTTTACCAGTAAGCCAAGGGGAATGAATGAAATTGCAGTCTACATAGGAAGGGCTGCCAAAGGAGACTGTCATAGGGAGACAATCTGCGTGTTGCCACAAGATAGAATTGGGAGAGTAAAATATTTAACATGAAGACAAGGAGGCAGCTAGGTGGCTCAGTGGCTTGAGATCCAGATCTAGAGATGGGAGATTTGGGGTTCAAATCTGTCCTTAGACACTTTCCAGCTCTTTTACTCTGGACAAGTCACTTAACCTCCATTACCTATTCCTTATCATGCTTCTGTCCTGGAACCAATACACAGTATTGATTCTAAGATGGAAGGTAAGTGTTCAGAAAAAAAATGAAAATAAGCTTTTTGCCTAAGGAACAGACATTACAAAGAGTCCAATGGAAGAGGTAGGTAGCATTTGGTTGGGACTTGAGGGGCTGGGGGACATCCCTTGATAGAATGGAAATAAGGAAATAGGTAGCAGAGGTAGTGGAATTTAGTTTGAAAGATGACCTACAGGGCTTCAGAATCAATGGAATGTGTAGGATATGATCAACATACCTATTTCTCCTCTCCTCTTCTCTTCCCTTTGAAGGCTAAAGACTTATCAGTAGATGGTATGATAGGAGATGGAGTTCAAAACTGCAGAGTAAGGGATGGAAATCCTACTCCCCAATGATTTTTAGGAGTCTTTTTTGTCAATTTCACTTCATTATATGCTGCTTATTTGTTAAAAACTGAAATGAATTACTTACCTAAATGAAATTTACCCCTAGGAGGAATGGATCTAAACATGCTTTATTAAGGTTTAGCTCAAAATTCCACTGTTGGACCATTAAGGTTAAATTTTACACTGATACCTAATGACTAAACAATAGTTGTCAATAATAGCTAGCTAAAATGGACATTAATCAGAGAGATATGGTTAAGTTAAATCACAAAAGAACAAATAAATTGTCAACATTATTATCACTACTAATAAACACTCCAAATTTGTGGGTGTGTAAAACTAGTTAATCACTAAACCCTCTCTTTTCTCTAAAAGATTTAGCATTAGTTAAATTTTCAAAGTAATGTTGAGATTAGCTATCTATACATTGACAAATATTTTTAAAATATTGACAGATTTCAAAACAAAATTTTATATTTAATCTCTAATATAGAATCAATAACTAAATTCTGTTTACTTCACTTCAATAATATTTCATATCCTTGTCCTTGTTCTATTGTGTGTCTACTGCTGCCACTTGTATCATATTCTTTTTAGGTATAAAAAAGGGGGTTTGAATAGATTTTTTCCAAATACATTTTAGCTCTATATGTTGTCCTCTTATTATTTCATTGACCATTTAATGGAGCTTCTCCTTCCCACATTTTCTTCCTCATATTTTATATCGAGTTTTGTGGAATAATTAAAAGAACAGTAGGTTTGGATTCAGAAAGCTTGAACTTAAGTCCTGGCCCTTCCCCCTTACCAACTGTGAACAGTCAATCAGTCAAGAAGTCAATGAATAAGAATGTATTAAGTATGTGGTATGTGCCCTGCACTGTGCTAAGCACTAGGAATAGAAAGGACTAAAAGAAAATCTCTTTTTTTCTCCAAAAGTTCAGACTAATGGAAGAGATAATATGGAAAAAATAATGGATGAACAGGATTTTTCCCCAATAAATCAGAGATGATTAAAACAGAGGAAAGGAACTAACATTAAGTGGGATCAGGAAAGGCTCCCTGCAAAAAGCTAGATTTTACTTGGTACTTGAAACCAAAGAAACCAGGAGACAGATATGACAAGGGAGAAAATTCTAAGTACAGGGGACAGTCAGCTAAAATGACCAGAGAAAGGACTGTCTTGTGCAAGGGACAGGAAGGACATCAATGTCATGGATCACAAAGTTCACAGAGAAAAGTAAAGTTTAGGAAGACTGGATAAAGGTGATAGGCTTAGGTTTTATAGGACTTTGAATGTCAAAAAGAAAATTTTACATTTGTACCCAGAAGTAATAGGTAGCCACTAAGGTTTTTTTAAAACGGGGCAGTAGTGAAATATTCAGATAGGCACTTTAGGAAAATCAATTTGACATTTGAATGGATTGTAGAGGAGAGAGACTTGTGATAGAGAGACAGTGAGGAGGCTGTTGCAATAATCCAGGTATTAGGTGATGAAAATGCCCACCATGGTGGTAGAGGTGTCAGAAAAGTGTGCCTAAGATAGTTATTATAAAGGTAAAAACCAATGTAACATATTGAATATGGGGTAGAGAGTGAAAGTGAAGAGTAGAAGATGATGCCTAGGTTGAGAGCCTGGGGTAAACCTGAAACCATTATTGCACTCAACATTAGGGAAATTAGGAGGGAAGGAAGTTATAAGGGGAAAGATAATGAGTTCAGCTTTCTTTGGACATGTTGAGGTTAAGATGTCTTCAGGAACTGCAGTATGAAATGTCTAATAGGAAATGAGAGATATGTCTATGAAGATTTGGAAAGAGATTGGGATTGGATAAGTAGACATGAGAATCATATTAATAGAGATGATAAGTGATTCAATGAAAACTGGTGAGATCAATCAAGTATAGAGGTGATAATATAAAAGTAAGAGAGAAAAAGGCTTAGGGCAGAGTCCTGGGAGAAACAAATTTGTAACAGAAGTGATCTGTCACAGTCAACAAGCACTTATTAAATAATTTGTTATGTGGTAGGCAATGTGCTAAGTTTAGAGGATACAAAGAAAAATAAAAGACACTCCTGGCTCAGTTCACATATTCCTGGACAACAATTCAGCAAAGGAGAAAGAGAAGGATAAATTAGAAAGGTAAGAGAAAAACTAGAATATAATATTGTCACAGAAAACTAAAAGAAAAAGATTATCAAGAAGAGGATGATCAATAAGGTCAAAGGCTGCAGAAAAGTCAATGAGAATGAGAAAAGGTCATTAGATTTGGTAGTTAAGAGGTCAATGAAAATTTTTGAGTTTTAGGAGTGGTTAAGTTGAAATCCAAGATGCAGAGAGTTAAGAGAACAAGAGGGAAAGAGTTGAACTGAAGGCATCAGTGGTATATTGTTAAACTTTCAAGGAGTTTAGCTCCAAAAAGGAGGAAAGATAGCTACCTGGAATGAAGGGTCAGGTGAAAGTATTTTGAGAATGGGGGAGATATGAGCATGTTTGCAGGCAACAGAGAAGTAGAAAGTAGATAGGAAAACATTGAAGATGGGGGAATGGAAATAATGAAAGGGTATTCTGTTGGAGAAGATGGGATAGAATAAAATTATTTATTTATGCATGTAAAAGAGTTTGAATTGGCAAGAAAAAGGACTATATCTTCATGTGAGGTGGGAATGAGGGAAGAGATAATGGCAAAAAGACTCTGAGTGATGTGAAATGAGGACAGTAGGAGAGAGGAAGAAGCTCTTAGTAAAAGATATGAATTTTTTCAGTAAATTATGATACAATCTTCTTACCTGAGAGTATGGGGAAAGAATATGTGAGAGATTTGTTGAGAGATCAAAAGGTTTCAAAAATGTGCTATGGCAAGTGGGATAAGAAATGGATTAGGGAGCTATAAGAGGATTGTCTTGCTGCAGTGAGATCCCAGTTTAGAATATGTAACATAAATTTTAGTGAACTCAGTCAGCAGAGTTTTGTAATTTTTTCCAGTTTTGTTCAACAGCATGTATGAGTGCATATGAGTGAAGGCAGTGGATTGTGGCAGTAATTTAAGGCAAAGGCGTGATGTGACAAGATTGGTGAAAAGATAAGGAGGAAATGACTCAAGAGAAGACTTTATATTTACCAACTGGTCAAGATATGGAAGGGAGGAAAGATAAACCCATGCTGGAGGGTTGGCCTGAGAAAGAACTGAGAATGCAGGGGATCAAACAACATGGTGATGATGAAGAATAGGGTTTGGAATGGCAAGGCAGAGAGGTAGGAGGAATGACAACAGACTGACTAGATAAGGGAATGAAGAGTTCCTATACATGGTAGGGGTGCATTTACAATTCATAGCTGGATTAAGAGTATTGCTATCTATGTGTAGCAAAAATGGGGTAGAGAAGTAGGTCATAGGAAATAAGTGACTTGAAGATTGACGTATTAGTGTTTTCTGGGAGTAAAACATATTGTGAAGTTCCCTAGTAGGAGAGAAAGATTTTGAGAGGAGAGAAAGACTATAATGCAGGCATTGAATCCATTGAGAAAAGAAGTGGAACATCCTAGAGATGAATAGATAAAAACCTATCTGTATTTTGATTGGAAAATAGGGATAGTGTGAACTTCAAAGATGGAGAGATTAATGAGTGATAGTGATAAGACACATTAGAAATGGCAATGAGGAACAAGAAGTATTCCAACTCCCCCAACTTAATGAATGAATAATTGGGGGTGGGAGGAATGAGCAAAAATATGGACAGGTATTGAAAGGGTGCCCAGAGAGCCTGTATTGTCATCAGGAGGAAATCTGAAGATGGAAATGAAGGCCAGAAAATGGAAGGATTGTGAAAGGAAAATATTCAATATTCAAGTATGTTATGATCTCTAGTGGAGGCACTCTAGAGAGCAGAGTAGAAATGGTGGGTAGGTTGAAAATGGAACATTTGGGTGATCAGTTTGGGGGAAATGGGAATAAAAGAGAGGGTGAGAGATAGTAAATATAATTTAATTAATAATAGCCCAGGATTCAGAATCAGTGGGAGGGAGGAGGTATGGCTCTACAGGAGTTTGTTAAATATGGAATAATATGTTCAGGTAGATTATTCACATCCCTAGATGTTTAGCCTCAGGATGGAGTCGTCTAGGTGCTCCACAGCTCTGGAAGGAAATTGAATGAGGGAAAAGGATGAAATGGTATTTCTATCTTTTCCCTTTTTACCAGAATCCAGGAGACTGGCACAAAATGAATTGGTCTTTTTCTCTTTGTTCTGAAGGCAGGGTCCAGGTGAGGAGACTGTGTATATTATGGAATTGCATCTCTTTCTTTCCCCTGAAGACAGGAGGAAGTCAGGAGATTTGACCAGTGTTGGATGGAATAACTTATTAATTACTTAGCTCTAGCCAATGCAACAATGCTTAAAATTTGCTATGTCTTTCTATACCCTACTTATTAAAAGTTAAACTCTTTTGTCTCACCTTTAAGACCATTGCAATTTTGCACCAATGTATAGTTCCTCCTTTATCTCAGTTCTTATCAATGTACTTTCCACTCTAGTGGAATTGGTCACCTTGCTATTTCCTCACTTGTTTCTCCTTTTACTTTCCTTTCCCTCACATACTCTATGAGCAAGTGACACTGATCTCCTTGCTGTTCCTCAAGCAAGACACTCCATCTCCTTTTTGAATTTTCACTGGTTGTCTCTTATGCCTCAGATTCTTTCCCTTGTCATCTCTCTCTTCACTTCCTGGCTTCTTCCAAGTGTTTCTACATCAATCCTTCTACTCACACGCATTTTGACTGCTTTAAATGCCTTCTTTCCAATTTGCCTCCTAACATGCAACTCAAATGGCATCCCTTTTATAAAACCTTCCTTGAATGCCCCTTTATCTAATGACTATTCTCCACATAGATGGCATTTTTTCTTTTCTTCCTGTAATGCATGAGTCATATATTATTGCCTATAACAATTATTTGTCAATCTATTTATTAGATTTTTAAACTCTATGGTACTATATTTTATTACCTTTCACTAGCAACTAAACTAGTGCTCTTCCTGTAGCTGGTGCATGATTAGTGTTTGGTGAAAATCAATTAGTCTTAGCCTTAACACTGACATAGGATTCTGAGACTTCCTACTATAACCTTGAAGAATAATGATCAAGACTTTGTTTTCTTATCATTGAGGTCAGGTAGATTGCATTCTCTCTAAATCTTACTTCCATCCAGAAGGAATACAGAATTATCTTGTTTCTCAGGTCCATCTAGGGATTCAGAGGAATTCATGTGGATTCTTAATCCTGTACTTCTATGCAGAGTATGTTTATATTTGTCATTAGGGTTGCCTGGAACTGATTCTTTCATCAAAGGCCATCTTTAAGTTTCTGGTGTCACTTTAGTGTTTGTGGCATACAACCACCTGAATGACTACAGACTGAAGCATATCCTTGAATAGTTTTTTATCTTCGAGAAGCTCCTGGGAGCTATTGACAGGTTTAGCAGTGGTTCGATGCCTAGAAATGCTATTTTGGGTCAGTGCTTTGCTGATGAGAGGATTGAACTAAATGATCATTAAGTCCCATTTCCTCTCTAATAGTCTGTGATTCTATGATTGTACATCCAATTGGCCCATAGCTACCTTTGCATGGATTTGATTGGCTATAGAGCCACTCAGAGGTTCTAGTGCCCCCTGGTGGTTATTGAATTCTTATATTAGACCTTGAAACATACAACTCTATTGTGAGAACTACTATTGAGAGAGAGAGAGAGACAGAGAGAGAGACAGAGAGAATTTACATAAATTATGAGACATTTTATCATACAAGCTAACTTACCAAAATATGGTAGGTATATATGAGGAACAAGAAACTTAGAAAAAAAGGGTTGTTTCTTCCTTCTAAGAGGATAAATGTCGTAAATTCTTTCAAATCTGCATGTGCTACATTTCCCCTTACCTCTGTTTGCCGATCCTTAAGATCTCTATGAGCTTTTTGACAAATGCCCTTTTAACATAATTCCCCAACAGTGATTATGAAGTCTTCTAGATGGTATGTTAGCTGCTTTAAATAAGCCTATTCTATTAAACTACACGTAAAAGTCTAAGTAATAAATGTTTAGATAATTATACTCTTAATTCCTTATAATTTCCAAATTTCTAATATTGAGAATTAAAAATTTCCTTTCCCTCCAAAATTATAAATGATAGAGAAAATTGAATTCTAGCTTAAGATTTTATATGGTGTAAGTCATCTTAAGTTTTAGATACCTTGTTCTTGAATAGAACTTAGATTATATACATTTTATGTTAGATTGTAAATAAATATTTTATAGATGGCACATAAATCATGCTAATGTAACTATGTAAATAATTTCCTTACACAGTGGAAAAGATTGTTTACATTTTGACTAAAATCACAACCAGAGAACCTACTTTTCTGTAATCTCTATTAACTTACACATAATGTCTCTTTTCAGTTTATAATCAGTTTCTTCTGCACAGTACCTTTTCTAATTCAGTTTAAATTACCCCTTTTCTGTGATGAACTTGCGTTTTCACATTTGCCAGCTGTGAATGCATTTAGACTGTAAGTGCAAAAGTAGTAGGTTCAGAAACAGCCCTTTGATTTCATTGTTGCAGTTAACCATTTAGTTTGATGGTGTGGGATTTGTAACCAACTGGAGCTTCCAATTGTGCCTTTCCCTTCCCTTTTCCTTTTCCCTCTCTATAAAGGATTTATATGTGAAAATTGATAGGTTCTATTTGCCTGAATCATTTAAATTTATTTCTAAGTAATATTTACTTACTTAAAATCTGTGCTTGCTTACCAAGGTAAATAGTAACTTCCCAGAAGGAAAGGAGAAGATAAGAATTTAACCCTTCACTGAAGATGTATATATTTGTACATATATATGTGTACACATATACATTTATGCATACATATATGATTGCTATTAATTAGGTAGAAGAAAAATGCTTTTTTTGAGGCCTAAAAGTATTGCTTTGTCTATCTCTGATCAGAAGCAAAACTAGACACTTTTCATGCTTCTGTTTATATGATGTGCTTATGGAATGAAGCAGAATTTTAAAAGTTTATCGAAAGCCTCAATTTCTATTTTTATGCTAGTTTAATATAATTATTGTATTTTATTAGTTATAAGGCACCTAAAATTTGTAAACAGTTGCTTAAAATTATATATGATCTGATGTAACAATTGAAGCTACCTAAAGGATATGGGGGTGGGGTAGAAAAAAGATATTTTCAAAGTAATTTATGCAACACCGACATGTGAGGGAAATGACTTCATTTTGAACCAAGTTTGAATATATTAATAATCTATTCATATCCATTTTGTAAAACTATAACTACACAGGAGAAAAATGTGTTTAAAATAATAGAAGAGAGGTTATAATGAATTTTTTAAATGCCACTGTAAAAATTTAATAAAAAGGTGCAGTACTCTAGAAATGCATATGTTCTATAATCTACCTTGATTATTTATTTTGCCTTCATTTTTCATATACAAATAGATGGGTGGAATTTACTTCAGCTAATGGCAATCTAAATTCAATTCACATGCTTTTATATTTTAAAAAATATAACCTACAAAGTAGTTTTTCTTTTTTTTGGCTCAGTAATTTTACATTTAAATGTTACTACTTCTGGAAGATGTATCTTAGTATTATGGGAAACTAACTGGATAGAAGGTTTTTTCTATGTCATTGTACAAATCTCTAGTTCCCCACCCCCTCAAAAAATGTCAATTGCCTTGTATACACATTTAATGAGAAGACTTTTTTTTTTCCCCCTCCAAAGGACAGACACTTATGAGAGTATGTATTTGACAGAGAGAAATCAACAAAATAAGGAATTATACATATGCTAGTTACTATACCAATCAAAGTATAGAAAGACATTACTTTCATGGGTTTCTTGGGTTTATGAAAAGGTATTTGTATTCACACCACTGAGTATTAGTCATTCAGTAGATGAAAGGAATATGTTAAACTTTAAAGGCTACCTTGGTGTCATTCTTAGAAGTAGGGATGAGACCCTGGGGAAAGTGCATGAAATCCTAGAGAATTTATTCCATGTATCAAAAGTTGTTTAATAAAAATGGTTTTTGTAGTTTTGATATCTGATATTTACGAAGTCGATATGGGAATATCTATGTTTTTAATTTAAGTGTTTTAGTCTGCAATTTTCACTCTTAAAGCATCTATTTGTATAAAGATTGTTCTAAAATCTATAACCTTGGCAAAACATTGCTAGTCTTCTATGAATTTTTCTTTATCTCTTTCCAAGGTTTAATCCATTATGCTGTTTACATTTTCTTTACATCCTTTAAAAAGTACTCAAGATGTTTTTAATATAATTTCTGGAAAAAATTTAATAGGCATAACAGCTAGAAATATACAATTATATCTATATATTAAAAAATCAAACTGCCAAGCCAAAGGGAAGAGAGAAGATATTTCATTTCCTATCTTTAACTGAAAACTGGTTAGAAACCTAGAAACTACGTAGGACAATAACTTGTAATTGTTTAAGAATGCTGCTGTTATTTTAGGACAAATCTATTTTTACCACTATAACTTTTAAAAATATCTATTTTACATTTGATTTTAAATGAAGATGAGAGGAGATTGAATTCTTAGGAAAAACAACTTTTTCTTTTAAACAACCTACCAAGAAAGAACTCATAAATGACAGAGGATAAAGAAGGGGAGGGGAGAATAAGTCAAAAAAGGGAAGTAGAATCATGTATAGACAGAGAGGTTCTTTTCTTTTCAGTTTGGTAAACTTCGAAATTAATGATTTGACAACTGATTCTTTTTTTCCCCCCTCAGAAACGTCATTGTTATACGTTTGGTAATGGTTTTAAATTGTTTTATTTTTTTAATAGGAAAATTACTCTTTAATAATCAGCTTTAATAAACAGCTATTTTTCATAGCTGTTGTGAGGTAGATCACTTAATCAGTTCTGAGGCTACTTTTTATAGCTGTTGTGAGGTGGGTAGCATGGGCAGTAGAGGAACTATTAAGTTTTTTTTTCTTTTTAACTTTTTTCAAAATTGTATTTTAAAAGTTTAAAATTTTAAAAGGATAATTACAAGAAGCGTAATAGACCTGTGTAAAAGAAATGAGAGAACTGTAAAATTTCTTGTTTGAAAAGAGACGACGAATTGGGTTTGTGATGGCATGCTAGGAGAAGAACTTGGCAAAATTTAGACAGAGAATTGGGTGGGTGCTCACAAATGAAAAATGCTATGAGGTGAAACGACTTTAGATAAATGATTCGGATTTTACTAAGACGCTTCGAGTTTGGGCATTAAGGTTTCATTTCATTATGAACACTGTAGAGCCCCTATTTAAGGCTTTTAAGAAACAAAAAGGGAAGAGGAGTAAAAACAAAAGATTTCTTCGCTTTTCTTTCCTCAGTTTCTTTTGCCATGGTTTGTTTTAAACTATTGGAAACATTTTTAAAATGTGATACATTTAACTGCTTTCATTCTTCCACAGAGAGTTGTGGGTGGTGCCCGAAAAAATGGGAAGGGAAGCAAGCAGCAGCAAGGGTAAACGAGGAGAAACAGGAATACTTCGGGGAAAGGTGATGAACAAAGTTACCAGGCATGGAGTTTTGAATATCAATCTCCTAAAATAAAAGCCACTTCCCTTAAAGGTACAGCGATTTATCACCGCTTAGGAGCCCTTGACTTGTAACAATGGAATCCAGGCTCTTTTACCTTTAGTTTCTAAACCTTAGAGACTTGGATGGATGTGAACGGATATCTGTTTCTAGAACACTATCTTCACGTTTGTTTTGCTAAGCGAATGCCCCGATTCTTAAAAGCAGAAAGCCAACAGCAGCATTGGCCTCTTCTCCCAACCCCGAACTCTCCTTTCCACACACAACTAGATCGCACAGAGCTCAGAACCTGAGGGGAATCCTCTACCAACAGCAACCTGACTCCACTCTCCGCCAATTGGTCTGCGCCTCCGACCCCTCCTCCGCGTCCTGGGCAGCCTCCTACCCTGAGATCCGCCCCCTGGCTCTGGGAATCAGCATCTGGGAGGCCGATTCCTGCTGCCACTCTCTTAGACTGACGGTTTGCTCTTCGGCCTGGAATCCCCGCCCCTTTCCCCCTAATTGATATTATTGGAGTGTGGAGCGAGCGGCCGGTCTGCAGTCGGAGACTTGCAGACAGCAAATACGGTGCGAACGAATTGGAAGGGGGAAAGGAAAAAAAGAAAGAAAGGAAGGAAGGAAGGAAAAGAAGGGAAGAATAAAAAAAATCCAATAAAATCACCAATCTGGAGGAACGGGCCTGGGACTGAGAAGAGGAATTGATGCTAAAAGCGAACCCAAACCTACTTCCGAGCAAACGACATTTAAAGCAGATTCCCTTTTGAGATAATTAAGATAAACCCTCAAACCTGTTCATGCACCATGGTTTTTCAAACTCGGTACCCCTCCTGGATTATTTTATGCTACATCTGGCTGCTCCGCTTTGCACACATGGGGGAGGCACAGGCTGCAAAAGAAGGTAAGGCAATAGGGAAAGCAAAGTTTGTTCTGACTTAGCTATCTATTTAGCTGAATCTTCCGTGCGAAATGGTTCATGTATAGGATTAGGAGCCGAGCTGCATGCAGCAAACACTCTTGTCCTCCTTTCCATCCTCTTCCCAATCCCCTTCCACCCCTGTAAGCGCTCTGGGCTGGAGGGAGGCAAGCGGGATGGCTCGGAGCGCCCTCCATACATCCCTGCACCATGGGGTGAGCTTGAAGAGATCGGGACAGGATTTTGTGGCTGGTACGATTTGAGGGCACTCGCGTGCGATGGGGAAGGGTCGGAAGGGAGTCTTTCTGAGCTAGCTGTTTTGTTAACACCCTGGGGAGGGTCGAAGGTATGCAAGCTTCTGTGTGTGTGTGTGTGTGTGTGTGTGTGTGTGTGTGTGTGTGTGTGTGTGTGTGTGTGTGTTCGTGTGTTCGTTTGTGGAAGCTACAGCCGGAGTTTGGTCGGGGACTTGGGCGCTCAGCCTCTAGTGTCTTATTCAAACCTCTGCCTAGTTCCTGGAGTCCGGTCCTTTCCCAGAGGACTGTGCAGACTTCTGTAAGATAATCAAGATCGGGACCCTAATAAAGTCTTCACTGCCGATTCAGATTGTTGCCCAGGCCCCTGCTGTTGGCACACAGCAACTGGGATGGAACAATAACACTGAAAAGGTGAAGTAGTGCATAGAGAGATGAGGCAGCACACTCAGACGCCACAATAAATGTACATCTCCATTCACAGACAGTGGCGTTACAAACCCAATGCTTGGGTAAAAAAAAAAAAAAAAAAAAAAAAAAAAAAAAAAAAAAAAAAAAAAAAGAATATTCTCTTCCTCTTCTCCTCTCCCCTTTTTAAAACCTCATGGTGGGATGGATGGGGATGTAGGTAGGGTTCCATAGTTTAAAAATGAAGAGTGATCCATGAAAAATCAATGGCACAGATTTTTCCCTCTCCCTGCCCCCACCTAATTCTGGAGTTTAAGCAGTCAGTAATCAAACCAGGCTAAGTGACCTGGGCCTCGATGTCTGTTTCTGTCAATGCAAAGAGATGGTCTCATTTAGCCAGCCAGCTACGCCTGTGTGTGGTTATATATTTTCCCCTCCTTTGAACCATTGACAGGAGGTAAAATACCTTTCTGTGCCTGTAGTTGGAGCTGGGGGAAAAAAAAAAAAACTGTCAATTAAAATGCTTTGCTTTTGAGCACTATCAAATCTTATTCTTTTCCAGGGGGCAATTTCCAAAGTTCACCTTCAAAGGATTTAAAAGCATTATATTACTGAGATTAGAAAATGCATTTAAAGTGATGCTGGAAACCAGATTTGGGGTGGTGGTTGTGTGTGTGTGTGTGTGTGTGTGTGTGCATGTGTGCGTGTGGAGGGGGCAATATATATCTCTAAAGAAAACCTGCTTTCTAGAGACTGCAGAGAAATCACCAAAAATGAGATTGACACGGCTTCACTAAATCTATGAAAACTTAAGTGATTATTCTCTCCAAGGATTTCCCAGCCTCCTTTTCCTTCCTTCATTTATATCCATCTCCTGAACCCCCTTCTCCCCAATCCGATCCCAATTTCATAATCTCCAATTTGTGTTAAAGATGAATTCATTAAGCAAAAGGGACCCTAACCCGCAGCTCAACAGAGTTGTAAAAAGGCAAAACCATTGAAGCCAGAAATGGCAATTAAAAAGGAAAATTACACATTGTCTTTAAAATGAACGTTTAAAGATTCGTTCATTGCACTTTATACCTTTTGTACCGAAATAGCGGGATGGGGAGGAAAAGTTTGCACAGAAGGCTAGAAGGTACTCAGGCGCACAGGCACACACACTTCCAGCAGGAGTTTAAGCTATAAATATCTGTATCACTAGGGGGAGAGGTTCCTGTAGCTAGAAATCCTGGTTTCATTCTACTCCCCTTCATCTGCCCCGCTACCCCAAGATCCATGGAGAGGTTTCTTATTTTTAATTCCAATGCTATTTCGGTCCAGAATGCGGGGGGTGCGGGGGATTAGAGGGGGGAGGTTGAGGGGGTGGAAAAGGTGAGAGATTCTTGTGAAGGGAGAGCTTTGATCTTCTCGGGAAAGTGTCAAGATTCCCACCGTGCAGGCTATAAATAGGTAATAATAATAAATGATCCAGCCTCAGGCGGTCCCTGAACACCTTCCTCCCAAAAGGGCCAGAGTTGGAAAATGTATTACGCAGGTAACCCGGTCCTCCACTCAGTCACCCTAAGGAGCTAAGGGCAAGAGGACAACTGGGGCTTGGAAGAGCGTATTTTCTCCTCTTTATCCCATGGAGAGCAATTTGTGTGTGTGAGTGTGAGTATGAGTATGTATGTATGTGTGTATGTGTGTGTGTGTGTGAGAGAGAGAGAGAGAGAGAGAGAGAGAGAGAGAGAGAGAGAGAGAGAGAGAGGAGAGAGAGAGGAGAGAGAGAGAGAAGGAAGGAGAGAAGAGGAAAATTCTGGGTCTGACGCTTGGAGGCGAAATGCAGCTGTTTTCTCAGAAAACTCAACTCCGCCAGTGCAATTCACTCAATGGAGACACTTCCCTAAAGCTTTCCTCTTCTTGGTTGACCCCCTCATCCCTCAGTCCCAGCTCGGGCTACGAGTTCCCCTCCCCTCCCCCTCCTTGATAGGAGGAGAGCGTCCTTTCATCCGGAAGCCCCTTGCCCACACCACTGACTAGACCTCTGTTACCCAAGCCAGAGCTAAAGGCGTCTACATCTCTCCCCAACAGCCCTTTCCTCCTTTTCTCGGATCCTTACAGTCCCAGGAACTCAAAAGATGCCCCGGGACAAATGCAGCTTTCCCTCCAGCCTGCCTTCCGCGCCTGCTCTTTTCTGTCTAGGGCTGACGTTGTTTGCTCCCCAACTCAACCCAGACTCAGGGTCTTCGGAGTGTGCTGCTGCTTCACCTCATGTCTAGCACACCTCCTCCCCTCCCCCTTCCCCAGGCCTAGAGCAGTGTGTGTCCCTGGGCTCGAAGTTCCCGGGCGACTCTCCACTTCCGAGCCTCCAGGGCTGTAGGTTCTGTGAGTTGCTTGGAGTGAGGCCGGCACTCAATGTTCTGAGCGGGCCGAGAATCAGGCATTAAGAACTGAGCTGGGGAGTGGAGCAGCAGGGGTAGATGGATTGATCATTTTAGAACTGCTTCTGATTAAGCTACCTAGCTGATTTCTATCTTTAACCTTAAACTTTTTTTTTTTTTAATTTAGTGCCCCCCTCCCAGTTTTTGAATTGCAACAGTGCTATAGTGTATCCAAAAAAAAAAAAAAACCGCCTCAAAAACGTAATTGGAAGTGCTACCTAGCAGTCTTCCAAGAAAAGTAAATGAGTTATGTGATTTTTGAACTTAAATTGTTGTGCCTTAGTTACCCCCCCCCAAGTTTATCTCAAAGGCAAAATATCTATAACTCTTTCATTGTTTTACTGCCTTCAATCTGAATTTAAATGGGTAAAAATAAAATTCCCTAAAAAAGAACCCGAGTAAAAAAAAAAAAGTGCCAATCTCCAGCTTACAACCAGTAAAATGGCTACATATGTTTTAAATAAACTTTCAATTCTGTTTAGAAGCACTAGATACATAAAAGATGCATCTGTACAAGGTGCTTGCTTTCAAGATCACCTTGAAAATAAGAGATTTACTATATCAAAGATTACTGAATTAAAGTAGATAACAGTATTTTAGAAGAGCTTACTAATAAAGATTACTTATAGGGGAGTATAGCCTTGCTTGAAAGGGTTAAACATACAGTCTATTAATTATCTCTATGTTTTCTCAACATGTTTCCATTACTTTCCAAAATTGACAAAGTTTTTATTGCATCATCTAATAATATTTTGATGCTAATCTCAGAATGGAAAATCTAGTATTACTGAATATTAAAATTTGAGTAAAATGCCTTTATAAAAACCCTATTTTATTAAAGTAGATGGTCAACTTTGTTTTCTTTTTCTCACTTTTTTTAACTTCAAAAGATCATTCATTACTACTTGAAAAAAAAGTTGATTTTGTTTTAAAAGGTAGTTTGGTACTTTGAAGAATACTTATTTTTTAGAAAGTGAAAATAACATTTAAATCCTCGTTTTATAATAATAAGAAATACGGAAAGTAGTTCTACTAAAAGAAAATAGAAAATCAGTAAATGCCAAACTTAAAGTCTAGGTGTACATATTTCTTATGTATCCTGCTCTATTACTATGCCTATCTGTTTATTTAATCTGCATTTATCATCTCTACAGTTATTCTTTTACAAATGTTTGAATTAAAATTTTGATTAACATAAATTATGTTCTAATACTTTTGATAATATAAATTATACTAAAATTACCAATCAATTGTCAAAAGTAGTACAAAATTATAATTAGATGATTTTATGATTAGATAATGTCCTATTAAAAAGGGAAGCAAAATTAATATTTTAGATTTCAAATAAAACACTGTGAACCATTCTTTAGAAAAACTTATAAATCATGCAATATATGATGATTTAAAAAACATTGAAGATAAATTTGATTTTTTTTTTTTTACTTAATGTTTTTTTTTTCAATTTAGGCCAGTTCTGAAAAGTCTCCATGAAATAATTGTGCTAGAACACAATAACAAATTAATTCAAATGAATTGAATAATATATTGCAATTATCTTCTGACATATAAGTACATCATATGCTTTCACAAAATGTTAAGGCCTCCAGATTGCATAAACCTATTGTTAACTAAATAATTTAAAATCCCATAAAATGAAGGCAACGAAAACCAGTTCATACTACTACTTTTCTGATTTTGTTATTTGAATTTTTGATAAGAGAAGACCCCTCCAACCTAACATGTTTCACTGAAGAATGCAATATGATTTTTTCCCCAAAGAAAGTTGAATATAGTTGTACCAACTTTGTACAGTGATCATTTGGATATATATGTTGGTTTTATATGCATGTGTATATAAAATAAAATAATGATTCCTATGAAGTTTTCTTGTTCCTTAAACCACATAATTTTTTAAAACCTAGTTAAAAATAATGTATATATCATTCAGAAGGGGTATTTTCTTTTTCAGTACTTCTGCTGGACTCTAAAGCACAACAGACAGAGTTAGAGTGGATTTCCTTTCCTCCCAATGGGGTAAGTTTCCTCCTTATAAATATATGTATATATATACA
>NC_058133.1:338361921-338379571 GCF_016433145.1 Gracilinanus agilis | reverse complement strand
GAGAGAGAGAGAGAGAGAGAGAGAGAGAGAGAGAGAGAGAGAGAGAGAGAGAGAGAGAGAGAGAGGAGAGAGAGAGAGAAGGAAGGAGAGAAGAGGAAAATTCTGGGTCTGACGCTTGGAGGCGAAATGCAGCTGTTTTCTCAGAAAACTCAACTCCGCCAGTGCAATTCACTCAATGGAGACACTTCCCTAAAGCTTTCCTCTTCTTGGTTGACCCCCTCATCCCTCAGTCCCAGCTCGGGCTACGAGTTCCCCTCCCCTCCCCCTCCTTGATAGGAGGAGAGCGTCCTTTCATCCGGAAGCCCCTTGCCCACACCACTGACTAGACCTCTGTTACCCAAGCCAGAGCTAAAGGCGTCTACATCTCTCCCCAACAGCCCTTTCCTCCTTTTCTCGGATCCTTACAGTCCCAGGAACTCAAAAGATGCCCCGGGACAAATGCAGCTTTCCCTCCAGCCTGCCTTCCGCGCCTGCTCTTTTCTGTCTAGGGCTGACGTTGTTTGCTCCCCAACTCAACCCAGACTCAGGGTCTTCGGAGTGTGCTGCTGCTTCACCTCATGTCTAGCACACCTCCTCCCCTCCCCCTTCCCCAGGCCTAGAGCAGTGTGTGTCCCTGGGCTCGAAGTTCCCGGGCGACTCTCCACTTCCGAGCCTCCAGGGCTGTAGGTTCTGTGAGTTGCTTGGAGTGAGGCCGGCACTCAATGTTCTGAGTGGGCCGAGAATCAGGCATTAAGAACTGAGCTGGGGAGTGGAGCAGCAGGGGTAGATGGATTGATCATTTTAGAACTGCTTCTGATTAAGCTACCTAGCTGATTTCTATCTTTAACCTTAAACTTTTTTTTTTTTAATTTAGTGCCCCCCTCCCAGTTTTTGAATTGCAACAGTGCTATAGTGTATCCAAAAAAAAAAAAAAAAAAAACCGCCTCAAAAACGTAATTGGAAGTGCTACCTAGCAGTCTTCCAAGAAAAGTAAATGAGTTATGTGATTTTTGAACTTAAATTGTTGTGCCTTAGTTACCCCCCCCCAAGTTTATCTCAAAGGCAAAATATCTATAACTCTTTCATTGTTTTACTGCCTTCAATCTGAATTTAAATGGGTAAAAATAAAATTCCCTAAAAAAGAACCCGAGTAAAAAAAAAAAAGTGCCAATCTCCAGCTTACAACCAGTAAAATGGCTACATATGTTTTAAATAAACTTTCAATTCTGTTTAGAAGCACTAGATACATAAAAGATGCATCTGTACAAGGTGCTTGCTTTCAAGATCTCCTTGAAAATAAGAGATTTACTATATCAAAGATTACTGAATTAAAGTAGATAACAGTATTTTAGAAGAGCTTACTAATAAAGATTACTTATAGGGGAGTATAGCCTTGCTTGAAAGGGTTAAACATACAGTCTATTAATTATCTCTATGTTTTCTCAACATGTTTCCATTACTTTCCAAAATTGACAAAGTTTTTATTGCATCATCTAATAATATTTTGATGCTAATCTCAGAATGGAAAATCTAGTATTACTGAATATTAAAATTTGAGTAAAATGCCTTTATAAAAACCCTATTTTATTAAAGTAGATGGTCAACTTTGTTTTCTTTTTCTCACTTTTTTTAACTTCAAAAGATCATTCATTACTACTTGAAAAAAAAGTTGATTTTGTTTTAAAAGGTAGTTTGGTACTTTGAAGAATACTTATTTTTTAGAAAGTGAAAATAACATTTAAATCCTCGTTTTATAATAATAAGAAATACGGAAAGTAGTTCTACTAAAAGAAAATAGAAAATCAGTAAATGCCAAACTTAAAGTCTAGGTGTACATATTTCTTATGTATCCTGCTCTATTACTATGCCTATCTGTTTATTTAATCTGCATTTATCATCTCTACAGTTATTCTTTTACAAATGTTTGAATTAAAATTTTGATTAACATAAATTATGTTCTAATACTTTTGATAATATAAATTATACTAAAATTACCAATCAATTGTCAAAAGTAGTACAAAATTATAATTAGATGATTTTATGATTAGATAATGTCCTATTAAAAAGGGAAGCAAAATTAATATTTTAGATTTCAAATAAAACACTGTGAACCATTCTTTAGAAAAACTTATAAATCATGCAATATATGATGATTTAAAAAACATTGAAGATAAATTTGATTTTTTTTTTTTACTTAATGTTTTTTTTTCAATTTAGGCCAGTTCTGAAAAGTCTCCATGAAATAATTGTGCTAGAACACAATAACAAATTAATTCAAATGAATTGAATAATATATTGCAATTATCTTCTGACATATAAGTACATCATATGCTTTCACAAAATGTTAAGGCCTCCAGATTGCATAAACCTATTGTTAACTAAATAATTTAAAATCCCATAAAATGAAGGCAACGAAAACCAGTTCATACTACTACTTTTCTGATTTTGTTATTTGAATTTTTGATAAGAGAAGACCCCTCCAACCTAACATGTTTCACTGAAGAATGCAATATGATTTTTTCCCCAAAGAAAGTTGAATATAGTTGTACCAACTTTGTACAGTGATCATTTGGATATATATGTTGGTTTTATATGCATGTGTATATAAAATAAAATAATGATTCCTATGAAGTTTTCTTGTTCCTTAAACCACATAATTTTTTAAAACCTAGTTAAAAATAATGTATATATCATTCAGAAGGGGTATTTTCTTTTTCAGTACTTCTGCTGGACTCTAAAGCACAACAGACAGAGTTAGAGTGGATTTCCTTTCCTCCCAATGGGGTAAGTTTCCTCCTTATAAATATATGTATATATATACATATGTGTACATATATATACACACATATATGTGTTTTGTGTACACATGGATATATTTTAAAACTTTTTCAAAATCTAAAGAATGAATTCACTTGTTCATCTGGGGAAGTTATTGTACCCCAAACTTTCCTCAAGAATTGTGACCAATGTGGAGTTTTCATTTGATGAGGTTTTGGGGGAGGTATAGAAGAGAAAAGAGGGTGTGGGGGAGTCAAGGCATAGTTAGAGCTAGCTCCAGGGAGGGAAAAGAAAAGTCCCCCATAACCATGGGCTGTTGAGTTTCTATTGCAAGGAGAATCATACCTCAGGTTACAGACTACAAATGCCAACTAATTACAGGGAACATTCCCTTCACAAACTCACTTAAACCCCTTTAGTTGCTTTATTCTTCTGCAGTATAATCACCAGGTAGGCTCTGTGTAGTTCTTTAAAACAGTATGGGATCTACTTTCTTCTTTTTAGAAACATTTCCAACATCACTCAAAATTACTTATAAAGGAAACTTTAGAAAATCTGAACATGCTGAATATTTGGCACATGGTTTTTGATAGAGCATATCATTTGTAATTTTCCAAATTCTTATAGTGTCACATCTAGTATTATTAGTTATAAATGCTTTTTTTCTCCTCATTTGTCACCTGGAGTAAACATCTGAATATTATATATTAATTGCCTTCTCCATTAAATATGTCCAGTTAAGGTTAAGAAAAGATACTTAAATGTAAAATAGTTCTACAAAGATGCAGACCATATTATGTTTCACATATCCAAAAAGATATATTACCTATTTAAAGTTATTTAAATAGCTATGTCTTGCCTTCTTACTTTAATTGTAAGAGAGGGCACATTCTTCATCCCTTGAGGAAGAAGGTTCTGAGAGAAGAGAATATACCCCATTGTTTCTAAGTTAATCTTTGGCACAGTAAGAAATCTGGAGCCAGAAGAGCGTGAAGTATGAGTGAGGATATAAAAAGTGTAACAAATCCAGCAAAAGAGAAGAATGAAAGTCTAAAAGGGTCTTTTAGTTTAAAAGTAACATCATAAAATCAATACTGCATGAACTGGAAGTCGATTTAAAACGTCAGAACACGCATAATGAGACTTCCTTTCAAATATTAACAGGTTTGCTTAAATTAAATTGTTTGAGGGATTAGTTAGAAGACTGTGGCTGTCTACCTTCACAGTATGAATTTTTTGCATTGATGTCAAAGCGTTTTAAAGATAAAAGAACAAAAGCATAGTAAGATTCTGGTCAATGTGAACTCTAGGTTGTAAATCCAGTGCTTCCTTAAAAGTGAAGTATCCTCCATAGTAAAATAACATATATTGTAAGAAGACATTTAAATTAAAAATGGAATACCTTTCTTTCCAATGACAGATGCAACCCATTTTTCTACCATCCATCAATTAAAACAAATCAAGATAGAGGAAGATTTTTATCTCTGAATAGAAGAAAACTGATATATGATTGCAGTGTATCATCCATGTAATCCACACAATGATAAATTATGACTGTCAGTGTTATCGTGGGCTCTAATGGCCATCTTATCAACCGAAAGTATCTAACTTAACATTTAACTCTATGTTTTGCTTTTGGAATGCTTTTGATAATATTAGCAAAAAGGAATTAAACATATTCACTTTTAGTGAAGTAAAGTAGTTCAATTAACCAGAGATAAGATTTCCATTTTTCAGTGACCATAGTGCTCCTCAAAATCTTAATAGAATGATTTTGTGAACAGAATCTATAAAATCAACAGAAGCACATAATAAAACTAAAACAATTCTCTCCAGGGTCTGAAAAAGTGAGTTTTAAGAACATGAAGTACATTCAAGAGAGTATGTAATGCTATACAACTTTATTTCCAAGACCCACATTTATTTGCAGACCTAGATGAAACTATATTCAGCTTGTTTAGAAATTAAACTCCTAATGAATGAATAATTTTCCCATTAAAATGAGCATTAACTAGTTTCATTGATGTGAAAATCAGCCTTATTGAAAGAGAGAGGGGGGAAAAAGATTCAACTTAAAGTCAAGCTAGAAAGTGAACCATAAAATTGACAAGATGAAACATAGACCTTTTAGAGTATTAGTCCATCCTGTATTCCATTACTCTCAGGAAACAATGGTTGTGGGAATCCTTTTCTTTTAAAGACAGTTTTTTTATTTACATTTTAAGTAGCTTTCACTCTCTTTTTTTCAATTTCATTTAGTTAATAGACTAAAATCTGCACCTGCAAGTGTGTCTGACTTTGGGTACCTTTGGCTGTGTGCCTTCCAAACAGATGATAAACAACTATTCGAATCAAGGCAGGAATAGGCACACTTTCAGCTAATTGCAAGTTTAGATTACATTGAAAAGTAAGGCTGGATATAAGAAATGTGAACCTTGCTGCAGCTGAGGAAATTTTAAAACTATTTAGGCATGTATAATAAAATCATAGCAAATATATTTCAGTTTTATAAAGAGGACTTGAACTTGAAAATATAGTCAATTTGGAAGCTCAGTTAACTTCAAATAGTATATATCTCTCTTAGTAGTATTGTTATTAAAGTTGCATGAAGTGTGATTCTTTAATATTTTCAGCAGCAATGTCTCCTAATATTTACAATACTACCAAAAGGTTTGATAATGCTAATTCCCAACATTTAATTTTCTTAAATTGGTTAAATAATGTATAGATGGTCTAGGTTGCTGTTATGTTGGGATATGAAATTACACATGCTATCTGCAAACAATCTTGATAATCATCTTTAATAAGTTTACCAAGGAAGGAAAGTTTCAGCAGTAACATGGCCATTTTATTGGTTAATGACAATGATTTCAAAAACAATGGCGTGAGGGCAACTGTGTAGCATAGTGGATAGAATGTCTGTTAGGCTCCAGTACATCTTAAATCACTTCACTTCAATTTGCCTAGCCCTTGTCCCTCTTCTGTCTTAGAACTGATACTAAGACAGAATGTAAGGGTTTTTAAAAATGAAATGAAACTTCTTTTTAACATTGGTTTTAGAGGACAGAGTGGTGCCATGGAAAGAATAATGGAAACAAGAGTCAGAGGACTTGAGTTTGAATCCTGGCTTAGCCACTATACTCTCTCATTAGTGGGGGTATTAAAATTATTTGAAATGAAGTTCTTTAATATTTTCTGCATTCATTCTTTGTAATATTTACAACATTACCAAAAGTCTGATAATAATAATGTTAGTAACTCATGTGACATTTGGCAAGTCACTCACTTCTTTGGGCTTTTATTTCCACATCTATAAAACGAGGGAGCCTCAAATTATCTTCCAAATTTAACTTCATGATGCATTGACAGAACTGTAATATTTCTCTCAAATTAGCTATATTTATTGGCTTCTTAGGATCTAAAGTTGTCATATTTGGCATAGTGTAAACATGTAATAAATGTGCAGTACATATAGCATTCAATAATCAGTAACCCAAAAAACTTGCAAAATTTTATTAGAGTTGAAGTGTTTCTGTGCACTAACACAAAATACACATAGGCATTTATATATTGAATATATAATATATGTTGTAAAAGGGAATTCTTGGTGCTCTTTGAGTTAAATTCAAAGTTAAACTAAAAGAGCACCAAGAATTCCCTTTTACAATATGCATATATAACATATATAAATTGATTTATTTTCTTAAATGTGTAAGAAAATGTCTAATTTTTTCATTTTTCTCATTCTCAAAGTATTTTTGGGCATGATTCAGTATTTTTGGTATGCCACATATTTTTATTATCTTTTAAGGACAATTCATTTATAAATAATGAATCACCAAATATTTACTTCTAAGTCAACTACATTTATGGTCACAAGGGCTTTATGTGCAATTTTATGCAGTGTGGTGATGAATTAATATTACTTTATGTTTTTCAGTCTACTAAATACTTCATTTCAAAAAGCATAAAATATTATGATCTAAATATGCCAAATGAGACACAAAACATATATTCATGCCAAGATTTTTTTCCCCATTTTTGAGAGGTACTTTAGGGAATACATGGACACATTATGTATTAAAAGAACCATCAAAAACTTTTTAAGCAACATGAATTTAATGTTATATTAGTATGTATGCCAGGATATTTTATAGATCTGAATCCTCTTTTATGAGAGTTTAGAGATTAAAAGAGGAAACAGAGGCATGGATAGATTGTTTTTGTTGTTTTCCCTTTCTTTTTTTTTTTTACATTTACATTACCAAAAAAGAAGTATCACTATAAAAATTCAAGGTATTTATATTTCATAGAAATTATAAATTATTCTGTCATAGTATTATAAGAGAAACATGAATTGCAGTGAGTTGTTTTGTTTTTTTTTTGGAGGGGGCATTAGAGAGAGCTGCCATATCCTTCCCAAATATCCATATGTATAATCCTGCTTTAAATATATGAAAAAAGCTCTACATAAAAATCTGCTATTTCCCCCTAGTTCATCTGATTTCTCTTTGTTAATTTTACAGTGGGAAGAAATTAGTGGATTGGATGAAAACTATACACCTATACGAACGTACCAGGTATGCCAGGTCATGGAACCTAACCAAAACAACTGGCTCCGGACTAACTGGATTGCAAAAGGCAATGCCCAAAGAATTTTTGTAGAACTGAAATTCACCTTGAGGGATTGTAACAGTCTTCCTGGAGTGCTGGGAACATGCAAAGAAACCTTTAATTTGTACTATTATGAAACAGACTACGACACTGGCAGAAATATAAGGGAAAACCTCTATGTAAAAATAGACACTATTGCTGCTGATGAAAGTTTTACCCAGGGTGACCTTGGGGAGAGAAAAATGAAACTTAACACAGAGGTGAGAGAGATTGGACCTTTGTCCAGAAAGGGATTCTATCTGGCCTTTCAGGATGTTGGGGCTTGCATTGCTTTGGTTTCTGTCAAGGTGTACTACAAGAAATGCTGGTCCATTATTGAGAACTTAGCTATCTTTCCAGATACAGTGACTGGTTCAGAGTTTTCCTCTCTAGTGGAGGTCCGAGGGACATGTGTCAGCAGTGCAGAAGAGGAGGCAGAAAACTCTCCTAGGATGCACTGCAGTGCAGAAGGAGAATGGTTAGTGCCTATTGGAAAGTGTATCTGCAAAGCCGGTTACCAGCAAAAAGGGGATACTTGTGAACGTGAGTAGACAGATCCTTTTTCTTTCTCCTTTGCAGTGTTTAACTCTTTGCATCAAATGCAGTTGTTAAGTTAATCCTAAGGAGGTGAACATTTGGCACCTCTTTATTTTAAGGAGTCTGATGCTGTAGACCTTCCTCTTAAGCCAAATTACTACTGAACCAAGCAAGTACTGTACACAAAGGGCATGCAATAAATATTCCTGACATTGAGTATCCAAGAGGAATTTGCCTGCTGTTTGACATAAAAGTTGAATGATTTAAAGTTTGAAATAAAAGAATGCAGAACAATTTTCAAAGAGTAGGAGCAAAACTTTAGCTGGGAAGAAATGTTTTTGTACTTTTCACTAAGATATGAGAAGGGTGTGGGATTCTAGAGTATCAAATGCAACATTGACTGACATAGATGGCATCTCTTGGATTTTGCTATCTTAAAGTCTTGACTTCCATCATCATAGTTCACATAACATATGCTAGGTATAGTTATTTAAAGATTTTATTGAATGGCTTAACCTTTATTCTCATTTTGACTACATAATAAGATTAAGAATTTTCCTGTAATCCATCATCTGAATGTATAACAAAAGGCCCAAAGATATGTGGTGATAACAAACTTGAGCAATTTCATCATTATATTTGAAATAATTCAAATTTTCATTCTTACTTGTAAAAAATCCTCATCGTTTCATTTACACCTTCTTCAAGAGAGTTGCTGCATAATAGAATAGGGCATTAAGTCAACATTTTCTACATAAAACATTTTCAATTGAATTGTTAAAATGGAGACTTTTTCAAGTTTATATAGTGTCCACTGAAATAGCATGAACACATTATTTAATAATTTTATTTAAAATGATAAATTATAAAATAGAATATATTTTTAGATAATAAGCAGCAAAGTATTGTGATACTTGAAAAATATTTAGGGTCAGTGCCTCAATTGTCTTTAGATTCATTGTGGCCTCTCCACCACTCACATTTACTATTTAGTTGTTATCATTAACAATACCCAAAACAAAGAATGTTAGGAAATATTCTTCATTCAATTTTGATGTTTCCTTACATTCCTATGTCATTCTAATGTTCTTCCAGGTATGTGTTCTGGGCCTTCCCCAGGCTATTTTTATCTGGCCATATGAGATACTGCCAAAACAAATCACACACACACACACACACACACACACACACACACACACACGCGCGCGCGCACATGAATATGCATATGTATATACTTAATGTTTATATATATATATGTATATGCAATGAACAGCATAGAAAAAACTAGCAAACATGTTGAACATTGCAGAAGGATTACATCTTGAACTAACATAACATTGATTTTATATGTGACCCATTATTTCCAGCTCTCCAGGTTTTTATTTATTATATAATTCAGATGGAAATAAGCTTGGGAGTGAAAGATCCCATTTATGTCCTTGCCTGTTTAGAAGTTACCTTAAAGATCCTGGGAAGGGTCAAATTTATTTTCTTATTTTTCTCTCCTCTTTTCTCTGGCAAGCCTTTAGATTTAGCATAAATCTTTGGCAAATCTCATATATATATATATATATGAAGAAACTTAAAAACTGATCAGGATTTATTTGGTGGGCACAATGCTTTCCTACATGATAAAAGAGGCAAAACTCTTAGTAATATTATCGGTGAAAGGAGCCCAAATTTTCTCTAGTCATCTAAACTGGTAGTTTCAACCCAGTACCTTGCAATTGAAAGAAGACATGAGTAGCTATCACTTTTTTTTTTTTTTTTTTACAGAAGAGGAAAGTTTTAGAATGAATTTGAAAGTGTGCAGGACAGTCCTTAACTTAAGGCAAAGTTTTGTTTCCTACATGGGGGTGGGGTGGGAACAAAGACCAGGAGATAAAATAAATGCATTAAGAAACACAAAATGAATCTATTTCCAAAATTAGTCATATTCCTTGGTTTAAGGAAATATATTTAGGGTACTGCAAGGTGAAGGTTAGCTTTTCCCAAAATTTTTTGTTAATGATTTATTAAGGTATAGAAATAAAGTGAAGAAAGATTTCTTGAATTGCAAGAAATAACTTAGGGAGAAGGAATAGTTCAATAACATTTCATCTGACTGAATATTTCATCTCATTAAATGCAGCAGTATGAAAATTGCACACATTTAATCATCTTCAAGTCCAGAATATTGAAAGTCCATTAGCCTATTTTAAACACTGACAACAAAGAATAGACTCGGGAGTTTTGAGAACAACAAATAAAGTTATTACTTCATTATCATCTAAATTCTGCTTCAGAATAAATGAATTAGGTATTAATAGTTATGTTTATTAAATAAAACAAAGCAAAAACCAAAATAAAACAAAACCAAAACATACCATGATTCAAAGGAGATGAGATACTTGATTAAAGAGCAACTTAAAAAATAGCATTGAATAATGACAATTAGAATAAGTTGCTTTGTAAGTAGCCTTCTTAATTTCTACCTTTGGTGCTGTTGACAGAGAAATTAAATGATAACTTGTACTTGAATATGGTCCCAGGTTCATTTGCAAAAAAACACTTTCTTCTTTGGCCTGATTCCAGAGTCATTGCTGAGAAAATACTCTACTCTGGAAAGCTTCCAGAGGCTTCTTTATAGTATTGCTCCTGTTTTCTTTCAATGATCCTGTTAAGAGTTTGAAAACAAACTCCAGCCTGATATTGAGGGAAACTGATGTGTTTGAGAGAGGATGGGAATGAGCCCCAAGCCAAATAAAGGCTTGTTAGTAGTTTAAAGTCAGATTGAGGGAGACTCTCAGCTTTTGACTGCTGCCCTTGCAGCCTTTGATACTTGTTGGACTTCTCCATTCTTGATGATGTTTTGAAGAATGATAATTATAAAATCACTGATAGGCAATGCAAATATTATCTTCCTTTTGGGGAGGGGTAACCAATTAGGAGGGAAAAATTCCTCTTTCCTATTCTTTGAGATTGAGGCATTATACTTCTTCTTTAAAGAACACCCTGATAGATCACAGAGGTATCTAAGTACATTGGCATGGATAAAGTCAAATCAACTCTTTGTTACACTGACAGATTCTTTATTAGAATTGCCATTTCTCAGTTTCTTTAATCCACTCACTTTTTGGACCCAATTCCTTACCATTTTTTTTGTAATGGTTATAATTCCTTCCATTTAGGAAGAGACAGTGATTTAAGAAAAGCATCTGATTTAGAATCAGAAAAGTTTTTAACACAAAATTTGTAACTTACCATTTGTATTATCTTAGGCAAATCATTTAACTTTTCTAGGCTTCAATTTTCTTATCTTTAAAATGGAAGGTTTTGACTAGAAAACTTCTAAGGTCTATTCTAAGCTTTATGTACTTTGTTCCTACTTGGACGCTTGTGTCAAAGTTTATAATTTAATTTAACCAAGCATTATAGGATCATCCATCACATCTTAAGTGCTAATAAAACCCCATCAACCCTCATTTTCCCCACAAGAAAATTAAGGCCCAATCAAATGACCTACCTAGAGTAATATATGTTATGTGACATAGTTGGAACTTGAACTCATGTCCTCTGTTAATAATCCAGCTTGCTTTCTACAGTACCATATAGCCCAATGTGATTAGTAATGTTATATCTCAATGTAACTCATTCTCTGGAATAAGTATTCTGTCCTAGTAGGCAGATTATTTCTCCATCTATATAACTGATAATGGAAAGACTAATTAAAAATGTAGGCTCGCATTCTTTTGATTCTACTTTACAATTGAAATTCTATTCATTAAAATATTATAACTCCATAAAGGTACAGCTCTTTCTGGATTCAGAGTCATATATCTATCCACTATACTATTCTCTCTTTCCTTCCCTTTTTCCTCTTTTTTCATTCCTTCTGTCTCTGTCTCTGTCTCTGTCTCTGTCTCTGTCTCTGTCTCTGTCTCTGTCTCTGTCTCTCTCTCTCTCTCTCTCTCTCTCTCTCTCTCTCTCCATGGAATCCTTTCCGTGGAAGGGATTAAAATATAAATATATTACTTTAGAACTTTGTATCCTTTCAAAATATAACAAAATACAATTTACCAAACATATGGCACACAGGGGAAGCAAGGTAAAAACCTATCATCAGAAATGAATGACCAGAAAAATAAGTGGGTGACTGTCCTGTAGTGAGATTTATTGTTCAGTCATTTCAGTAATGCCTGACACTGTTACCTCATTTGGAGTTTTCTTGGCAAAGATACTAGAGTGGTTTGCCATTTCTTTCTTCAGTTCATTTCACAGATGACAAAACCAAGATAGACAGTGATTAGTGACTTGACCAGGGTCATACAGGTAATGTCTTAGGCCAGATTTGAGATCAGGGCTTCCTAAATCCTGGCTTGGCATTCTGTCCACCATATCACCTAGTTGCCCTATAGTGAGATAATTGAAGGAAAGTCTAGCATATCATTAATATTCATTCAATGTCAGGAGATCTTGATCTAGTTCAAAGCATGTTGGTTGGGACAAAGGATGAATTTTAGAAAAAGACATGGGCAAGAGTTGCAAAGGTAGAAAATCCACATCTGTGAAGAAGCAATCTCATTAATGGAAATTCTGGATATAAAGCACTTTTATGGCCAGAGACACAAAGTAAAAAAAAAAACAAACAAGCAAGCAAAATAAATGTTAAGATGAGACATTCCCTACCCAGGCTAGTAGAAAATTTAACACTTTTTATTTATGTTTCACTTTTATACTTCCTGAAACCCCTTCCTCACAACTGCTTTGTGAGGTGAGTAGCACTTAATAAAATTATTTTCATCTTTGCAAATAGGAAGAGGTAAATTTTATATATAACCTTTCATGTTTTTAGGCCTCTTTATGTACCTATCATATTTGCTCTGTTGGACAAGCCTAAGATGTAAGTATTATAAACATCTTTAGCCTCATTTTACAAATAAGGAGACTGAGACATAAAATATTTAAGCGATTTAACCATGGTCACACAACAAGAAAGTGTCCAAAGGAGAGATTGGAAGGAAGTTTCTTTTTTCCCTGACTTCAGTTTCAATTCTTTTTTATTTTACATTACACAGAATCAATAAGTAATGGAGCCTGAAAAAGTTTAACTGACTTAACTCAAGCTAAAATATTTCAGAAGTAAAAGACATATTCTGATTTCCTTACTCCAACCCTACAACTATACTATACTTCATTGTTGATAATGAAAATAAATTCAAATGAATAAAAATATTGTAGAGAGTAACTTCTGCATTTTTTGTTTACAGGTTCATAGGTCCTAGAACAGTATATTTAAAGAGAATTGTGTGGGGCAGCTGAGTAGCTCAGTAGATTGAGAGTCAGGCCTAGAGATGGGAGGTCCTAGGTTCAAATCCGGCCTCAGATACTTCCCAGCTGTGTGACCCTGGGCAAGTCACTTGACCCCCATTGCCAACCCTTATCACTCTTTCATCTAGGAGCCAATACACAGAAGTTAAGAGTTTAAAAAAATTTTAAAAATAAAGAGAATTGTGGTCAAAATGTATTTTTCATATATCCTAATTTCACTTTTCCAACATATTTAAATTTTCTCTCGTGACTTCTCATGTAAAGGAGTCTAAAATAATTTTTAAAAATATTCCTCATAATAAGACTCTCTCCTCACTACTGCAGTTAGAATATCAACAAAGTGAAGAATATATAGAATATTTTGGAATACTGCATTACCTTTCTTTACATAGATATATTTGTATACTTTTAGAAGCCTTTTTTTTGTCCTAAGCAATGTGTTTCTAATTTATAATTTCTGAGGTGCTTAGGATCTGATATTTATTTAATGTATGATGTGACATTTTGCCATATGATGCAGTGTCTCACACATAAAATCAGAAGCAAATTTATTCAATTTAACATTTCAAGCCAATTTAGATATTGTTCCAGTGACTATTCTGCACAACATTTTTTTCTTACACACTTAAACTTCATTTTTCCTTCATTTGATTGTCCATAACATTCAAGAATCATCATTACACATTTCATATATGAACAAATGACTTTGATATAATCTCCATAATGCACAAAAGTCTTGTACTTCTGAATAATATTCTTTTTTTTGCATCCTGAATCCTACATATAATGCATATGTGTCTGGACATTCTTTTTCAATTTAAGAAATTCCATTCCACCTCCCCCCGCCCATTAGACTGGGTTATACAAACTAATTATTCTCTTTATAGCCGATGGAAGTAAGTCAGATACTTTTGGAAGACATATTAACTCTTTCAGGTCACTAGGGTATTAGTTAATAAATTGATCTGGCAGAGTATGCTTATGGAACCATGAGAATCTATTTCATATAAATTAGTTTTTATTACATGATCTAATATCAAAAAAGTTGGCATGGAATGTGCTTGAATTGAAAAAAAATTGTTCTTTACTGACTTTTATTTTGTTTCAGAAGGATATTCAAAATATTTTTGATCTACTAGAAAATAGATAACATAATATAAACATATATGAAATCATAAGGAAAATAATATGGGTACTTGTAAATTATCAGTACTCATTTGATTTACTGCTGCATATATACAATTTCTTAAATATTATTTAAAATGCAAAGGCACACATCTTCAATTTTTATATAAATGTCCCTTCATGAAAAAAAACACCTTTACTATATTAAGTTTTTTGCTACATGGTCTAGTTAAGAGGATAGTACTTCTGCATACTGCAACCACTTTTGCACATAACATATTTCCTGTTATCTTTTGTCAAGTACAGCATATGAATTGGATTGGCACACATAAGAAAACTGTAAACAAGAAACACCAAAAGTGATAAAGGACAGTGCACTGCCTTTTAAAAGCAAATCCAAACTTGAGAATGACATAACTGCCTTCAAATTTGTAGCATAATAGAATGGGAAATGAAATGTGTTCTTCAATTTTCTTGAGCATGAGCCTTTTAAAATTTATGATCAATTTTGTAAATAACAGGAGGAAAATAGCACCTTTTCCTCCTTCCTATCAATGTGAAATCTGGCCACATTTTGAATTTTCTTAAAGTTATTTTTCTTACTTTGGGCTTTTATCTACATTATCAAGTCAATATTAGAGCTTAGACTGGTGCTGCTAGATTTCTCTAGAGCCTCTATCTACATTATAGTGATGCCCAATAAATAAGACTCAGTGGTCCTGGATACAAGAACCATAAGACCTATATCTCAACCATTTATGGTGGAGAGTAGTTTATAGGCTAATGGATCATTCTCAAGATGTATATTATGTTAAAGAAGGAGGATGATCAAGAATCTGGTTTTCATTTAGAAAGATTGTGACCTCTTGGAAGAAAGAAGAGTATAGTATCACACTAATTTATTGAAACTAAAACCTCAAATCTGAAAAGAGTGACCTAGTGCCAACTTTTTCTGACTAAACCAACAAATATTTATTGGGTCTTTACTTTTATTTTAACACTATATTAAATACTAGTGAGGAAACAAGGGAATATAATAAAAGGTCCTTTTGCTTTAGAAATTTATATTATAATTAAGGACATAAGACATACATATATACACACATACAAATGTATATGATGGAATAGAAGCTAAATATTTTTAATAGAAGATAAGGATTGCTTTGTAGGATAATATAAATGTAAAACATCCTTTCATTTGTTCAAATATTCATCATATAACTGCTATGCATCATGGCTCTGTTCTAAGTGCTACGAGGTATACAAAGAAGTATAAGATACTGTTAGCTCTGTCCTCTGGAAGTTTATAGTCTAGCAAGAGACCCAAGATATATATATATATATACTAGACTTATATAATAAATGCCAAGAGATAGCATGGAGTAATGGATTCCCATCCAGCTTAGAAGCCAAGAAGACCTGTGTTCAAGACCTGACTCTGACACTTAGTACCTATGTAATGCAGGCAAGGACCTTGACTTCTCACTGCTTTAGGCAACTCTTAAGTTTCTATATTGCAACAAAAGTGCTGACTTGCATTGATAGATGGAGTTTCCTTACCTGGAACTCCCTTTACTAATGCAATCACAGATTCAGTCTCAGTTTCTATCACTGCCATAAAGTATGACAAACAGAATATTCTAAGAGTTCACAGAAGGAAGAAATCATGTCTGGTGCAGTGGGAAAAATCTGTCTTTGGATGCGGAATATTTACCTACAGTCAAATCCTGCCACTATCACTTATAATTAACCTTTATTATGTTTATTCTACCTAGTCTTCAGTTTCCTAATATGTAAAATTAGTCAGGCTAGTAGTCTCTATGATCTCTCCCAGAGGGATACATGGAAGAATGATTAGTAGGAAAATATGAGGTATCCAAGGAAGTCTAAAACAGGATGATCCAAAACAAGGATACTGGAAAGGGATAAGGATGCTGCATGTCAAAGAAATAGTATTAAACAATGGGTTCTATATCCATTTAGAGGAGAGAAAGATCAGTCATTTAGGGGTGAAGTAGTCCAGAAAAGTATCACAGAGAATTTAGAATTTCATTGATTCCTTCCTGCAAGATCTGCACAGATGCTTAGAGAATAATTAAATAATTATTAGCAAAGGGAAGATTATAAACAGTGGCTCCATGATTGTATAGCATATGGTATTTCCAAGGGAGAGTTATCTGACAAGCTAAAGCACAGAGACTTTGCCTAGGGAAATAGTGGGAAATCAAATTGGAGAGAAAAAAATTGAGCCCAGATTCTGAAGGGATTTTAATGCCAATCAAAATATCTTCTACATAATCAATCCAGAAAATCATATAATCAGAAGTGATGTTTCAAGAAAGTGAACTTCACTATTTTTGCAGGATGGATTGGAAGGGAGAGAAGGTTAAAAGGAAATTATGTCAAGTAAGACTAAGGAGATAAGTATCTGGATGAGCACAATGAAAGTAGGAAAGGAAAAGACAGTAGAAGTGATATTCCACTTACCTCCATATGTCATTGAAAAGTTGGGAGCTTTCAATTTATTAAAAATTAAACTGCTTATAAAATTTCCCTATCTCTCCCTGTCCCTTCCTCTTTCTTTCCCTATTCTCTTCCCTCTTTTTCCCACTTCCCTCAAAAAATTAGAGCAAGAATATTTGCTTGCTGAAAAAATTCTTAACAGGAGAATTTACTTGGATACTCTTTTTGTGCCTTTAATATAAGATTCAGTCAAAACTTTACACTCAAAATTTTAGGAATACACACGTTTAAGTAGGATATCCATTAGTAAAATATTCTATCTCTTTCTATTCCTTTCTGTGACTTTCATTTAAATGCCTACTTTGAACCTGTACTATATTTCTGAAACAATCTTATTGTTTTTGTCTGAAAAACATTTTTATTTATTTTATTCTCTTCTTAGGCTCCATGGGTTGGAATGATGAAAACTCATCATTAGTCATCATCAAAAATTCAATAAATTCCAGCGACTCCCTATTATTTCTGGGGCTATAAAGAGGTGGTGGAATATGTGTCCCTGGCATTTAAAAGTCTTTATAACATGTCTCCAGTCTGCCTTTTTAGGTTTATTATATTTTGTCCTACTTCATGCCTTCTGTGAGATGGTCAAACTGTCCTTATTGTTTCTTAAACATAATTCTGTTCCATCTTCCAACTCTGTGCCTTTATGTAAGCTGGCCCCAGTGGCTGGAATGCATTTCCTCCTCACCTCTGCCTCTTGGAATCTTTGGGGTACTTCAAAGCTCAGATCAAATGCCAGTTCCTA
>NC_058133.1:338137639-338361824 GCF_016433145.1 Gracilinanus agilis | reverse complement strand
TCTCTCTCTCTCTCTCTCTCTCTCTCTCTCTCTCTCTCTCTCTCTCTCTCTCTCTCTCTCTCTCTCTCTCTTCTCTCTCTCTCTCTCATCCTCTCTCTCCCTCCCCATTCCCCTATTTCCTTTGCTCCAGCTTTAATGGGTCTTTGACTACTTACGCACGTTTTCCAATTCTTCTACTCATTTCTTGCCCCTTCTGATTTCCTATTGTTCCTTTTCTCTAGCTAGGAAAGAGTATATGAATATCTACCCATTGCAGTTACAATGAAAAATTTCCCTCAAGCAAAGGTTCTGTTGAATATGAAACAAACAAAAAAAACATGATGGTGTCTAAAAATTGTGGTGTCTGAATTTCTTGACAATTCTTTTAGATTTACTTCCGGTTTCTCCTGAATAACTTTATAAGATGCCCTGGGCAGGAACCAGGACAATGCATAATATGCAGACACATAGAAGGATTCCAAAAAAGGAAGGACATTTTATAAATGTATGTATACATACACACATACATATATGCATATATACATATATATACATATATATGTATAGACAAACATATTAATATATGAAAACTTTACTTTTGGAGGTTCCTTTTTGTGTTATCTGGCTGTAGGTATAAAGGGAAGGCTAAAAGCCTTGAAAAATATAACAATAATCACAGAGGGCATAAAATGTACATCTTTCAAACATTGGGTAGGACATAGAAATGTTTTGCCCTCTATCCTATCAGTCATAGGACGCAACCACAGAGAACCTTGCTAAACAGGTTTCCTGGAACCAAAGAAACTGTGACTTGTCTGTGACTTGTCTAAGATAATAAAATTTATAAGTGACAGAACTAGGAATCTTTTTAATCCAGAGTTACTATACTATATTCCACTGGGGTAAACTCATAATAATTTTATAACTTTTATAGGTATTGAACATAAGGTAGAGGCCACTCAATTCTAAGCTATTTCAGAAACAGAAAGGGAAGGATTCCAATCAGTGGATCAAGAAAATAATAGCATGGATTTGTTGAATTCCCTCTATGTGCTAATCATGCTATGTTATAGAATAGATATAATATTAATTAAGGTTCTTAAAATTGAAGGTGTTTTCAACCCCGCACTCCCACTGCAACATGATATTTTTTATAAAGAAAACTTTTAAAAAATTTAGTTCGACATATCTTGTGGAAATATTTGCTCTTCTCAGTATTTATGTAGGAATGAATCTAGCTCTTCAATAAATAAAACATCCCTGTTTGTATGTAGAAAATCTGGGACTTTTGGAATCTATTGAGAAGGAAAACATGTTAAATTTATTTTATTTCATATAGTTCCAAATTTTCACAGGGTTAAACTCTGCTAATGCATATAGCCACAGTACATTAGTCTAAGTTTACAGAAATTGCTATAAAATAGGTGGTATTTGGGCTCTGTAAGATCTCATGCCTTTATATATTGAAGCTTTTTTTTCTTGATATGGATAAAATCACTCCAACACTAAACTGTAATCAAATTAATCAGCTATGGTCATTCCTCATGGTTCTGCTCTATGAAAAAGTTATGATTCCATGGTGCCAATGGTAAGTATGATTTATATTTACCAAAATTAAAAATTGTATTTTCACCAAAAGTATATCCTAAAGGTTCAGGAAAACTGTAACATGAATTCTTCAGAATACACAAACACAATCAGCTTTAAAACTGTGGAATTTTTTCCCTCTAATATAGCAGATGTTAGTAGGTGGTCATGAAAAGTCTCCATTACAAAGAACATGGAGAGGAGATTGATTAGAAATAGTAGGAAAATACTTCAAATGGCTTCCTTGAAAAGTCAATTTCCCATTTTTGTCCAGCTTCATGTTACTTTTAATTGTTTAATGGTGATTATTATGTTATATCAACTTCAATGAGTTGGAAAAACAAGAGACTTTGAAAGGACACCTACTGTGTTTCCTATTTTAGTGCATCTGTTACCCAATTAACACCTTGTTTATCCCTTCACCTGTGGTGTTAGCCTTAGACCACTACAATGAAATCATTAACACTAGAAATAATAGCCTTATTTGGAAGTATCACATAATATATGAGGAAAGATGAAGTTTTCTTTTGTATCAGCATTGCATAATAATCACCTTCATTTTTTGCTTCTTCTCATTCATTGCAGTTGTATGATCAATCAGCATATTTTATCAGGAAGAGTAGTAGTTTGAGTATGAGGAGACTTAGTTTCTAGTCTTGTTTTGACTGCTCTTCAACATTGACCTTGGACTTTCTTTACTTTAGGATTTTTCATCTGGAAAATGAGGAGCTAGCCTGGATCATATTTAAATTTCCTTTCAGAATTCACATTCTATGATATAGCTACCATTTTCCCCCTAAATATATTATTTCTTTTAAAACAGAAGAAGGAAGACACCTGAAATATATTCTAAGGAGTATTTAGTTTCATATGCATTCTGTTTGAAACGTATTTATTATTTTTAGATATATTCACTGAATATCAGAAAGTTAATCATTTCTACTTTATCTTTTTTATTGGGTCTGCATATTATTTTAAATAAGTTCATGATAGATTGTGTCATTTTTTATACATACACATGCACACACACACACACACACATAGGCACGCATGCACACTCACTCTGACACACAGGTGACAAAGACAGAGACAGAGACTCCTCTCCCTAGCCCCTTTGGCAGTCTAGTTAAACCTAAAACTGTATCAGAATAAAGTTTGTAAATGGATAAAATAAAAAACATTTTAAATGAGACAAAAGAATTAGAAAGGAAACCAATTACACTGAAATGCAAGTGTTGGTTTGTTTTAATTCGCAGAACTCAGGTTAAGGACCTTTATCTTAGAGAGAGTTACCTGACATAGTGAGAGGTTAAGTGATGTGTTCATGTTCACGTAGCCAATGTGTGTCATAGACTATATTTCCATGTTTTCCTGATTCCAAAGCTGGCTTTCTATTCCTTATGCCATGGATGAGTTTTTCCATTTATCACTTTTTTCCCAGTGGTTATCCTTATTTGAAATATCAGAAGAATGGGGGAAATCATGAAATTAGAATTTGGGATTTCTTATTCATTTTCTTGAAGACTTTATTTTGTAAATAAGGAAAAGTATATAGTTTTAAAATTGTTTTTATTTAGATCACTTTTTCCTCTAAAATACTTTAATTTTTCTTCACAAAAGAAATTGTTGACAAGCAGAACATGAAATACATTCGATTAACTTTCTTGCATGTATTTTTGCATAAACTAGGAGTCCACAGAAAAAATAATGGATCTAAAGCTTTAGGGGGTCTTAAAGTTTATCTTGTCCAACTGCTTAATTTTGCAGATGAGACACTTGAGGTTCAGAGGATATAATTGGCCCTAAATCATACAACTAGTTAATAGAGATCCTTGGTCTTCTCATTTGTTACTTAGTAGCCCTTCTACTAATCTTAAGGGACATTAATTAAACAACAGAATAATACTTCATTATTGTTCCATTTTTCAGCATATGACAAATTGTGACTGAATTTGAATGTTTCCTATTAATTGTAAAACTCAGTTAATCAAAAGCACTGTAGAAAATTTTGAATCTTTTTCTACAGGTCCAAATCTACAACATAAATAATAGAAATTGGGGGAAAGGGTGCATAATATAGTGGTGTGACTGAAAAGTTAGACTTTGGGGGAAAAGTTTTCTGAAAAGGCAATCTTATTCTTTGCTATTTGGACACTAAATATGTCTCCAATCCCTGGTAATATAGGATCTGCATACATTTTAGAGAAAACTATAACAGTTTGGCTGTTTCTCTCCCTTTCTAACTGGTCCATCATTTCATTTTGCACATAAAATAAGAACAATTAATTCTTGACAAACTGAGCAACTGCTCTTCAGCAAACGAGTAGCTTCTATATGTTTAGAAGAGGTAAGCTTATGTGGAAATTGAGTGGAAATTTCTTTTTCAATAGATGCTTTTCTGTACCTTTGTCAGCTTTTCAGTCTCTATTCCTTTAAGTCTATTTGGCCAGAAGTTATAAAAAAGTGAAGGAGAACCTATCTTTGAAATGGCACCTTTAAATATGACAATGATATTGGTTCAAAAATTAAGCCTTGCAACTAGGGCAAGGGAAAAAGTACTTTCCAAGTAAATCTGGAAATATATTTTTGTCATTATTACTCTCCTGGTTCTGATTCTTTTAGGCTTATACTTTGGTAGTAGGAATCAACATGTACAATTAGGGATAGACCAGAACCTAATGTTCCTTCTAGCTAGCTCTAACATTCTCTCATTATTCTGAAATTATAACAAGCCCCTAAGCCTGTCTCCTCATAAAAGACCCTATCATACAGACAGCATCACCATCTTGACCACATCTCTTGTGATAAAATGCCCAGGACAGCCTTAGTCTATTTCCCCTCTGAAATGGAGATAATTCAGACCTTTGTGTCCTCAGTGAGCCCTTCAGAATCTACATAAAACTTCCCCTGCAGGGTCTAATTATTAGCAGTAGTCATTTATTAAGTACCTCTAGTGGACAAATCATTTCACTAGGAAAAATGGGATTTGGAGGCATAAACAAGACAGTTGATTAACATCTTTGCTCTTTCTGGGTATAATCTATATATTCAAAAATCTCAAACAAAAAAAGGAAACGGCTTCTATCTTCTCTATGTCTTTTTTAAATTGTTATGTGCATTTTAGTTATTTGTGTATAAAGATAAAGAAGTAAAATATATTGAGTATTGTATCATAGAACTGGAAAGGATCTAAGGAGACTTTTACTTAAACCCTCTCATTTTACAGATGAGGGCTAGTGGGGTTAAATATCTTCCCCAAGGTTACAAAAGAAGTATTAAGAGGTGTGTTTGAACCCAGGGTCTCTGAATCTAGCAAGTGCTTTTTTCCATAGTGCCATGATGTTTTATACTTGGGTCTAAAAAAAACGTGAATTATGAATCAAGTATGTGACAAGGAAGAAGAAGGGAGCAATCTATGTAAACTGAAGGATGGGAAGTGTTCCCTAAGGATTACAAGATAAAGTATGCTTTTCCTATCTTGTGAGGGCTTAGGCTCAATTCTAGCTTTCAGTGTTTCCTGCCCATAGAAACTAAGGCAATCCAGTTAAACAATCTGGTCCTCAGTTGCCTCACTGGTAGGGTAAAGGAGTGGTACATGCTGGCCTCTGAGATTTCTTTCAGCTCTAAATCTATGATCCTGTCCTATACCTGCCCATCCTCTCATCTTCCATGACCTTCAATTCTGTGGAATAATCACTGAGTACTTGGGCCTAAGGAAATTCAGTATCATCTACTTGACAACTAGGGAAGGTTTTGAGAAGATAAGGCCTGCTTATATTCTAAGAAGTGAGAGAAGTGTGTTCTTAACCTTCAAAAAAACACTCAATATATTTTTTCATGGAAACATTGCTATACATTCTGACTATGCTCTGTAATAATGATACAATACTGCAGTTACCTTATTTATTAAATAAAACTTTTCTGGAGCCATTTGGAAACTGAACCACCATAATATAAAAAAGTAGGGCAAAACGTATGTCCAATTTCATGATTGAATTACATTAAAATTTCTGGAATATAACATTTTCAAAGTTATAGATTATCTATATTCTCTTGATTTTTCCTTCTCTCCTATTTCTTTCATCCCAATATCTGCTTCATTATTGAAGTAACCACTTGTAAAAACTTTATCAATGCTATCTATACAATGTTCAAATGATTTAAAGTTTTCTCTATACTCTTCCATTTAATAAATTAAATTGCCTATTAAACTTTATAATAAGCTCTTATTCTATGTGCTTACAAACCTAAAAATATACTAGAAATGAGCAACATTAGTATCCTTTGGGTTTCCATGGAATGTGTATAGAAAGTGGAATGCATTCTTATTCATTCAAGTCAACCAAACATTTATTAAGTTCTTTCCTTTACAAAATACTGCACTACTGAATGTTATAGTCCTAGCCTCAAGGAATTTGCAAGCTCATTGGGAAGATGATATACACAAGTAAAAACATTGCAAATCATAGTATAAGAAATATATAAAAGATGCATAAAATGCTGTGAAAATTCAGAGAAGGAAGAGAACACTATAGCTAAGAAAATCGGGGAGGTATTGATAATGTGACATTCATAGGGTTATAACTAGTATGGACCCAACAGGATTTTGCTCCTAAGCAAGAATGTGCCCATGGTTAAATTTGACCCAGCATAGGAAATGTAAATGGGATGCTGACAAGCTTGTTTCAAAGAAGAATTAAGTATAAAATTTGGTAACAATGTGATGCTGTAAGAGCCAGTGAAATAATGAAAATGAGGATCAGAGGGGGCTTTCAATGGGAGAGTAGAGGAACTATCTTCTGACACAATTTGGATCAAGGGGAAGTGAAGGCAGAACCTTTGACTGGTGGGACTGAGCTTTCATCTTGTTTGGGGTGGGAGGTGAGTATGGAAGTCCAGCCTGAATAGTCAGCTTATCTCTAAAGTTACATCAGTGGTCAAAAGGTGCCTCACAACATACTTTTTCCTAGGGAAGAAAGACTTCTACCTTTTGTTTTAGGATCTTTATTTGGGAGATTTCCTTTATAAACTCCTCTAATTATCCTATGGAGCCTCTAACTTTGAGTTTGGGGCCAGGACAGGCCAGGACTGATCAAAGTTCAACCCTCCTTGCTCACTTGACTGCACTGAGCCATGAGAATAAAGTCTGCTGCTCTGGAAAGTCTGATTCCCTTTTCCCCTATCCCCAGTACTGTTCCTTTAAAGGAGGCCACATTTCAACAACCTTGTTGAAGGAGTGTTGACCTAGGGTAGAGCGAACTTGGTTCTAGACACAACCCTGACACCAACTTTGATTCTCCCTTTCTTCCTCTGTAAAATGGCAGGTCATACTGGAAAAAGTAAACTCTTAGATATCTTTGAACTCTGCTAGTCTGCACATCTAAGAGATTCAATTTGGTTGTCGTTTGGCCTTAGTTTCTTTAAGAACTGATATCACCTTTCTCTTTTCTCTTATAATGAATAGTATCTTTAGGACCTCATATTATTCTTCAACAAAATGTAATATTTGGCCTAGATGATTAAAAAGGATACTTCCAACTCTAATTTGATATTTAAACCTTGAAATTTTTTGTTTTGTTTTTTTGTTGGGGTGGGGTAGAATGGGAAATTGGGTTTGACTTTAAGCCCCCTCTCAATCTAGTTTCCCAAAGCTTATAATTCCCAAAGCAAATAATAAATAGACTGAAGAGATTTGAATTAAGATCAGTTGGAAAATACTTTATGTAAATGATGAGATTTTAGCTGTGACTTAAAGAAAGCCAGTAGACAGAGTTCTTTGGGGAGAACCTTCCTGGTATTAGAGACAGCCCCAGAAAGTGCCAGAAACCTAGAAAGGGAGTGTCTTATATACATAGGATTATTTGGAGAAAATCCACCAAAGGGAAATGCTAGCATTAAGAGTAATTAGGAAAGGCTTACTATAGAAGATATAATTTTTAGAGTCAGAAGTTGGAACATCTTTGGTGAGGAAAGCAAGCATTCATTGGATCACAGTTTTAAAAAAAGCTGAAAATACCAGCAACCCTTCCAAAAATGGGCCAACTATATGCTTATATACTTTATATAAAGCATTCATAGCTTGTATTCCCGTAAACACAAGAAAATAATTTATTGGCTGAAGAGCAAAAAAGACTGTGCCAAAATGTCCCAGGGGTATAAAGATCAACTTAATTATGCAATAATTAACAAGTTGCCCAAAAGCTGTGTAACCTTTACATTGATTTGATCACAAAGCCTTTCATTCATTTTTGTACTCATGTCTTATTCTTGTACTGAAAATATGTAAATTTGACCTAGGTAGATGAGAATGATAGAGAATTTGGTGTCCAAATAGAAAACTGTCTTCTAGAAAAAATGTGCAACCAATATAATCTTAAAAAGACTAATGAATGTAAAGCATGACATTTTTTTGAGAAACAATTAAAACTTTGTAGGCTTTGTAGTCTTAAATTCATTATGTTCTTACCTATTCCCAGAGAACAAAGAAAGTGAATGACTTACCTAGGACCAACCAATATTGTTCAGAGGTGGACATAAACTCAAGTCTTGTCATTATGAGTCTAAGTCTCTGTCCCCCACAATACATTTTCTCTCTGTTATTTGTTGGCAAAAAAATTAAATAAGGTAGACTGTGTAGACACACATTGTGTTAGGGTATTTCTGAGCTAAGTAAAAGAGATGGAGAATGTGTCAAAAATGAGAAGAGAGTATTAATATTAATTCTTTTCAAGACAGCACATTGTGGGTGAGAGTGGGTGAGGGAGAAGTAAAGAGAAGGAAAGGTAGGTGGCAAGACTGTGATCTTTAGTTTTTAAGGATTTTCTGTCATTATGTACAGTGCTGCAGAGATCCCAAATGGCACTAAAGTTCGGTAAAGATTGTAAATATTCAGAAGCCAGTGAATTCAGCTTTATTTGGTTGGAAGATACAAGAAGAGACAAGTGGGTTTGTTGAAAAATAAAACATGATGTATATACATGGATCACTTTGAATGTGAGCCATTCAGAATTTTTATTTCTGCTTTTCCTAATAGACTACATAAAGAAAAATAAAATCATTCCCCCATCCCAAATATGAAATGACAGCTTATAAGGTTTATTATTTAACCATATGTGTTTGAGGAAGGACATAGATATTCATGACTCATTAGTGTTCAATAGATGACTGTCACTTGCCAATCATAATGTAGTCTGATAGAACATTGACATTGATTGATGGACATATGCTTGAAAATATGTACAATCAGACGCCTTAGTTCATTGGAACAAATAAAAACCATTTTGGCCTCAGAATTAGCAAAATATAATTTGTCAGCCTTTCCCTTTATTTCTATAACTTTCCAGAGTAATTTGAAATTTATTTGATTGATAAGGTAAATCTTAATTTCTAACGTGTCTGATTCAATTAGGCAAATACGAGAGATTTTATTCAGAATCCATCTAGCTCAGAATTTTGAGCTTAATTTCTCTTTATAAAAAACTTAATTTGGGATAGAATCTAATGTAAGTTATATATTTAGAATGATTATTAACTATAGGAGTGGAGACCCTATTTGCATACAAACATGAAAAGAATTCAGGGATATTGATATTTGACTATGCAGTCATATAAACATTAAATTTGGAGTTAATTTTGTTTTTATATTTTCCTTTTAATGAAAGTTAATGTTTTATTTAGGTCAATACCACATTTCAGTTAATTAACATTGTTTAGAAATACTCTGTATTATGTTCAGCTGCTAAAATCCTATTAAATAGTTTTTTTTTTAGTATAACGTATTAATGTTCTCGATTGGAATCAATGAACAAAAAAGATTTTTGCAAAACAAAATGGAGATTCTAATTTGGACAGCAGTCACTACTTGAGAGAAGAGCAATGATAAAAATAACATATCTTTGTGATTATCATTTAAAATAAATAACAGTATGCAGTGTAAAGTAAAAAAAAACTTAAAAATACTACATTCTTGTCTCTACTTTTACCTTTTTACCTGTTCGTGAAAAACCCTGTTGGTTGAGGAAGACTAAAATATACATATGTATTTTAAAAATTCATATGCAGTAGTTCCTTGAGAACTAGGGAAGAAAGTGGGAGAGCTTATTCTTTTTAAGCATTTTTACAAATCCACAGTTATATCATGTTTTCAAGAAATTTTTTATAGATTTCAGCATATACTATATGCAGTAAACAATTTTAAGAAGATACATATGCTACTACTTTCAGAGTATGCTGTATCACATACAGTTTTGCAGTTACAATTTATTTTTTCATTAGTTTTTCAAGTTTTAAAATTTTAATAAATCTTACTAGGTAATCAGTATACCAATAAACATTTTCCAATAAATTTATCTATATTAAAATCAGTATAAAATGTATTATATCTTTATAACATCTCTATGAGGTAATTATGCATACTTTTATGTATTTTCCAAGGAATTAAAGCAATTTTTCATGCTGTGAAGAAACGAGAGAGAGAATATCTTAGAGCTCTGAATGTTTTCAGGTGTGTGCATTTAAAAATATACCTGTGAATAACTATGCATTTATAAAAATTCCTGTAAAAATCTGTGTGGAACATCATGGAATAATCTTACTGTGTCTTTTTTCATAATGAATGCATGAAACTAACAACTCGTTTTATAAACAAAATTGAAAGTCATGTGCTTTTCTACTCAGTTCATCAGCACTTTATGAGAAATTAAGAGTTAAATTTGGGCAAATGACAGTGCTTTCCTAAAAATGCCATTGGGAAACTGAGATAAATAGTGAAGCATTTTCTATGTTGACATGATGTTCGCCTGTCCGATTGCATCCTTTCCAACAGACAGCAGAGAAGCAATTACAAAAAAAGACATCTGTGCCAAGGTTTAGCTAGCCAAAAAGGGCAAGCTCTTGTGTTTAAGAGGTATAGAATCCAATCGATGAAAATGTCTGGACCTGTTAGCACCAATAAAGCTGAAAGCCACTGGGAAGCTCAGAGAGGGTCTTTTGTTGTGGAGATAGAAAGGAGGCCCAAACTGTGACACTTTGGGGGGAATAGGGTCAGCTAGTAAGATCATCCATCTTCCTCAGTGGCAGCTTTCTGTCAGTTTCTAACCCTGTTCAGTGGCAGAGCCAAGCCTCTATTGTTGACACCAGCCAATTCTCAGCCAAGTGTAAATGAAGTTAATATTCACTGACCTTATGCATAGCCAATGAAGCCCTTCTGTGTCATTTTGGAAATAATGTTATCTGACACTTCAAAAAGCAAATGTTGGCAGGATATTTTTGTGTGTGTGTGTGTGTGTGTGTAAGTGTGAGTGTGTGTGTTTGGTGGGCAAGTAAGCAAAGCAACATTGTTTAAATATCCCATATTTAAACTGATTTTGATTAGAACCACATATTTCCAATTTTGACCTGAATTAACATCGTTTTTATGTTTTTGCTTGAATTTCAGCATATTTTACATGAAATTTAATCAAACTACAAGATATACCCCATCTTAGTTTATTTAAGCAAATAATGTGGTATTTTTATTGCCAAACTCAGTAAGAAGAGTTTCAGTTCAAATTGGTTTAGTAGAAAATGTATTTAAAAGGTAAATGAAAGTTATTCCCCTTTCAGAAAATAAATAATTTTTTATGATTATGAAAACAGTAAATATTAATAGAAAAGAAAGATTTCAAAGGACATTTTTGGTTATTGTTTAGAAAGGAGTTGGAAAACTTTTTTTCTTATTAGAAGTATATTCAAAATATAATTTTCTTATTAATCCAAGTGAAATTGTCCGTAAATATTTATTTTTGAGAAATTTTACACAATACTTATAGATTGTATTTTGCTAAATGTTACAAGACTTTTCCAGGATGTTTTCACTCAAATGTTGTTTGATATGTAAAAGGAAGGGGCAATCACCATAGCACTAAATATTAATGTATCATTACTAGAGGTGTGTGTGTATACATTTATGTATTCATGTAAATAAATATAAACAGAATTAATAGTGATTGTAGAATCTATTGTCCAAAATATACTAGAAAAAACACAAGTAGCATAAATAGTTGTCCTTTAAAATAACAGTCACTTAGGAGAGTACATGAACATCTCAGCTATTTCTGGAAAAGAAAAGGTTAAACACTGCATTCAGCATTTTCAAAGGGATTCATGGTAGATGATTATCTGCCATGCAGGATTTCATGAGAATCACCAGAACAGAACTGTATTTAATTGACATCAATCATATTTGATCTGAAAATAAACTGTTGTAAAATTTTGGGAAGTTACATATTGATTTTTGTTCACCTCATCAGGTTTGTTTATTTGTACTTATTTAAGAAGTGAACATGTTTTTTTGTAATAGATTTTCTGAGGCTCCATCTGATCAGCTATATAGTTTTATTACATAGCTTTTTTTTCCCCCAGAATAACTAAATCAGATGAGATCACATTCACAGATTTCTGGCCACATTCCTGAACCTAATCAGAAGAGTGTACTAAGCATTATGTTTTAAGTCTTTGCTCATTATTTTTTCCATATTTATCTGGAGTTTGGCACAGATCCTTAAAGTCATGGATGCTAGTGATAGAATTCTGGAGGTGTGACATCCTTTACAGCAGTGGTGTCAATCTCAAATAGAAATGGGAACCGCTAAGCTATACATAAAGATCCCTGTGAGCTGTATAGCAATTTAGAAACATTATTAACATTACTTATGTTTTATTATATTTGTATTTATTTAAAAATATTCCCCAATTACATTTTAATCTAGTTCAGGCCATATTTGGGGATTTTGCAAGCCACTTTGGTTCAGATTTGACAACTCTGCTTTATAGAATATATGCCACTGAAGTACATTCATTTTCATATTTTTGTTTGAAATAAATGATTAGCATTGATAACCATGGTTCTATATCACTCTTGCTCCAGTTCAAGCTTCTATCTTCAGTACAGTTTTAAAAAATAACAATAGAGTTTCTGTAGAAATGGTTGTCATTGTATTGAGATTTACAAAATTTAGGCTGTGTCTAGACAAACAGATGGTTTTGAAGAAAAGGGAAAGAAAACAACAAGAACCCAGAAGATTAAATTTAGGTAGTCAGTCCATTCTCTTTCAAGCAGGTTAGGAAACAGGTGGAAAGTAATTTTTTTCCTTTAATTTTTGACTGACTCGAAGGTTTTTTTCAAACCTAACTGTGTATATGGAGATCTTGAGGCTAAGTAGTCTTGTCAAATCACTTCTCTTTTAGGGTAAGATAATGAGCATTTTTTTAGCTACTTTAAAATATTTTAAATATTATTTAAAGCCTGTTCATCATAATTGAATGACTCTTATGCAAACACAGAGACTTTTTTGTGTAAAATAGACTCCTGGTGGTTTGATGAATTTTCATTGAACTAACTGTATAGTCTAACCCCCTAGTGTTCCCCTTTTATAGTGTTGGTAAAGTTATGGACTCTTCCTCAAAATAATGTTTTCAATTGCATGATCAATAATATTAAACTATAGTGATCAGACTATTTTATTTTTTAAAAAAGTTAACTGACCTCAGGTTAAGAATCCCTTATTTACAGAAATCTTTCTCCTGACCAATGATATACTATATTACATCAAACATCTGTAATTTCTTCATTGTGGATATTCCTACTACTATTGTGCTTTTGTAGGCTGTCTTCTTGAGTTTCTGTGACTGAAGTTAATCTCTCTGTCCAAACTTGGGTTGAGCCTCCTAGATTTCTGGGTCTCGAATGGCATATTGACCATAACAGATCCATGTTTGAAGCAGATCTGCTAGATTTTATGTTCTATCATTCTTGGCTTCCAAAATTCAAGACCTACTCCATCATGATGATACATCCATGGAGGACTTTAGTAGAGTTCATTTTTATAGGTAAAGTTGAATTTGTAAGATAGCTGACAGAAGTAGGATATACTATAATCTAAATGTTTTTATTGCTGTTTTTCCAGCTTCTTGAGATAACCTGAACAATGTCCAGTGAATTCTACTAGCTTAAAATCATGGAATCCTAGTGAAGGAAGGGGCTTTATGGAATAACTATCTCATTGTTACAACCTAGAGATAAGAAAACTGAGGCCCGGAGATATTAAAAAGCTTGTTCAAGATCACAGGGACACTTAGTGAGTGGTACATTTTGGACTAAACCCTTGTTGCTTATCCATTATGCTTTTTGTTTTTCATATGAAAAAGGCAATTCTTAGTGCTAAATATCCGTGGAAGGAATAGTTAAAAGTATTCTGTTATAATACTATAATTAAAAGTAAAATAATTAGTTAAAAAGAAATGATTCCGATTTATGGAATTACTGTTCAATAGTTATTCATTTTAAATTGATAGGAAAACTTTTGCTTTATTATCCTTGAAGAACAACATACATAAAGTAGCCATATTTTCATTCTCACTTTCTCCCGAGTACAGTGTGAGATCCTTGAGGGTAGGGATTGCTTTTTTTTTTGGTCTCCAGTACCTGGTACGGTGCCTGGAACATAGGGAACCCTTAATCAATGTCAGCTTAACGACTCTATATTAATGAAACACTATCTCTCTGAAGCAATTCCCATTTTGTAGATGAAGAAGCAGAGGTTCCAAAGGTGAAATGAGTTGTCACGCAGTTAGTAACTATACTTATGCCTCTGTCAAAATTTCTTCTGTGTAAATTTGATGCGAAACCAAGCCAAACAAAGCTGACCTTTTTTTCCCCTCTAGCTATTGACCATAACATTAATAGGAATCAATCCTCAAAATAATTTCTAAATAAATAAAAAGTATCTCAGGTATCTTAGTGCAGTTTGATGCTATTAGAACTCAAAACTGCATTAATTCTTTTGGAACACTGTGTAGTCAATTTAAGATTTACATAGTGATTCCACTTTTACTTTATTTATTTGCTGTGTGGTCTTAGGCTAGTTATTTAATCCCTCTGAGCAACAGTTCCTTCACATGTAAAATGGGAATTAAAGTATTTGGAAGAAAGCATTTTATAAATCTTAAAATGCTATTTGTTTAGATTAAAAAACATTCTAAAGGAAACTATTCTTAATCAAGTCAAGAGAAGTGAATCACATTTTCCCTTCTGGTAGTGAATTTTGAGAAATGTTTGAGATTAAAGTTGACAGAATGTTACTTTTCTTGCAAGGAACAAGCAAGGAAGTGATCCAAAAATAATGTAGATGGAAAATATTCGTTTTAATGTACCTTTGTTTATTTTCCTTGTTTAAAAAAAAGAAAAAAGAAAAAAGAGAGATAGATTCTTTGTACTAAATGTCAGTGGAAGATTCATTAGGCCAATAGTAACATAGCTAGCTGTGAACTGTGGGTGTCTGAAGAGGTTGCTGTTTTCCCCTTTGTGTTTGTCTGAGGGGAAAACTGACAGGCAGTATCAACAGCTGGCTTAGCATTTCTACTTTGTCCAGCTGTTTTTGTTGAGGCAGCCAGGCAAGGGAGCAGAGGGACACTAGAAAAGATAGAATTCTCCCTGGGATCTAGGCTCCTTTCTTCATTTCATAAATCTATATGGGGGTTAGGACTCTTGGGCCCACTTCTTCTGTACCAAACAATGAGAAGTAATTTTCAACTTCTCTACCTGTCGGTCCGTGAAGAAATGAATGGAATATAGTTCATTTTGTATCACGTTGTCAGCAGAGCATTGGTTTTGTTTGACAGCTTCATCAGCGGGATGAGAAGAAAGAATTAGAGCTAAGACAATACTTTGTTCTGCAACTTGAGAAGTTTTTTTGTTTTTTTGGAGACCAAATCATACATTTAAAAATATTTTTATTGATGTCTTTTGTTTTTATGTCACAATAAATTCTGAATTTACCTCTCCTTTCTATTCAATCCTTTCAGCTCATTCAGTGATCACTTCCTTTGGAACAAGGAAAAACAATTAAGAAAAAGCATCCCTGTGAGGACCCTTGTTGTACAGTGAATGCAACATTTTATACCTATAGTGTCTTATTTCCCAGCTGAAAAAGAGGGAGAAAAAATATTTTTTCAGGGTCAAGATCTTATATTATGCTATTCATTGCTTGACTTTGTTTTAGGCAGTCCCAATATTTGGGACAGATGTAGTCGACTGAATAATCATAACCAGAACATATTGGAAAAAATCAAATTATAAGCAAAAAGAAATAAAATAGGTGCTTTACACTAAATTCAACCAAAAAAAGGAATACATATAAAGAAATAGGGTCATATTGTGGATAGGAATGAAATTATGACTTTTGATAGGGGGTAGAGTCATGGAAAAAATGTTCTTGAAAATTTTTGCAATATAAAGACTATTTATGTAGTTTTAATAATATTAAATACATAAATATGTTTCTAACTATTATGGAATAATAATAATAATAAAACCTTTATTAAGTGCCAGCAAATTTCAAGAAACACTAGGGATCTATATTTTCTAATTTAATATTTATTTAAATGAACTGGCCTTGCTTTAAAATTTCCTTAAATATACATATATACTACAAATATGCATAAACATACATTATATATATATATATTAATCAGTACTATGAAGTACAATAAAGTTATACTGGTGGTGTGCTTGAGTATGTAAGTAATGCATATACTTACCAATGCCACAGCTATGAAGTTGAGGAGGAAATGTGTAACCACCATTATTTGTACTTTGTCCCTTCTTGCCTCTTCATGTTTTTTCTGAGTCTCATTATAATAGATACCTTCCATTCACCCCTGAAATAATCACAGAGTTTATTTTTTAGTTCCTCTGAAATATGATGTTCATGACTTTTAACCTTCAGTTCACTAGTGCAGTGGATAAGTGCTAGAAAAAGAGACAAGAATGATTGAATTTAAATATTCTACCTGATACTTTTACTTGTGTGACTGGGAAAACCACTTAATCTCTCTCAGACTCAGTTTCTTCAATGTAAAAATGAGTGGTAGTGCTGTACTTGATGGTCCTTCTGCCTATTGAGTTGTGATTCTATATTCCTTTTTTTAACCCTTACCTTCCATCTTGGAATCAATACTGTATGTTAGTTCGAAGGCAGAACAGCGGTAAGGGCTAAGAAATGAGGGTTAAATGATTTATTCAGGATCACACAGTGAGGAAGTGTCTGAGGCTGTATTTTAACCCAAGACCTCTTGTCTTAAAGCTTGACCTTCAATCCACTGAGCCACGAAGCTGCCCCATTATTCTTAAAAAAATAATATACTGAGACTTCATTGTGGATTATTTATTCTGGAGCAAGAAAAGGACCTGAAGACAGGAAGATCTTGATTCAAGTCCTGCCTCTGACACTTTGTAGCTGTATTTTCATGAGCTGGTTTGTTTATTTCTCTTGGTGGAGGGAATTCTCATACTGATGAATTGCTAGCACCTTGACTTAAATGTAGACAAAAATGTTTCCAACTCAAGGCTGTAGGAGTGTGCGTGTGTGTGTGTGTGTGTGTGTGTGTGTGTGTGTGTGTGTGTGTGTGTGAATAAGGAATAAGTATCCTTGACGGTAACCTTGTGTTATAATGTATGCAACATTTGGTACCTATATTCTCTTACCTCTGGTCAGAATGGAAGGAAATAACTTTCTTATTTTTTATCTTCAGAGTCAGAATTAGACCTTATGTTTTTCATTGCTTTGCTTTGTTTTGTTGTAGTGTCCAACCCTTTGTAACCTCATTTGAGGTTCTCTTGGCAATGATACTGGAGTGTTGCTATTTCCTTCCCCATGTCATTTTACAGATAAGGAAACTGAGGCAAACAGGCGAGTTGAATCGCCTAGGGTCACACAGCCAGGGTCTGAAGCTTATGACTCCTGATATCCTCCTGACTCCAGGCTTGGTTCTCTACCCATTGTGCCACTTAGCTGCCTTTGGCTCTGTTTTAAGCAGCCCAGTAATTCTTCTGGACATTTTTTGTTGAAACACAAATATAGATATAATAATATATATGCATATATACATTTGTCTATAAATGTGCCTATGTATGTGTATAAATGTTTGTATAATCCTACATGCACATATTTGTGTCTATGTGTGCATATCAGCTGAAAGGAATCTTAGAGATGGTAAAGTTCATGGTCAATTCACCAACATTTTAGATGAAAGAATTTAGGCTTAGAGAAAGTAATGCTTTACTCAAGCTCATATACTTTGTTAAATGTCTGAACTTGAGCAAGAATCCATTTCTACTGCTACCTCTTCTAGCATTTGTTTCTCCTTCATCACAATCCTTCTATAAAGCTCTTTAAATATTGAAAATGAGGAATGTTTGAGTTGGACCTTAAAAGAAGCAATAAATGGATATACAAGGGGAAGGCAATTCAAATGGAGGGACAGGGATGAGTAAAGTCACAGAGGAAGGAAAGTGAGAATCATACAAGGATGTAGGTGACCTGTAAGACAATTGGAGAAGTGATTAAAAATGTTTTAAAGTAAATGTCATTCAAGGAGACAAGAAGGTCAAAATCAAAATATATTACATTTTCAAACTAAAAATGACTACAGGAGAATTAATCAGTAGACTGACAGCCAGAGTCTAAACAAACCAATTTTGTCCCTTTCACAAGCCATGGAAGTACTCCCCCTCTTCAGGTGCAAATTATAACCTCATCTATTTTTCTGTCCAGTAAAGGCTTTGAACCATATCCTTAACAGGTATGACTAAAAAATACCACAAAATAAACAACTATGTAATAGAGAAGACAATTGTATGGCACCTAGCCTTTAAAAAAATCTATTTTTACCCTTCTTTCAGTTTAAGATGAGGAGCATTGTGGTATCACAGCTAAAGAGGGTGGGTTTGGGAACAAAAGAGACTTCAAGTCAGTTCTTGCCCCTGACACATAATTGACTTTGGGATCCTAGGTAAATCATTTCACCTTTTAGTGCTCCATGCAAGTCTCTAATGGTGCTCATCTACATTGGTAAGAAAATGTTTCTCCAGGTAGGAGTTCCCCTTACCTATGGTCTTATTTCTATCTCTCTTGTGTATAAAAACCCAGGCAGCTAACCATATTGCTAAACTGTAGTTTGGGGTATCTTGATGGTGCCGTGGATAAAGTGCTGGCTCTGGAATGAGGAACACTTTCATTATTCGGGGTTTAAATCCAATTTCAGATACTTAGTAGCTATGTGACCCTGGGCAAGTCACTTAATATTGTTTGTCTTAGTTTCCTCATCTGTAAAATGAACCGGAGAAGGAAATGACAAACAGTTACTCTAGTATGTTTGTCAAGAAAACCCAATTTGGGTTAAAAAAGAATTAGACATGCTGAATATCAACAAACTCTAGTCAATTCTGCTGACATCTTACACTCATAAAATAACTGGACTTAGAACTACAAAGGAACAGAGAAAAAACATAACAGAATCCCCTTATTTTAAAAGTGAGAAATTTTAGTTCCAAAGATGTAAGTAAATTAGCAGAAATTATGACCTGTTAATTTAAACTGAACCCTTTTACTCCAAAACCAAAAAGCCTGTCTACCATGTATGTGGTTTCTCTAGCTCTGTGAATAGGAGAGTGGAAAGAAGTAAAGTTTTACTATCGATCAGAAGCCTTAACCCTACATTCTATTTGAAGGATACCATAAAGTAAAACAGCTGCTACGAGAAGGCTGAGGCCAAATCTTTATTATGTTCAGTATAGTAATGTTAGAGCAACTGGGTGGCACTTAGATGGAGCTTAGAATCAGAAACTTTTTATTTTCATGAGTTCAAATCTAGTCTCAAATCCTTACTAGGTTTGTGACTCTGGGCTCTGTTTGCCTCAATTCCTCATCTGTAATATGAGTTGGAGAAGACAATGGCAAAGCACTCGAGTATCTTTGACAAGAAAACCCACAGAGAGTCAGGCACAATGCAAGATGACTGAACAATAACTACATAGTTCCTATTACTAATATTATTTAATGATGTGAGTTCTGCCTTATCCAAACTTTACCCAATATATCTTATCTAGACATTTGGCTTTAGAATTTCCCTTTTAAAGAAAACTGTGCAATAAATTAATGTTTCCATTCCAGTAGATCTTTTCTACATCCTGAAAATTGAATTGTATTTTGTGAAAAATAATTAGTTAAGTGTTTAGCAAGTTTAAATTTTAATAAAATGAAGCAAGATCATAGGCCCCTTTCATAAATATCACTTATTTCCTTTTAGATTGTCAAAGGAACTATACTAAAGTGTTTAATATGTGGCTCCATTGAAACCCTATAAAGTTTTATTGTTTTGAATCATAGTTACTTATACCAGCATGTTTTGTGATATTAACTTCTCAAGGTAGGTCTAGTCTTCCTCTGCTTTAAAATAAAATGCTAAATATTGAACATATCTTATGGGTGCACTTTCAGTACCTTTATAGGTATTGAGTTTACCCACATCATGTGGTTTGCACAGTGGTTTGAGTGCCAGTCCTGGAGTTGGGGAGATGAGGGAGAACTTGGGTTTGAATCTGACCTCAGACATGTCCTAGCTGTGTGACCCTGGGTAAGTCATTTAACCCTGATTGTCTGGCCTTTGTTGTTCTGTTTTAGAATTAATACTAAGACAGAAAGTAAGGACTTTAAATTTTGAAAAAAAGAAAAGAAATGGAAGCTATTGTATACTATGTAAGATTCCCCCCTCCACAAATGCTTGAAGTACTTTAAAAGAAGTGAAGCCTATGATAGTGTGACTTATTGTCTGTGTGACCCTGTGTAGCTGCTTGACTTCTCTCAGTCACAGGTTTTCCTCACTTGCAAAGTAGAGAAGATAATATTTTCATATCCTTCATAGGATTTTCAAAAGAAAAGCCTCTTGAGTGCCCTAGAAATGTAATTTGTTAATTATACAGGATCAAGACTTGATTGCAGTCCTTCCAACTTAAGGATATTCTCATTCTTATCACAGAGTAGTCTATTCTGGTACCTCTGCATAAATCTCATTCCTCTCAAACTACCACCTCCTAATACTCTCCCACCCAGTCCTTTCTTTTGTGGGTTTGATCAGTAAAACTTTCCCTAGCGCTGGACTATTAGAGACAGTGATTATTGTGGGGTAAGGAGAAAGCTGAGAAGGCTTTTTAGAATCTGAGGTTACAAACTATTCCTCACATTCCAGGAAAACTTTTTTGTTTGTTTGTTTGTTTGTTTTTTAACTTAGACCACTGTTTTGTGCTTCCTTAATAGAAGGAGAAGGATGAGCAAGGAAAAATAAACCGAAAGGGCTGAAGATGTGGGAGGGTGAACAGGAAGCCCATATTGATATCCAGGGGCTCTTGTTTCTTTAACACGAATGAGAATAGTCATTTCTCAAGTTCTTTGACTAAAGGGCCTGTGAAGCCTCTTCCAACTCAGATTCCAAGGAATCAATCCTCACCACCATCTAGTGAAGAATTATCCCCATTTCATGGGTCAAGAAACAGCCTCAGAGAAGGAAAGTACCTTGCCTCAAAGTCATAAATCAGGAATATCTTCCCTTTCTAAGCCATCTTCTACAGTGTTGCAAAATAATCTCCCTGAAACACAAGCTTGGCTTTGTCACTTTTCTGTTTATATACTTTCAATGGCTCCCCATTGCTCATAGGATCAAATATAAACCCTTCAGTTTGTCAGTTAAACGTTTTCCACACTAGTTCTAACTTTGTTCCTTCCATATTTTAATTATCTTCTGATATTCATACTCTGACTCATAGTGCTGACTCTACAATGAGATAAAATGGGTTCAAATCCTACTTAGAAATTTGCCTTTGAGAAATCATTTGTCATTTAACCTCACTAGTCCTCAGTTTCCTAATCTCCAAAATGAAGAACATGCATAAGATGACTTTGAAATTCCTTCCAACTTAAGATCTATGATCCTAGGAAAATTTTCTACATCCATTCCTTTATAAGGGCTATATCTTTATGCCTATAATTCACTCTTTCCTTATATCAATTTCTCAGAATCATTAATTTACTTAAAATTTGGCACAGCTATAATTTTATCCATGAATCCTTCCCTTGCCTTTTTTTCTAAACGTTCTTTGTACTGTATCCTGGTACCTAGTAGGTGCTTAGTAAATGCATGTTAACTAACTATTCTCAATTAAGTATGACTATTTCCACCTCACTCCCCAGAAAAATGGAAACTCCCTGAGGGCAGACATAATTCCCTTTCTGACTTTGTGTGATCAGCAACTTCCACAGTGAATTGAGGACAAATAAAAACTTATTGGATTGTATTTGCTAAAATTGAAAATATACTCTAAGTAAATTTTATAGATTATTAAACAAAGCAAATAGTACTTTTATATTTGTGTTGATTTATTCATTTCTTCCAAAGAGGAATTCCCATTCTAACTGAATGATAGAACAGAGATCATCCCGTTCAACTACCTCATTTTACTGATTAAAAACAAAACAACAACAAGAACAAAAACCTAGCCCCTGGAACTCAAGACTTCTAGTTCAGAGTAACTGCAGTTAGTAATAATGCCAGACTGCAAACTGGACTCACCTTTTTGCTCCAAATCCAGTGCTCTATTCAATATATTGTCTTCACTTTTTATCTTAAAACTTTAAAAAGTAGTGATTTCATTAATTAATTGATCCTGATGTAGATGATTTTGTTTTGTGCTAAGCAATTCTTACATAACCTCTCTCTGCCTCTCTGTCTCTGTCTGTCTCTCTCTCTCCCTCTCTCTCTTCCTCTCTCCCTCTCCCCCTATTGGTTTTTATCTGAAGTAGACATTTCTATCCTATCAATATGACAGACCAACCTCATAGGATTATTGTAGGAATGAGTTTTGAAATTGGTACTTTATTTAAAGTAAATATACTATTTTACTACTAGCATTTGTAGAGGAAAGGACATTTTCTGGGCCTTAAAATTTAATGGAACATTTCATTTACATGATTCCTGGATGAAAGCTGGATACTATGTAGAAATATATTATTGAACATATGAATATATTTCCTTCCCTTATGTTTTATTAGCATTTTGAGATATAGCTATAAGAGGTTGCATTGTTTTGTGGTAATATGTGTTATTTTTTAGGAGAGAATATAAATTGATATGATGAGCTCTCATCATTTTTAACATCAGAATTGCCCAAAAGTGATTCTGTTACGTATATATCTGTATAGTTAGGTAGAAGTAACTCTACAGTTGCATTTTTAATAGAAAGGAAACTAAAGTATTACATGTAAAATAATTCATTTTAACTACAGTTACGTTGCTATCATGTTTTATGTCTTTAACTATATCATACTCTTTGTAATATATAATTATTTATATTGACAATTCACCAGGATGTGGCTCTTGGATGTGCCACAGCATCTTGGAGCCACAGGTTAAAGCTGGGTGGCTGGTGGAAATCAAAGGGAAAAAGTGGCCCTGAAAAGGGCTCAGCAGATTGAGAATAATGGACAGAGCCCAAATCTGTTAGTCAATTAGCAGGGTGTCTAACTCCTCCAAGCAAAGGGGGCAGACAAGAACATTGTTCATTAAATGTTCATTGAAGCTGTGTAAGCAGGCACTGTGGAGCTCTTAGAGCTTGTGACATCAAAGAAGTTAAGGTCAGTCGCTATGTCTTAGTCCATCACCAGTCATCCTGACTTTTGTCTTTCCATTGGACTTTCGATACTCTAGAAGAGAGTGAGGCTGAAGACTTTCTATAATTTTGTCTCACTTAAATATAATTTATGCACAAAATGAAAGATATCACTAGTGATGTTACTTTTGGTCCTCTTTGAGTATGAAAGACAATGACCATTTGTATTAAGAAATCAACTTTCCATTTGAATATCGCCTCTGTTATTTGTAACCTATATTACCTAGGGTAAATCACTTTACCCTAAGAGGCCTCAATTTCCTCATCTGAAAAATGAGGTATTTGGGCTGCATCTCTAAGATCTCATAAATAGTAAAGTCCTATTAGTCTATGATTTACCTCTGGAAGTTTTATTTTAAATTCCTTCTTGTCATCTAGAATGCTTGGTCTACATTTTCTCATCCAGTAGATATATTTTTAGGGAATGTTGACTGATTTTCATATTAAACAATAAAAACATATAGAAAGGCAGGGTGGAGTCTAATTTGTAAGATCATTTTAGTATCTAAAAATATAGTGGGTGTTTTCATGTCTGGGGGTAACCAAAGTCTTTGCATTAGCCAAGTAGCTCTTGATAGTCCTGGGTGAAGCATAGTAGCAAATATTATTGTCATGTGTCACAGTTGTGATTTTACTAAGTTGATGTATATTCTTTTTGGAGGACCAGGAAGCTTCTGACTAGTATACCAGAGAAGGAAATGTGGATGGTATGGTGCTAAATTGGAACAATGTATATGATGTTCTATTCTGGGAACCCCACTTTTTGAAGGTCATTGATAAAGGTGACCAAAATATTGAGATCATACCATATATACAAGGACTGTTGGACCTCAGAGGACAGTGCTGGGTAGAATTGCAAAAAGAAAGATTTAGGATTGATGTAAAAGGAAAAATAACAATAACAAACGGTGTCCAAAAATAGGGTGAGATACCCAGGATGGTAGTGGCTAGATAACCAAATTGTCTAAGATGTTTATAGAGGAGATTTTTGTTTAAATTCAAATTAGATTAAACAAATTAGTCCTGGCTCTTCTAACTGCTACATGTATGACCTTGGACATGCCTCAAAACCTCTCTGGCCTCTGTTTCTTCATCTCTAAGATGAGGAGGTTAGATTAAATGACATGTAAATTCTCTTCTAACTCTTAAGAAAATCTTCATAATCTGGTCCCTTGTTACTTTTCCAAACATTTTAGGAAAGCTCTCCTCAACAAACTATGTCTCAACAACAAAAGACTATTTGCTCTTCCTCGAATACAATACACCTATCTCCATGCCTTTGCATCACTAGTTTCCTGTACTGAAATGTTTTGACCCCTCACCTTGGTTTCTTAGTTTTCCTGACTTCCTTCCAGTCATCTTAAATATCACCTGCTACATAGGAGGCCTTTCCTAGTTCCCCCTCCATTCCACAGTTATTTATGCCTTCCCCCGATTTATTTTATCTTCCTCTTCTTCTACATATCATCTATTAATCTATTTATTTACATATTGTTTTCCTCACTAATTAGAATGTGAGCACCTAGAGGGCAGAGGTTGTTTTTGTTGTATTATTTTCTGTTGTTTTCTTTCTCGGTATTCCTAATGCTTAGGAAAGAATGTGAGAATGGTAAGGCAAGCCATTAATAAATGTTTGTTGACTGCCTGCCTGCCTGATCCTATGATTCTATGACTCAGGACCTTCCAACTGTTAGATTGTATAATTATAAAACTTCATGAATTTTTTTTTGCCTTTCACTGACATTTACCTCCTACAAAAAGAAGGCGGCTGCTTTTTGTACAATTTGGTTCCCAATCTCCTTTCAAATCCTTTCTTGTATAATTGTTCTCTATTAGTCTGTCCAAATTGGCGGGCATTATAGGATACAAAGGTGGGAAATGATTTAATAAAAAAATCAGAGATCCATATTACAAAATTTGATTAGCTTTTAAACTCATTAACAGTAACAATTATTTTTTTAATTTTAATTTATTTTTTCACATGAATGTAATTTTAATAGTTCTCTGACATTTTGTGATCCATGTTCCCTCCGTCCCCAGGACAAAGGTACTATGATATAGATTGTATATGTGTTATTGTGGAATATGTATGTCCATGTTCATAATGTGTGAGATAAGACACATATTGCTTACACTAGAGAAAAAGTTAATGAAGGAAATAAAGTTAAGAATGATATGCTTCAATGAGTTGCTTAGAGGTGACAAATATGTTTTAATGAGAATTGGGAGCTTCATTGAGGAATCAGAATTCCTAGATTCTATTTCTCTCTGTATACCCATTAGCTGTGTGACTCTGGAAAGTCATTTCACCTCAGTTACTTAAACTCCCTGAGTCTGTTTCTTGATCTGCAAAGATGGGAATAAGATCTGTCATGCCAGTTTTGTTGGGGGATCATAAGATTTCAAGCTAGCAGGAATGTTAGAGATTATCAAATTTCACTATTCCCTCATATCACACATATGAAAACTAGGACCAGCAAGGGTTAAGTGACTAGGTAGAAGGGCCAGGACTTGGAAGGCCTCAACTAGCATTTAAGTGCTTCTGTGCTAGCAACTATCCGAAGTGCTGAAGAAATAAAGAAAGACAAAAAGCACACCAGCTCTTGCTTTCAAGGAGCCTCCTAGTCAAATGGGGAAGAAAACAGAAGGAGTTATTTTCAAAAACAGATAGGTATGGGACACATTTGGACAATAAGCTTAAGGAGCAATGGGAAAGACTTCTTTCAGAAGATGGGACTTTAGCTGAGACTAGAAGAAAGCCAGGGAAATTGGGAAGTAGGAATAAGGAGGGAGACTATTCTAGGTACTGGAAGATAGCTAGTCAAAAAACACTGAGTTTAGAGCTTGAATGTCCTATGCAAGGAAGAGAAGGGATGCTAGTGTTACTGGATCACAGAGGTTGTGGGGAGGACTAAGGCATGAAATGATTGGAAAGGTAGGAGGGGACACGATTATAAAGAGATTTTAATTCCAAACCATGGGTTCATATTTTACCCCAGATGTGTTAGGGAGCCTTTGGAGTTTATTGAGTAAAAGGAGATGTTTGTTGATGTGGGCAGACCTGTACTTTAGGAAGACCATTTTGACTGCTGAGTGGGGAGGACAGACTGGTCAATTGGGGAATGGCTTGTGTTCTTATCAATTTGAATTAGTTCTCTATAGATTTGAGAAATGAAACCTTTATCATTGAAATTTATTATAAACCCCCTGGTTTGTTGTTTTCCTTCTAATCTTGATTTCATTTATACAAAAGCTTTTTAATTTAATATCATCAAAGTTATTCATTTTCTATCTTATAATGCTCTCTGTCTTGAGTTTGATTATAAATTCTTCCCTTCTCCACAAATCTTGTAGGAAAACTATTCTATGTTCCCCTAATTTACTTATGATACCACTCTTTATATCTACATCTATATACCCATTTTGGCCTTATCTTCGTAGAGTAGGGTATGAGATGATATTGGTCCATACCTAGTTTCTGGCATACTGATTTCTAGTTTTCCCAGCAGTTTTCGTTAAAAAGTAAGTTCTTATCCCAAAAGCTAAGGTCTTTGGATTTATCAAACAGTAGGCTGATAAGTTCTTTTATCCCTGCATATTGTATATCTAAATCTATTCCATTGACCAATCATTCTATTTCTTAGCCAGTACCTGACTGTTTTGATGCTGACTGCTTTATAGTACAGTTTGAGACCTGGTACTAGTAGGCTACCTTCCTTCACATTTGTTTTTCATTAATTCATTTGATATTCTAGACCAGCCATTCCCAAAGTGGGCTCTACTGCCCCCAGTGGGTGGTGCAGTGATCCAGGAGAAGGGTGATGGCCACACTTTTTTTGTATTACATTCTATTCTGAGTTCAATAAATAGTTTCATAATTTCCAGGGGGGCGCTAAGTAATATTTTTTTCTGGAAAGGGGGCGATAGGCCAAAAAAGTTTGGGAACCACTGCTCTAGACCTTTTGTTCTTCCAGGCGAATGTTGTTTTTCTAGTTCTATAAAATAATTATTTGGTAGTTTGATTGGTATGGTAGAGAATAACTAAATTAATTTAGGCAGAATTGCCATTTTTGTTATATTCCACTTGTTTATACCTGACTTTATTTGTGTGAAAATAATTTTGTAATTGTGTTCATGTAATACCTGTGTTTGTCTTGGCAAGTAGATTCCCATGTATTTTATATTGTTTAAAGTTATTTTAAATGGAATTTCTCTTTGAATCCCTTGCTTTGGCTAACATTTCCATAGTTCCTTAAGGTTTACAGAGTGTTTGACTTATCTTATGTATTATCTCATTTGGTCCACACAATACCCTTGTGAGATAGGCATTATTATTATCCCTCTCTTACAAATTAGCAAACTGAGGCTGAAAGAGCTTTATTAGTTACTCAAGATCACATAGCTATTAAGTGTCTGAAATAAGATTTGACCCCAGGTCTTACTGACTCCAAATCCAACAATCTTTCTACTCTGCCTTCTGGATACACTCATTGGCAGAACTTAGACCTATGTCTTCATTCTCAAAATTGCTTACTCTTGCCTCCAAATATCTTCAGTAGTGACTGTGGTAAAATAAGTTAATACCTCCTCACCATGATGTTATTATTATAGATATCATTGCTGTTGATAACCATTATTTCCACAAAACCTTTTCAAAAGTAAAGCTCTTTTTATACATTCTCTAATTTGATTAGTACAGCAACCTTAATTCATAAATAGTATAATTCATTTTGTTTGGGTACCTCATAAGGGATTTAATGTATGTATGAAGTTCCTGGTGAGGCAATTGTCTGTACCAATAATGACTGATACGTAATTCTGCAATTTATAAACCTAGAAAGTTAGCTTGGAATCACTCAGAAATTAAGTAATTTGCTTTAAGTTTGCTGAGTTTGAATTTGAAACCAGGTCTTCCAGAATCTGATGCCAGCTCTCTCTCTACCACACCAGACTGCCTTTCACTACACATTGCTAAAGTTAATCATGCTCCAAATTTACAAAGAAGGATCGAGAGGTTAAATGATTGGCCTGTGGCCATGGAACTATTCAGTGTCTGGATTCAAACCACAGTCTCTTGATTTTTTTTCCTATACCATATTGCTTTTAATGAGGAACTTTTCCCCAAAACATTAAAATCAAAACCTCTATGCACATATTTTCTACTTAAGAATAATTTCAGCAGAGAATAGTTTTAGAATTCTTCAAAAAGACCATAAAACATTCTGAACTTTAAAATACATGTAGCTTATAACTTTCTTCATTTTTTTCTTATCTCATAGGATATATTCATGAAAAACAGTTGTAACTTAATTCTGTTGCCCCTGTTGTTTACTTTCTCCTTCTTGTAATCTCTTTTCTATTACATTAAAATCATCTCAGAAAGTAATTGTCATGTCAAAGAGCATTGCAAAATTTGTTGATACATAGGCATTGGAAGCAGATATATTTCTGATAAGTAAAGGTTATCTTTTTTATGTGAATATACCTTATGATTAGAAAGCTGAGAAATATGTAGAAAATCCATGACACATGGGCTTTATTGTTTCTAAAGAGGATGATTTTTAAAAATTTCCATGAGTCCTCAGCTGCATTTTAATAGTGAATGGGAATAAATGAAAATCAAATGTGAGCATTCATCTTCAGCAGAGCTTTTAATACAGTTTCAGTGAAAAATTATAGACCACCTGCCATGTTGAATTTTGTAAGTATGAATGATGCATATAGACCCTTGCCAATACATTCATGAATAAAGGAAAAAAGGAAAGGTTTCATATAGTAACACAAGCCTTCAAGTGGACTTAATATGAGACAAGTCTTTTCTTTACTGTGTGGAAAGTTATCTGGCATAAAGAAAGGACTACTGAATGAAACATTTGTCCTCAAATTCCTTTTAATCTGCTCTGAGGTTCTGCCTGTTACCTCTATTGGAATAATGTGCCAATTTTGTAAGGATAAAGAGAATTTTATCCTTTTTTCTTCCCCCTAGCTTCTTGATGCTGTATTTCCTTGAATTTCACAGTACCTGCCTGGGTTTAGCAGCTCTGATTTCAGACTATCGCTTTCCTAGACTATAAGTGTAAAAACTGATATTCTCTTCTCCTTGACCGAGAATATTCAGGAAATGTAATCCCAGTGAGAATGAGGCTTACCAGTGGTATCCTTTTGACTATCATTTTTTTAAACTCAGTTTCTATTTCAATACTTTAATACCACCTGACCTTTTTGAAAACCTGATTAAAAGGTATGAAAGCAATGGAAGATTGGTTTGTTAGAAATACACAACTTTAGTGTTTTAAAACTTGAGGGGTTATTTCCAAGAAATCCACAGTTTAGCAGTTTTGTTTTAGGCTATCAGTCTAACATCTTCATAAATTTCTTAAAAAAACAGGCATTTAAAATTTACATGTTTTGTTTTGAGGGAGTTATTTAGATTTAATTACTTGAATGTTCAAAGTCATTTGAAAATTTGATTTTATAGATTGAGAAAAGGATGAAAAGTAATCTGCAAAAATTGATCATTGCAATATAAAATCATGTTATTAGATATTAAAATGTTTACCATGGTGACATTGGGTAGAATAGTTGACTATTACACAATGAAATGGAAATCAAGTAGTAAATATTTATTTTGTTTCATATCATTGCAAAAAGTCACAGGTAGTCTTTTACATTAGTGCAATAAGTAGTTTCAGGAGGAAATTCTAATAACATTGTTGAGGGTGGAATTATTTTTTTGTGTGTGATTTGGTTGACAGTGTCATCAGAGCATAAATATTGAATGGAATTTAGAAAAGTAATTCAGCCTAATGCAAATAAAAGCATGTTTTCATGTCTGTTCCCCAAACCATGCTTCTCCTTGCTAGTATTGGTTATCTTTGACCTTTTATTAAGGGGGCTGGGGGAGGGCATGATTCTTAACAGGAGTTTTTAGGACTAATAGATCTCTTATAAGTCCTCTCATTTTAAGCTCTCTTGTTTATTCCAAATAATAGACTGTATCATTAAGATGAAAAAGGAATTCTTAATTCAAAATTTAGTACCATGACTCATTCACATGATAATTGCTTCTTGTTAACTGAAGTAAGCATCAGTTAGACATGATTGTGATTTCTTTGGGGCCAAGGAGATAATTATTTAGGAAAAAAATCCTTGAAATGTACAAGAATGTAGTCATTAAAGTGATTATTTTGGGAATTTTTTTTTACAAATAGTGGATTATAAATGTGAAAAGAGGAAGTTTGGGAAATTATTATTCATTGAAGTATTGTTTATGCACTGGAATGATATTCATATGAAGGGAAGTGGCCAATTTAGAGTCTCTGAATTCAGATTCATAGAATTCACAGAATATCGGGGCTACAAGAACTTGGGGGTCATGAGATCGTCTTAATTAAGTATGTTACAAATAATGAAACTGAGGACCAGAGAGGTGAAGAGACTTGCCTAAAATCACAAAGTGAATTCTTTTTCAAGCTGGCACTACTACTCATGCTCTTTGGTTCACTATTTTGTCATTGCACTAAAGAAATGCTCTATTATACTAATTTTTTAAAACCTTTCCTTACATCTTAGAATCAGTACTGTGTATTGGCTCTAAGGCAGAAGAGTAGTAAGGGCTAGGCAATGGGGGTTAAGTGACTTGCCCAGGGCCACAGAGCTAAGATACATCTGAAGCCATATCAACTCAGGACCTCTAGGCTTGGCTCTCAATCCACTGCACCACTTAGCTATGCTCCCGAATTTCTAATCCCATATAAACTGACAGTCTTAACGTGGAGGCAAAAATTATTGACATTGACAAGCCTGTTAATTTTATTCCTATACTAGTGAAATAACAGGTCTGATGCAATCTATATTTTATTAAGGGAAAAAGAAAGGAATAATTTATTAAATGCATATCATATGCTAGGTATTATGCTAAAATGCTTTAAAACTAATCCTATTTAATACTCATAGCCACCTGGTTTGATATTATTATTCCCATATTATAATGGAGGAAACTGAGACAGACAGAGGCTAAGAGACTTGCCCAGGGTCATAAAGCTATTAAGCATCTGAAGCAGTATTTGAAATCAAGTCTTCTTAGTCTAACCCTAGCACTCTATCCATTATGGCACCTACCTGTTACAGGTCATATACTTTTAGGAACTTGTTTCTTAATTCTATCAGGAAAAGCAGTATGGTTTAATGAGAAAATATCTGGACTTTGGAGAAAGGCAACTTGGGTTTCAATTTTGATATTGCTTTTCACCAATTTTATGACCATACTCAAATCATTTTACTTCTCTGGGCCTCAATTTCCTCATCTGTAGAATACTTCACAAGGCTGTTTTAAAGAATTTTACCAACCGTAAAGTTGCTATGTAAATGTTAATTATTTTTATTTCCTTTTGCATGGCACTAGGATGAATAATAAATAAATAATAAAACTAATTTAAAGCTATCTAATCACAACTCCTCATTCGAAATAGATTTTGAAGCTGTTGAGATATTTTGTTAATATCCATATTCATATCCAAGCCAAGGTCTAGGGCTAATCATTTTAGAATCTGGACACAATTACTGTTTCCTATCAAAATTTATTCTTTTGGAAATGCTTGTCTGAAAGAAAGTGATAACTGCAGTTATGTATGCTTTAAATGAGACACTAATCTTGAGGATTCCAGTATTATCATGGTCCAGTTTTAGTGTTAGATAAATATTAATAATGAAAGAAAATCTCTTACATTGAACACTAAAACATATTGGGTCAACAAATACTAATTGATATTTGTTTGGATTGAGACACCTGGAGGCAGGAAAAGAAGGTATAAAATAAATAAAATAGACCATAGAGCCCCTGAACTCAATAACTTAAAATTTAGTGGGACAGACAATTTACATGTATGCAATATAATTAGAGGACAATTCTGGGTTAGGGAAGGGATGTGTAGCATAGGCAAAAGGCTGTTTTTGTTGTGGTTCATCCTTTGTTTTAGAAGAAGTCTGATGACATAATGATGGGTGAAGTCTTGGCTTGTTCATGAATTGCATTTCAGTGGGTCAGCTCCACTCTCTCTTTCAGAATCATCAAAGTCTAGTAGCAAGACAAAAGTCAGTATGACTAGCAATGGCTCAGAATGCAGCTGATGTACCATTTAGTGAATATATAATAACTAAGCAGGGACCAAAAAAAGTGGTGGATAAAAAGCAAATCATATCTAAGGCTTCTAAAGCAAAATTCCATGAGTCTTACTTGAAAGGTTTTTGTAATATACAAGATAAAGCATAAGAACAGCCACATCTCTCCAGGTAATGATTAGGACAGTAACCAGGAGCCACACGGCTAGAAAGCTGAATGTCATGAGAATATCTTCTGTCCCAGATCTTTTAAGCACTTTCCCAGAAGTCTTGGACCCATGTCCATTTTTGCTATTTATCACAGGGGTGGTTATAGATGTGTGACTTCAGAGAAAGGAAAAATCCATAGTGGCTTTGGTTGACCAAGGAAGAGCTTATAGGTAAGGTGATGCTGAGCTGATTATTAAAAGATAATTTAAGATTTAGATTGGTGGATAAGATATGACGACAGGTGCAGATGTGATGTGGCAGGTATATCATAAATAAAAAAAAACATGCAAAGATGGAATAGAGTAAGATAGGGCAGCAAGGAATAGAAGGTTTCTATTAGAAAATAGTGAGAAATACTATTGGTTACATATTATACGATTAGGTTACATATTATGAGACTCTCTCAATCCGATAGGGTAGGGCAAGTTTTGTAGACACAAAGAAAGGGAACGTGATTTTGAAAGAAGTAAAAGATTAATGTGACATCACTGTACAATAATTACGGTAAAGGGGAGAGTTTGGAATCAAAGGGACCAATTAGGAAGATATTACTGTGTTCCAAGTGAGAAGTGATGAGGACTTAAACTTTAACTTGTTTTGGGAAATAAAGGAACACATTCGAGAAAAATGTATCAGGAAGAATTGCTATTATTTATTGAATAATTTGCTATGGTAGGTAATAAAGAGAGAGGGCTCAATCTTTCATGTTTCAAGACTATATGATAAAATGAAATGAGTGGATATTCCATTGCAAGCTTTAATGATATTGAAAGGGGATCAGTTTTTGGAAAAGGCATAAACAATAAATTAAGTTTCTGCTTCTAGTTTTTGAAATGATGATGATGATGAGCCCAAATTAGAAAGAAAGGTCAGGATTGGCAGTGTGGATTTGGATGTCATTATCATGGATATAAGAATTAAAACCTTTAAAACATATTTCTACACACTGTCAATTTGACTCTAAACAGTCATTTGATGAAGAAAATCAGAGATGTGAAGACTGAGGTCTGCATTTGAAATACATTTCTGTCCTCTGCTTTACGCCAAAGCATATGAAAAATTCTGAACACTAAACCAATTTACTTCAGAAACTATCCAATTGATATAAGAATACATACTAATCGGGAATAATAAAGTACAAAAAATTGTCAAACCCCTATTTTGAGTTTATGGAAGAAGCAGAATGGAAATCTGTTAGTCAAAAAGCATTTATAGTTATTTATGTTTCAGACACTGTGCTAAGTGCTGGGGATACAATGAAAGCCCAAAACTTTAGTTGGTCTTAGTCCTCAAGGAGGTCACATTCTAACTAGGCAAAATGACATTTAAGTCACTAGGAGCAGATAGTATATAAAAATAGTTAGTGGAAGGCAACCTTAGATTGAAAGCCACTATTAGCAGCTGAGTGGTAAAAGAGAAAATGAGATGGAGGATCAGGAAAGGTCTTATATTCAAGGCAATGGGTTAGTATGTCAAACTAGAGGAGTTTGTGAAAAAGTAGAATATTGAGGAAGTATAGGATTGACTTTCCTAACACTAACTTCAAAGTGCATCTGGGAGCCAAGTAATGTTCCATGAAGAATTCACATATATGAAGATGATGACTCATCTTATGAACAGAAAGCCCACTCTCTTTCACCACTTTTATCAGGTCATTTCTCTGCTCAAAAACTAGTGAATCCCTGCTGTTTGATATATGTATGTAAAATAGATGTTTTTATTTAATATTAGGGATATGTAGTCCTTTCTTAAGAAATGAAGTAGAATAAGAAACATAAGTTAATTTATTCTAATTGAAAATTTTCTAAATAATTGTATATAGTGCCCCACAAGTCTTAATACAATTTTAAGCTTTAAAGGCCTAAATTTTAAATCTTTAATAACAAATATTTACTGTCATTTTTGGATACCCAATATAGCTGAATTCTTCCCCATAAGTAGGGAGTTTCTATAGATCCTTGAGTAGGGGAGTGACTTGATTAAAGTGATATTTTAGGGTGACTGCTTACTTAGCAACTTGAAAGGATCTGGGTAGCTGCAAAGAAAGGCATGGGCCAGGATGGATAAAAGTGGTAGATAGAAGTCTCTATAAAAATTGGAAATACAGAGCCACTGAAGCTCTCTGTGCAGGGAATGGTATGTCTAGAAGCTGTTTTTGAGGGATTATCAATTTGGCAGCTGTATGGAGAATGGATCAGAGAGAGGAGAGACGAGACAGGGAAACCAATTAGGAGGTTGTGGCAATAGTCCAGGTGAGAGGTGATGAGGGCTTGAATACAAAGGAAAACTGTCACTTTGAACTGAGGGATGGTGGTGATACTGTACTTTCTCAAATGCCCTTTTCACCTTTTTGGCTGTTCTCACCTTTCTTCCTGCCCTTTCTCTGACTTAGTGTTAATGAAGAGAATCTCTGTCCATCTTCTTCCCCCTCCTGAGTCTTCCTGTATCAACACTGAAAGCTTAAGAAATTGACTTAATGTGAGTTTATAAACTAAGAGAATAGCAACAAAGAAGGTGGATTTCACTCACTTCCACCATGCCCCCTCCCCATTTCTGTATAGCAGAATAAGAGCTTTCACTGTCTTGCTAGGGGGAAAAAAAGCATTATCTAATGTATTAAAGGAAAAAGAAAAGTAGAGTGAAGCAGAATGGTTATACTACTCCGGAGGTCAAGAAATAACCTGCCTTTCAAACCTTAGTCTTGCTATTATGTGTACTTTTTCTTTCTATTTTGAAATGTTTTCTATGTTTGAAATTGCCCTACGTAATTTCCCAGTGCTTTCCCCCCTTTAATAAAACATTCTACCAAATCCTCCTTTTCCTGACCCAATATATAGTAATCTGTATTTAGCTTAAACTCATTGTATTGGTTTCCTTATATGCCTGGTTTGCAAGTTACACAAATGTTTATTTTTTCTGGATCAGAAAGTTCTTCTCATTATACAATATTAGTCATTACAATGACATATCATAGACTGATATAGAGCGAAAGGAGGAGGAACCAATTAGTTTTCACGTGAAAGTAGCTTTTAAGGGAATGGGCATTAATTTTCATTAGTTAATTTTTAGAATGACAGAATTCACAAAATTTACAGATTTGTTCTTGGGAAGGTAGATATAGTGTATTTAGTTACTGGCGTGGCAGAATACATTGAAAAAATAAAGGTCAGTGAATCTTGTAGAATTCCTACCATGTCTCAGTAAATGCTCCATATTCTCTAAAGTTTCTGTAAATATTATTCTTTGCTGTGCCAAAATGAGAACAGGATCCAAAGGCTTTTACGTTTGATAACTAGCAACATTCAGTACACTCAAGGATAAACTAAGGTTGTGTCTCCATTGGCAAAGAGGAGTAGCAATAGGAACAAAAGTGTGAGTAGTCCCTTATGCCATTTTCCAATGTAAAAAGGCTTGTGCATGAGTATGGCTTGCAGCTTAGGGAAGATTTCTTAAGACTGAAGCTGTTGCCAAGTCTGAAGGAGATAGCCTTGGCACTGGACTTCTCATTTGGCAGAATAAAAGATATCAATGGTTGCTCCTCTTTGTGGCCTGCTGTCCCTCATTCTATCATCCTGCCCACCCTGGGAGAGGGATTCCTATTGGGCAGGAAATTCTATGACTAATGAAACCCTCTAGTGCCAAATGAGGTCCTTCAGCAGGAAGTCTCTGCAGCAGCTTGAGCTGTTAGCAAAAATACCTGTAATGGATCAGTTCCTAGCAGGGCAGCGACCCACCACCAATATCTATACTGAAGAACTGGCATGTCTTTAGGACTGAGTTTTTGTTTGTTTATTTTAAAAATCTCACCATGTTAACTCTGTTTTTTGATCATTAATGTATTATTGGCAATGCGTGTTAGACATTCATTAGAGTTCTAGTAACTATGCTATGATTTAAATCAATATTTCAGTTGTTTGATACTATATAGTTTTTTTTAATCACATTAGTCCGTTTGGATACTCAGATATACCAGGAAGAGTTTTGTTTTATTCTGTTTGGTTTTCCTTCTTTCTTCAAACCATTAAGCTGTCGTCTAAAGTGAACATCAGCATTTATTTTATGGTCCTTATTTTTTCTTTAAGAAAATTTAGTTCAATAAAGAAGCCTCATGCTTTCCAAAAATAATTTTAATATAGAAGGAATGTGTAAACTTATTTGTTAGTAGCAAACTCATAATTTATATTTCTATATCTGGTATGCATCAGAGATAGGATTTGAATTCAGTTCTTTCTGATTCAAAGTCCTTTGCCCATCAACTATGCTATGCTACTTTTCAAATTATTAAAATAAAGCTAAAGTTTCAGAAAAAAATCAATGAACTCAACCCATGTATATTAATAATTATGGTATTATTTTATTAAATATAACTATCTTAGTATTGAATAAAAGATAATGTAAAATTGCTTTCTTATACAAAAATACTAGTCACTTCAGTCAAAGTCTGTGCTGTAATACTCAGAGAAAATTTTTTTTGGTTTAGACTTTTCTATAATTTGGCCAAAGTGTTTACTTAGTGGTCATTGTAGAACAGGGATTCTTAACCTTTTTTTGTATCATAGATCCACTTTGGCAGTATGGTAAATTCAATAAACCCCTAATCAGAAAGTTTTAAAATGCATGCATATATATGTATGCTTACATATATATATATGCATATATATATATATGATTTGAAATTAAATAAATTATATTGAGGTACAGTTTTTTTAGTTCTCATACCCCAGCTTAGAACCACTGAGATCCTCAAAAATTCTACCTTTACTCTTAGTCATAAAAAAATGCTATTTAATATTTGACCCAATATTTAAAGAATTAGGTAAACATGTCTATTTTAAGGAAAAGGTAGGCCTCTTTATTTTTATTTCCTTGGTTCTTTACTGTCTCCAGTTTTTGTGTGTATGTGTGTGTGTGTGCTTTGCTTCTGACAGCACAGTAGTATATTAGATGTATTTTAAGAAATCAAAATTGTAGAAAGTATAATTAAAATATTATTTCCAATGATTCATTCTGAAATTTTTATTAGGCACTTTGAATAGATGTCAGAGTTTTATAGATAATATCCTCCCTTTGATTGGGTAATTACTTATTACCTAATTATATATTTGGATAAAAAAGAAAATAATCAATTTACTTGACAATCAACACAGTTACATTTGATGAAAGTTTTACAGTATGAAATTCCTAAGTGTGAATTCTCCAATATTTTTTCAGAGTAATATTATCTCTTGTTAAAATTATATGTTCATTTTATAATAGAAAATCATTCAAATAGTGAAGTTGGGTTCCTAATATATTAAAAATGATAATCAGGTCTAATTTTTTTGCTTTGGGCAACTATACTGTATATATGTTCTCTTAGGGAATATGAGCTTTACTATGTGACTACAGAATGGATTATTGAGAAATACAAATCATATAAACAAAACATTCAATAATATAACTTAGAAAACACAGTGGCAGGTTATTTTTATCATTTTATCTATATTATAATGATGACAATTATCTTATTGCACTTAATATTATACTTTTGCATGCTCAGAAAAAATTATCCGGTCTAGGAAAATCAAAGAACATCAAAACTTTTATTGGCATGGTGTCTAGACATATTTCATATATATTTGGGACTTGATTAGTTATTTTATTCTCTAGCCCAGCCTTAAAGAATTATTCATTTAGACTGCAGAAAAAATAATAATAATAGGGATAGAAAAAATAGCTAAGATGATCAAATTCTGTGAAAATATGCTTTTTTATTTTTATTATTGTTTTTATTTATCTTATAATATCATGAGCTTGGTACTCATTGGGAAAAGGAAAAGAATGAGAGACATTGAGGGAACAATTGCCTCAGTTTTCCACTCTCATTCTTTTACCAATGAAAGGCATTTAATAATATTGCATACGTTCTTTTCCAAAATACATGATTGTCCTTTAATTACCTATCACTGAATTTCTCCTTAACTGTAAAAACTACTGTATATTCAGACATGTTAACAAATAGTTTTCTTATCAACCCTTTGTTGAACTTTTCCACAACAAGGCACTATTTTAAGTAGAAAAATAAACCACTTAAAAATTGTTTGACCCTTCCCACCTGGTATCCATCTGTGATTGTTCTTGTCTTTACAATCTGTCCTGCTTTTCCTCTGTATGTTCTTTATCATTTCATTTGAGGGCTATCTTTGGACTTTTTTATTACCCTTCCTGTTTTCTGTCTTCTACTTAATATACACTTATTTCCTAACTTTCATTTGATTCAGTATTATATATAAAATCATAAACAATAATGCTTTCGTGAAAGAAAGTTACATCAAATTATTTTAATTCAACACATTGGTGCTCTTTTTAAAAACCAAACCACGTAGGGCAGCTGGGTAGCTCAGTGGATTGAGAGCCAGGCCTAGAGACGGGAGGTCCTAGGTTCAAATCCGCCCTCAGACACTTCCCAGCTGTGTGACCCTGGGCAAGTCACTTGACCCCCATTGCCTACCCTTACCAATCTTTCACCTATAAGTCAATACACAGAAGTTAAGGGTTTAAAATTAAAAAAAAAAAAAAAAAAAAAAAAAACAAACCACGTACCTCTAGTTTTTTTTTAAATTTTGTGCTTTCTAAATATTATTTTCTATGTGAGTATAAATAACACTCATACCTAAATTGTTAATCAATTATTTCCTTTATTCTATCTAGAGAATGTATTCGTATATGAATATTATGTTACTTGAATTGAAGTTCAATTATTATTTAAATGTTTCATCTTTAAAACAGATTCCTAGTTAAACTATAATTTTGTTATATTTATTCCTAATTAGATTACAACTTATTTGTATGTAATTTAGAGAATTTGTGAACATTCAATTAAATAAATGAAATCTCTTAATAGACTTTTAGACCTGGAAAGACTTTTATTTGCCAAAAATAGTTTCTTCCCACAAAAAAAAATTCAGACTTCTTTCTACAAGCCCCCAATTCAATCAGCTTCCTTTTTAGCAGATGATCTTGCTTCCAAATTTCTAACAATTCTGACACCATGCTTCCTCATACACTTACTTCCACATCATAAAAAAAAAAACTCTTCTCTTCTTCTTTTATCCTCATCTCCTTAATTTAGTACCAAAGGATGTGACCCTTTTTCTTAGTATGGATGGTACTTCTATTTGTGTCCTTGATCTCTCTCCTATCTTTTATGCTACTCTACTCTTAGGATCATTCCGTCTCTCCATTTTCAATCTATTCCTTTGCAATCCTTCCTTCACTTCTGCATAAGAGCATCTTCCCTTAAAATCAAAATGAAATGAACCACAACCAAGGGAAAAAAATAAAACTTTGCTTTGACCCTGTTACCCTGTCAAGTGTTTATTCCCTCTTTGTTATCCCTTTAACCATCAGACTTCTAAAAGGAAGTCAGTATTCTGCCTCCAGTCTCTGTCTCCTCACTTCTTAAGCCCCTGAACTCTTTTCTTTCCCTACCACTTAATTGAAATTGCATTCTCCAAGGTCAGTAGTAGCCTTGAAATCGACACATGTAATAACTTTTCCTCAGTACTTCTCATCTCTACTTTTTTATATCATCAACATAATGAAATGGAGAGATCATTAGCTTTGGAGTCAAAGAATCTGGATTCAAATGTAATCTCTGACTTTTGGATGCTGGCTCTACCAGCACTACTGCTGGGCTAGCATCATTACTATCACTGCTTAACACTTATAGAATGTTTTAAAGTATTCAAAGCTCTTTGCATACATTAACTCATTTGACCTTCACAACAGCTGTGTGAGTAAATGCTATAACTTAGTAAATCTGGTACCTTGGTTCAGTTACATCCCTTTTGCGCCCTAAATTTCTTCACTTTTAAAATGAGGGTAATGCTATTTTACTCTAAATCTCTTAGGGTTATTATGAGAAAAGCATTAAATATTAAGGTTTTTCACAATTTGATTACAATTTCCTCATTTCAAACATTTCATTTTACTACTTTTTATTTGCCCTAGGTTTTGACCAAACTGATCTAGTTGTTGTTCTTGGACCTACCTCCATGCATTTCTAGACTATCTTCTTGCCTCAAATGTATGCCATTCATATCTATGTTTTATAACCATTTACTTCCTTCAAAGCCAGATCAAGTGTTACTTTTTCCATAAAGCCCTCCTTGAGCTGAAAGAGATTCCTAGTTCCTTGAACTGCTTATGAATTTTGCTCTAACCTGCCTTTGTTTTAATCAATTCTGCCACATGGAAATTATAATTAATGTCTTCAGTATATTCTCCCCTTTAATATTTTGAGCTCTTCAAGAGCAGGGATTTTTAAAAATTTGGTTTTAATCTTCATATCTTTCCCAGGGTTTAAAATAATCATTAGATCATAGAGTTAGAGTTGGACAGAGCCTTAGGTATCATTAGGCCAAACTAATCATTTTGTAAATAGTGGAAACTGAGGTCAGGATGTTAAGTGACCTGTTAAAGCTATACGGGCTTGTAAGTGGGATAGCCAGAATTCAAACCATGGTTTGCTGACTTCAAATTCAGCACCTTTCCCACAATGTTTTATGATGCTGGCATTTAGTAGTTTATTAAATTTGGATTTGATTATCAAAAAAAATATTTTGCCTTGGAGATTTAAATGTATTTTTCTTGTTAAAATTCTATAGGTAAGGCCATATATAAATAGCAAACTCTTTTGGGGGGTAAAACAATAGCAAAAAAAGCTGGGACACATTTTCCTTGAAGTAGGTTTTTCATTTACTTGACAGTAATTGTTTTAACAATTATAGGAGAACCAGCAAGAAATAAATCAAAATGACTTTTTCATAATGCAAAGCATCAACAGACATCTCTATGGGTTTTTCAATTGAATTGTAATTACAAGAATTTAATGCTTATTCCAATAATGGCCTAGATGTTACTGACTACAATATAACATAAGTGAGTCCATTTTATGTATTTTTTCTATAGAATTCTAAGCCATCTCAAATTAGAAGTTTGGGATTGGTGAATTTTAATTTTTTAAGTATTGAAAGAAAGATGACCTGTCAAGATCCTCACTGAAATAAATAAATACTCTTTAAGAGTTGCTTTAAAAGAATGACTTTTGTTGAAAGCTTCATCTAACCATATGCTGCCTATTTTTAAATTTCTTTTCCTTAGCTTGCTGTATCTTAAGACTTTCTACTTACAGTATTATGAAATGGTTCCTCTCCCACTTCAAGCACTGTTTTTGCGCCTTTAATGTGGAAGTTTATAGAATCAGGAAAGTACTAATCACATCTGTCTGTCAAGACTTGGCATCTTTTGTCTCAAAGTGCAACTTAGAGAGAAAGCATTTTGGGACCCCTTAAAATGTAAACTCTTTAAATGTCTTCCTGTACTAAAATAGGCAGTGAATATTTCCCTTTTCAATGTCATTTTCAAAAGCCTGACTACCATGGAAATAAGACTAAGGAGAGTCAATGATTCGAACAATGAAAAAATAGGATTTCTTTGGCAGTGAAAATTACCATTATGTCACTGATTTTTTAAAAAAGTGTTTATTTTCTAATTATGTAACTAATTAAGGCATAGAAGATCTTTGAATATAGGAGGAATGAATTTATTCGCATATATCTCTGTACTGAATAGAATTATTTCCAAAGTTTCTGTAATTGCTTTTGGTTCTCTAAAGCTATCCTGCTTAAACTATGTCAAGTAAAGGTTTTGCATGAAATCATTATTGTTCATTCATTTTTTTAATTAATTATGAGAAGAGAAAAAAATACTTTTGAAAGTAAACTATTTTTAGTTATAACAGTGAACAAAAAGAAACTGAAATTTTGGTTATTATTAGACCATTTGAAAAATGCATCATGATTTTATTGTCTAACTTGTTTTGCCATACATATCTATAGCTCATTTTTAAAAAATCTGCACTGTTGTTTGTTACAAGTACTCTGTGAGTTACTTCTCATGGGTTTGCTTTTTTTCTTTAGTGTCATACATCCCTTATTAATGATTCTATATAATCAGGGATTTCAGTTACTTGCAGAATTATCAGCAAGAATCATTCCTAAAAGAGACAAATTCTTTAAATATCCTTTCCAAAGCTATGAGTCTATAATAGCATTGGAATTTAGACATGTGCTAGATTTTTTGTGGGGAGGTGGACATATCTCTAATGTTGCTCTGTAGCCAAAATTTCCCATATTTTTTTCTTAGTAGTATGGACTAGACCAGGATTCAGTGCTATATCTTCATTATATAAAAATAAGTAGTCATTTCAGTGTGTGTGGGGGAAGTCACTGCTGCATAGCATCATAATAATAAAATAAACAGTTGCTTGACTGAACTTCCTCATTTTTACCTCCTGTTTGGGTATTATGGAATCTGTCAATTTTCTGTTTTAATAAGCAGTTTTCTTATTGACCATATTATGGGCTGTGTCTATGCTAGCTACTTTACCACTATTTTCTTTTTTCCATAGGAAAAGAATTGAACTATAAATAGGGATTTTTCATCAGGCTATATACTCAGCCACCCTTACTTCATTTTACTTCCAACTATTCAGGCTTGAGTAGAGCTCTGGATCCCTCTGATGCATCATCTTAAAAATGTCATGCTGCAGGGAGAACTAATTTCCCTTTGATCTATATAGAATATTCCACTGACATAACAGAAATGATTATTTAGTTCCTGAAATATTCAGACTGCTTCAGGGTGATCAATTAGTTCCTCCACATGGCACTCCTTTGAGTTAGGTCAGTAGGATTGATTTGTCCCCATTTTATAGGTGACTAAATCAACTAGGAAGACCTCACAAAATTTGTTGTAGAAGATTGGTAATAGCATTTAACTATTTGAAAACTAGAAACTGATGATGGATAACTAGTTTCATTGTTTTTTAAAAGCTGTTTCTGTAAGGACTGATTTTTTTTTTAAATTGAGGTTAACTAAAATAATCGCAAGCTCTTTACAGTTATGATTTGCTCAGTACAGTGTAGGGGAAAGAGTGCTAGATTTAGAATAAGAGGAATTTTTGTTTCCAGTGCTGTCAAAGTGACAATCTGTGTCACTTGGGACAAGTCACTTAATCTCATTGGTATTTCTCAATCTAGGAACTGCTACGTTGGCACGGCAGTGCCAGGTCTGAAGTCAGGAAGACTCATCTCTCAGTTCAAGTTTGGCCTCATTCATTTAGTAGCAGTATGTCCATGGGCAGGCCACTTAACCCCTTTACCTCAGCAGCCTAATCTGTAAGATGAACTGGAGAAAGAAATCACTCCAATATCTTTGCCAAGAAAACCCCAAATGGGTTCACAAAGAGTTAAACATGTCTGAAACGATTGAACCACACTAATATGCCTCAGTTTTCTTCAACTATAAAGTGAGGGAAATTGTACTAAGTGACCTTGAAGGTCCCTTCTATATCTAAATCTGTAGTCCTACAATCCTACCCCAAAACTCTTTATAGATATTTAATGAAAGGACTTTGTGGGTTGTGGGGAACCAACTAATCATGGAGGATTCATCCATAACAATTTGATTTGATTTATGGAACTCACTGTAATTGATTTTTCGTATTAAGTATACTGTATTAAAACAAAATATATTGTACTATTAATATTTATATTTTATCATATATATCATGAGAGGCTTCAAAAATCAATTTTAGTCATAGTTATAGTAATAATAACATAAATAATTGAACTTTATATAGGTATTTAAGCTTTGCAAAGCACTTTTATTTGAACTTTACAATAGTCTTCAGATATAAATACTTTCAGAATGATTATCCCCATCCTTTGAGGTTCAGGAAAATTAAGTGACTTGCCCAAAGTCATGAATCTTACATTTGCAAAACTGGTTTCCAGGTTCTCCTGTCTCTTTTTGCTTTACCACATTGCCTACTGAATGCATGCACATTCTGGATCCTAAAAGCCATTCAATTAAACAGTTACTCCTCAAGTATTTACTAAGTACTTACTATGTCCCAGATATTGTGCTAGGTAAAAGGGAGTATAAGGACAAAAGTAAAAAAGGCCCTGCTAATGAGTAGCTTGTATTATATGTGATATATTCTTCAAATTTGTGGAGCATTAAGAAAAATAAATCATCTACTCAAACATGAATTGGGAAAAAAACAAAACAAAACATCTCTGACTTTTCCCTGCATTTTCCAATATAATTAAGGTTCATGCATAGATTAACAGGAGAATTTACAGTTAATCATTGCCTTTATACCTACACAGTAAAAATGTGTGTTTGATGACATACTCCTGTATGCATTTCTTGTGTCTCCAGACAGTATTTAATGTATTAACAGGACGAGGTGGGAATGTTTTTACTGGAGTATCTTCTGCACCATTTCTGTCTACCATTAACTCTTCCCTTCCCCCTCCAGCTTCATCATACAATGAACTTTTTTTTTAAGTTTTGTGCCTGGCTTCATGCTCAATTGTTTTGAGAAAATATTTGCTTTTTCACTAAGAATCTTCAAGAGATGCAAATATGAATATAACTTTCTACATTAACCACTGTTTGAGGGAAAATTAATAAAAACAAAGAACAAAAATTTAAACTTAAATAATTTGTAAGTTTAGTTAGTATCAGGAAATAAATTAGTTCAAAATATAGCCTAATGATTATTCATGCTAATGGAGGAAAGCAATCATGCAGATAATCTGAAATTCTTTAGAAGGAATTGTACTTCAAGGCTTCAGAAGACATATGATTCCATAGTCCCTTTCTCAATGAAGCATACAATTCTTCCACATCTTAAAAACATTCTTGACAATGTTACCACCCCCTTAAATACTCATTTCATAGCCATCTCTTTGGTGATGAGCCTCTTTCAATTTAAATAGACTGATCCTTACTTAAAATCTGTCATCAGACCCATACTAGAAAACTTTCCATTATGATGAGTACATTTACATTTCCTGGGGATATCTTCTAATATTTAAGAAAGTGACCCACAAGCTTAAGGACAGGGTAGAAATCAATATGAGATAGAAAATCCTTGGAGAGTCACAAAAATATTTGCCTCAGTTTCCTCATCTGTAAAAAATGGATAATAGCAGCACCACTCACCCAGGAGGATTATTATGAAGATAAAGGAACCATTTAAAAAACTCTTTGCAAACCTTAAAGCTAGTATAACTTGAACTAATTAAAATTATAATTTACAGTTTACTAAACATATATATGTGCAAGATATTATTACTAGTATTATTAATTATTAAACACAGTCCATACCTTGTTCCTTCAAATAGTTATACTTAATAATGTTAAGCTAATCACATTATTGAAAAATTTAATATTATATAATTTTTAGGGAAACAATTTTATAGCAGTCATTGGTATTTAGGAAACAAAGTCTTTCATTGCTGGAAATGGATATGTTCTCATTTAGAAGATCCAGTGTTATTCTTTTCATATGTATACCTGTTTAAAGTCATATAGAACATTTTATATTAAGAAGACTGCTGAATGACTTAAGTTTACATATATACTAAAATTATCTCTAATTAATAACATAAAAAGGCAGGGTAAATTGAAGAGATAATTTTAATGCAATAGTCAGTTTTGCCTTTCTTGAGGGCTTTGTTCATGATGTCTTCTAGATCAATGTTATAATAAATAACTGCCAAGTGAAAACCTTTTTCCTTGCATTCCTCCTCGTTCAGAGTGGCATCTGTTCTAAGGGGCACTGCTTTAACAAAACAGAGCAGTAAATTTCCTGTACATTTGTCACTGGACAAGAGTGTCAAGAAAATATACTGTATCATTTAATTATTAAGACATTTTGTTGTATTGAAACATCAAGAAATACTATTTGCTTTCAAATGGAATTTAGTCTTAAGGAGGGATTTGCTAAAGCTTTCTCTAAGAAAATTAATGAATAACAAAATAACTTTATAGTCATGCATTTTTCATTTGTAAGATGGTTCCAGGGCAAGAGTCCTGAAGACCTTATTTTAAGGAGACTCCAGTGTTTTGTGTTAAAAATAAAATCTGTCTTCTGAGTCTTCAAAGTGTAAATGTTTTATTGTAGGTAGACTAAAATTTTCACTAAATAATTGAAGAAGATACATTTTGTAAATTGTTGAATTGAGGTCTTTAGCATAGATAGTAGAAGAAATCCCCCCTGAGGTTTTTTTTTTAAGAGGTAGAGGACCATGAGTAATTTGTTTGATATATTCTTTAGGTTTGATAAAATATTTTTCTCCCTCTTTTCAGAAAAACAATATTTTATTAGAAAGAATAATTCTCTGAGAGGCCCTAGGATGAGGTTACACTGGGAAATGTAGGTAGTGTAAACAAATATTATCAATTGAAAATTATTTTTAAAATGGAATTTGTACATCTCTGAATACATCATAGAGGTTTTGACAACAATGGCACAATGAGCTGGAGAGATGAGGAGCAAGTCAAAGATTCTTGACAGCAACAGCAAACATTGTCAGTGATGGTATGCAGACACTGGACAGCCCTATTTAGATATGTCATTCACACTTTTTGCTGAGGCACCATTAAAAGACTTGTGTTTACTTGTGCTTAACCATAAAACCAAAAATTTCTTTTTATTGAAACTCAACAGTCTTTACATACCATTTCAGTTAAATATGTATAAGATAAAATAAACATGCTTTATGTCTAGACATTGATAAGTGTTAATTACAAATATGCCATAATTCAAAATCATTATAAAATAGAAAATACATACACATATATGCCCATTAGAAGCCATAGAAAGTCTAATAATATGACCTGTCTGACAAAATAATATTTATTGTCTCATTTATCTCTGATAAACATGTGTGAATTATTTGAGAAAGGGGATAGTTAGTTGGTCTAAGATTTTTGCTGTTTCTTTTCCTATTAGAGGTGCAATCTTAATTATAGAGTTATTAAATTGTGTTTATTTTTTCTACCACTGTGTGTAAAAATACCTAAAAGTTAATGGTACTTTCCTTCACCAACTCCAAAGGACTCCTTTCACTAATTCTCAAGTTTATAACAGCACCAGGAGTCTGTAGAGACAGGTTTGATGAGAGAACTAATACATGCTGTTGCAAATGGTCTGACTTTTGTTTCCCTGAACCTCATAATTTGTAATTCCTTCTCAAAATACTAATTACTGATTTTTTTACATTTAAATGTCATTCTCGTACTTGGCAATAATTAGGAATAATGATTTTTGTTTTAATAAAATGACATGGAAAACTGTACTTGTACCCGTTTACATATTTTTATATGGATGCTTATATATGCTTTATTTCCATACATATATAATCTCAGTGTGCTGAAAGTACTTTCCTCCTGTTTTAAAATTTTCTTTTAATAATATCCAGCACCTGTGATCACAAACTTTATATTTCACATGCGTCTTTTCCTAAACTGCCACAAGTTTTTAAGTAGGTTAATATACGAGGTCCCTGACAAATCTTAATATAATCATTACACCATGTTGTTTTCATCTTCCCTGCCTGCTGTTCACTTTCAATGTGAAAAATCATAGTATATCAGTGACAGGAGGTCTGGATTTGAGGCTGACTTTTGTAATTATTCCCACTGAGGTACTGTCAATAGGATTAAAATAAAGAATCTGGACCTGTCCATCCTAGATGAGGTCAGCAGTATAAGCAGTGGGAGTACAGTTTCTGCAAGCTGTGCTTTCCGCCTTACATTATAGAATCATAGACATTAATATGACACAAATATTTGAAAGCTCCTATGGAGACAGCCTGACTTTCCTGCATTAGTTAAAATGCCCATCTGCAATAAATAATATAATAGCTTTCATTAGAATCCCTGACTATGGATGTATGTAAATTCTAAAACGTATGAAAATCCAGAGAGTTTCAATTACAGAACAACCCATTTATACTTTATAATTAATAAACTCTTTGCAGCTGCATAACTTCAGTCAGGAAACATCTGCTAAGCCTCATACTTCACACAGAGATACACACATACATAGTTTCTATAGTAAAGGTAGAGTTGAATTGTGCTTAAAATCATAGGTATGGAAATGGAATGGAAGTTAAGGAAGCTTGGTTTAGTTGTGTTGTGGTGTTCAGGAAAATCAAGGGGGCAGAGGCAGGTGTGTGAAAAGGAGAAAAGAAAATCAGTTATTGCTTCAAAAAGAGTTTTGGTAGGAGAAAGAGGGAAAAACACCAAACCTCTAAACTTATTTAATAATTAGTGTAAACAATCACAAATACCCAAAAAGTACAATTATTTCTTACATGTAGCAATCCATTCAGGAAACTTAGTGTTAAATGTCTGTCACACAATTAGACCTCATTTTCCTTAGAATTCACTTAGTTGGGATCATAGAATTATCCAGTTCCAGAAAGCAGTATGCTAACTCACTTTTTTTTTATGATGACAGTCTATCCTTTATAAGAAATGCTGTTTGATGAAGTAATCATTTTAAAAAGTCATTAAAATTCTAAAATTAGAAATATGTAACTACATTTCATCCTTCTAAATAGGAAACAATCTTTAACCCAGGGGAAAATATTCTGACAAAAAATTTCTGTGTACAGGAACAGCATGGGCTAAGTGTAAGGCAGAGTACTACTGGCTTTATGGTCAGGAAGAAGAGTTCAATTCCCATTATTGACAATATCTGCAAAATCCTGGATAAGTCCTTTATGGTCCATGTCTTGAACAACTTCTTAGGACTTCTCTGCTAAGTTGAGGTTGAATTCTACTTTTAGGAAGTCCCTTAATCTGAAAATCAGAAGATCAAATGAAATCAGAGATCCTTCTTGTACATAATGAAGTTAAATCTGACAAAAATCTCATCCTCTACAGTAACATGTGTGTGTATCTTAGTTGTCTGTATGTCACACATACATGCACCAAAGGAATTAATGCTTTCATGAAACATATTTGGAATATCTTGCTCAAAAGTGAAGTTATGTTAGTGGAGGAATCTTTAAAAAATTCTTGTCTAAGAACAACAAAAACACCTTACCACCAAATCAACTAACTTAAATACCATTTATTTTAAGTTAGTTCATTTAATTAACTTGCCTACTATTATATGTTTATTGCTGCATGTCTCTTGGGATTCCTGTGCATCTGGAAAAGGAGAGCTGAAACATCTAGGATGTGATCTCTTGATGACACTGTAGAGGTGGCTGAGTACTCCGTTTTGACTCCATGACTCACCAGGATCCAAGTAGAACTGAACCAGGGTAAACAAAGCCTGGAACATAGTTGGCATTTAATACATGCTTTGTGACTTGATTAGCTATAGAACAAGGCAAGCCCATTTACTCCCAGATGAATGTTTTGATCCAGGAACAGTTTTTGGAGTCTATATTACCCGGGTGAAAGGGGTAATCTAGGTGATAAGAGAAAAGGGAGTTGGCTTCTATGCAATTCTTATCGGAAGAGGACTATTCAACAAAATCTTTTTATTTTATTTAGAACTGACCAAACTCATGCTCCTACAGCAGATGTTTTCAATTTCCCTAAATCATTTTTACCCCAAACCATTGAGGAATATAGACTATTCAAGATAAAACCATTGAAGAATGTACAGATCATTTTAGTGATTTAGTTACATACAAATTGTAAATATTTGAATAACTTAGTTTTCAATATCATGAATGACATGAAACAAACCAATATTATTAATTTGCAAATTTAAAAAAAGCATTATTTGGGATACTTAGTGGTGATATTTTTTTGGGCCTTCCAGTGCTTAAATCTCATATTTAATTTGAATTAACTTAGCTGTTTACAAATAGCATGTTTCCACATAAAACATTTAGAAAGATAAAACTTTAGATTTTTAAATGATGGAAAAATGTGTAAAAATGAGAGCAAACATAAAAGTTATCATGGTAGATAAACAGTCCCTGTCTATTTTATAAAAGGTACATGTGTTTCACAGATTCCCTTTTTCCTTAGAGTTTCCCCATTCAAGTACTGACCAGTCCCAAGCTTGCTTAGTTTATGAAATCTGACAAGATTATAGTGCCTGACCATAGGCTAATGATTTTATGTTGTTTTATTCACTAAGGCCCCAGGGATAGAAGGATAAGAAGAAAGAATCAAACTCAGGCCTCTGTCTTAATATTACAAAACACTGCCACTCACATAATGGGCAAGATATTGTATACATAAGATCTTTCCAAGTTTTTCAGTCAGATTGCATAGATGTGTGTATGTATACATATATTTATTCAAAAGAGTCTTCAATTATCACACTGCGACATTATTATACTTGTTAATATAAAGCTTAGCTTAAAAAAAACTAAAATCTTCAAAAGGCAGGAAATTAAAATAGTATGTTTCTTATTGTAACATTGACTTTCCAACATTGCACATGCTCTTCTTATTAAAGTTTAGTTCTAGGCGGCTAACAACTATTGAAGAAATCTGGGACAAAAAGGATAAACAGGTTATCATGGAACTATACTTGCACACTTCCTAGAAAGTTTGTTTTGGATGAATTACACATGTTGTCCTTCTATACGAGGATGCATATGTGTTGATAACAGTAGAAGACAACTTAAATATTTCTCTTACTACTTCCTGGAAAATTAGCTGAATATAATGAGAAAAGAAGTTGGCCTTATTTAAAAAAAATCTTTGGGGAGCCCTTACTCAATCAGTCTTCAGATCCATCTCTTTGTCCCTGGTTATCCTCATTTATGCAACCCTAATTCCCTCATTACCTTCAGGCTGTTTCACTGGTTTTTCTCTTCAGCAACTCCAACCTTAACAAATAAAAGCATTCTTTCAATAGAATTTATGCAGTCTAACATTGGGGAAGAGAACTTGTAATATGCTGGCCTGGGAGTCAGGATCCCTGGGTATGAATTTTGATTATCATTATCTTCCTGAGTGATCTTGGGCAAATAGTCTTTTTGCCCTCAGTTTACTCATCTGTAGAATGAAAGGGTATTTAACTAGGTGATCTTTATGGTCCCTTTTAGCTCTAACATAAAAAAAAAACTTTTCCAGTAGACATAATTTATAATCTCATGCCCCCAAGTCAGTAAGAGTTGATAATCATCGTGTATTGATATCATTTTCACAAGCTTTATGGAAATGGTTTCCTAGATTTTATTTTCATCATTATCTAAAAGGAAATGAGAGTTAAAAGAAAAACAAATTTGAATGCAATTAGTTAGCCTTCAGAATAATATTATAGAAAGAGTAACAACTGGCTTTCTTTTTCCTGTTTCATGATAACTACATAACTTTTTATTAACATTGGATTCGCATATGTATCAATGCTGATAGGGTAGACCAAGGTTAGCAGTTCAGTCAAATTGGGTTGGCCAATTTTATGGGTGCCTCTTTTTTGATAGATTTAATTGGGGCCCAGGCCACAAGTTATTAGGGAGAATGACTAGGGCCAATGGATTGTATGTCTGCAACATTAGCTGTGTGAGTTGCTGTCCTCTATACTGTATCTTTAAAATCTTGTATTATGAAACTGTAAATCTGTAAGTTTTTCCTTCCTGGATCTGAAGTAATGTTATATTTTATTACTTTATGGACTCTAGAGACCATATATCAAGATAATAGGCATTCAATATATATTTTATAGTCATATAATCTGTAGAACTCTTTTACTATTTAGAATCTATTAACTTTCTGTTACTATTACTCTGAAATAATCAGAAAGCCTTTTTAATGTCATTAGGTAATGTCAAACTCTGCTATTGCTTTTTATTTTATGAAATCTTTAAGATAAAAGAATAGTTATTAAATATCAAAGCATACATCCCTCATTAGAACTGAAAATACTAGAAATAGATTGACACAAGGCATATTCTAACTGGCTGCCTATTGAATTCACAACAAAAAAGGACTTCAGTTTATACAGACAAGCATTTGGAACTTCTGAACACTAACAGGAAATGCATGTTTTAAAAAAGGCAAAAAACTTGAATTTTATTAAATCTTAAGATTCATGTCTTAAGAAGCATTTTAAGGAATTTATATTTTTGTTTTGTTACTTCTTTAATAAATCTTTACTGCCGTTCTGTACCACTGATTTATAAAAAACAAAACAAAACTCCTAAATAAGATAGACTAGCTATGTTGGTGAACCTATGGTACATGTGCCAGAGCATGATGGAGAAGGCTGCTCCCTTCCCCCTCTCCGTACATGCCTGAAGACATTTCTCTCATCACTTGTTCCTCTGCACAGCAGTCCGATGGGAGCACTTCCTCCCTCACCCATTTGGGGTAAGGCAGGGGCTCACATGTGATGTAAGGGTAGTGGCTTGGGCACTCAGTCTTTAAAGGTTTGCCATCAATGGACTACACCCACAGTGAACTTCTTTTCCTCTTGTGCTGCTCTCAGCTCCCAATAATACACCAAATTGGGGGACTACTGTATTTTACCAGTTCTTTCTTTATCATTGTAGAAACCTAGGAAATTAATCAAAAATAGGTAAGCATTTTGTGGCCATCAGGCTGTTTTTTATAGTAAATTCAGTAATTGAATATAGCATGTTAAATATTTCAGTATATATTTATTTCTTTTTTTAGTTTACTTTCATTTCTGATTATAGTATTTATCATTGCTAAAGCCCACCTCAGGGAGGAAAGATGCCAAAAGTGAGATTTGAAATGGAAAATATTATATGTCTATCTAAACTTCTTCCTCTTCCACATCAACATCATTAGAATCATACCCTCAGAGTGGTTACAGAGCTGGCCCTAGTCCCAAACCTGGTTTCAAGCCCAGTCTCAGTCACTAACTCTGTTGTAACCTGGGCAAATAATTTAACCTCTCAGTTTCCCAAGCAATTTTTTTGACACTTACTTGCAGTTTACATGCCACCCACATTGGCAAAGAAAGATTTCTATAAAGTTCATACCAATGAAATCACAGATCTGGTTCAGCATAATTACTATTATTACCTGATATGTGCTAAGTATCCAGGAAGTCACAAGATTATGTCAAAAGATTGTGCTTAATCTCAAGCGTAAGATTACACAGCTTTCTCCTGAGAGATCACATCTAAATGGGAGGGCAAAAGATTGTGACTTACTTACCTTGATGTGTCTAGTACAATTAATTTCAACTTGCATGTGCATAATAAATTTTTGGTAATAGAATTACCACAATATTCTACTACTGGAATCCTAATGCTTTGAAAATCTGTTATTTTAGGAATCAACATCCCAGGGAACAAGACCTTTTTGAATTTGTTTCCAGAATTTTCTGAAGACACATTAGTTGTAGTTTATTTTTAAAAATATTTTAAAAATTATATTTATTATGTTTTAAGTTCTAAGGATAATGGAGTTGTTCCACACAGCTAGGTGGCAACAGTCAGTTAGCACAATGGATAGAGAGCTGGACCTTGAGTCATGAAAAACTAAGTTCCAATCGAGCCTCATACTTCCTAGCTATGTGACCCTGGGCAACATGGTTTCTTCAAGTGTAAAATGGGGATAATAAGATAGCATCAACCACCTAGGGTTATTGTACAGATCAAATAGGATGATATTTCTAAATTAATATCCCAGTACCTGCCACACAGTAGGCACTTAAAAGCATGTTTCCTTGTTTTCCTTCCACATCCCTACCACAATTGAGATAATGTAATCAGTGAAAGGACATGATGTAGTTTTAAATGCCTCAGGCTCTCTTCTTGAAGCAATAATCTATTTGGATCAAAAGGGAATACATGCACATATATGCACATATACATAGTCTCCCACACATGCTCCAGTAGTTACTGGATTAATTATTTTATTTTATTAATTTTTGTTAGATTTTAAGTTTCCAGCTGTTTGCCTCACCCCTTTTCCCCAGCATTAGAGAAGGAAGAAGAGAGTAACTGATTAGCTAAGTCAACAAGCTAACTATGTTTCTAGAGGATAGAGATATTTCAACAGAAGACAGTCCAGTAGGAAAGCAATCAGGTGATATAGAAGACTACAAGATTTGGAGCACTTTGGGGTTTCAAACTCTTGTACCTGTAGCAGAAGGGGTCAGACAGGAAGGAGTGATACAATCTGTGTTTTCACTCTTCTTCACTATGTCATTGGAAAGACTGGACAAGCAGCAGACATAATACATTGAACCAGGAGAAGGAAAACAATCTGAAGAACAATTATAGATAAACATTGACAGAAACAGATCTAAAAAGATAGCCAGCAGAGAATGGAAACAGCTTGTATACTGGAGAAGAATGTTAGTGATAGTCTCAAGAAAGGAATTCCAGTAACCAGGAGATGTGTTTTTACACATTGGCCACAAATAATCTCTTCAGTTAGAGGCCATTCTCTAATGGATCCAAGTATAATTGAGACAGTGTGCCTTCTACTTTTTTTGGGGGGGGTTGTCAATTTTTATTATATACCACCTTTGTAAATGTAATTTATTAATATGCTAATTGTTTGCTGACTGAAATAAGAAGCATGCCATAAGAGGCTTGTGAATAAAAATACTAGAAATCTGTCTCCTCCTTCAACAACCCAGAGAGCAGTGGGCAGTTAACCTCTGGGGACCTGCCCCCCCATATAGGTGAGACTTGGGAAAGCATCCCCACAACAAACAATAATTCAAGACATTTAAGCACACGAAAATGTCTAAATGGGTCTTAGTTTATCCTGGTGATTTGATTTACTGGTGGATAGATTTTATTGAGGTAGAGCAGTTAAAAGTGTTGAAATTTCATTAGGAATTTCCCAAGAAATATTGTGCTCTTGGGTGCTTTTGAGTGACAGCAGTTGCTATGTTAGCATGTGTGCTCCTTTAACCTTTTTCTTCAATAGTGAAACAGGGTCATAATCTGTTTAGATTTGACAACATCCCTTTGTTTCTAAAGATGAAGTCATCTTCTATTCATGGCATTTCCTTAGGCTTAGTGAAGAAGATTAAATTTAGGAGAAAACTTTCTTGAAATCATATAGCTTGAACTGCTTAAAATTATGACTGATAGTTTACTAAAGTGAAAAGAAAACTTTAATTGGATATTAATGACATTTTCTTTTTTCTTTTCTTTTTTTTAAACCTTTACCTTCTACCTTAAAATCAATACTACATATTGCTTCCAAGGCAGAAGAGCAGTAAGGGCTAGGCAATGTGGGTTAAGTGACTTACCCAGGGTCACACAGCTGGGAAGAGTCTGAGGCCAGATTCAAACCTAGAACCTCCCATCTCTAGACCTGGCTCTCAATCCACTGAGCCACCCAGCTGCCCCCAGTGTGTTTGTATAGACCTGTAAAAGGAGCCGTGTTTGCTGATATTGAAATACAAACTAGGTCTTCATGAGCAGCTTATATTCTATGTTTATTTTTTAGGACCAAGACTTGGGGCTTACGAATGCCAGCTAGTGATAGAGTGGCACTGCTTGCCAGCTGTCTATGCAGTAGTGCTACTTGTATATCTGCAGTTTATAACTATTGCTATGAAGTCAGGTTCCTAGCTATCATGGAAAAGAATAATTCAGCATAAAGGGCTACTTTTACACGAGTGCTTGCTTTTCATTATGTTATACATCTATGAAATGTTACTTAAATTTTTTTTTGCTCTTTTGTTTATCATTTCATCGTGTTTTTCTTCTCTAGCTTGTGGCCGTGGGTTCTACAAGTCTTCTTCCCAAGATCTTCAGTGTTCTCGTTGTCCAACACACAGTTTTTCTGACAAAGAAGGCTCTTGGCGATGTGATTGTGAAGATGGGTATTACAGAGCTATTTCTGACCCGCCATATGTCGCTTGCACAAGTGAGTGTACACAATTATGGAAAGAAAAAATTAACTTATTGTTTTAACTAGCCTGTCTCACTTATTGATAGTGTTTTCAGTAAAATGAGGAGCAACTATAAACACATTTTAAATAGTTTATATGAAAAGGTAAAATTAGACTAATAGACATAAAGTATGTAAAATCCGAAGTCATGTAGCATATATTGTTCATTCTGCTATGATGTAATCTTGTCTAAACCACTATTTCCAGCCATTCTTCATAAGGCTTGTAATTTCATTAGTGTGGATAATATCTTTACCAATTTAGATTACTACCTCTCCCAGACTAAATGGAGAATCTTTTGCATTGCCCTGGACTGAAGAAATTATTGCCTACATTCTAAGTTTTTGGTGAGAAGTCTCTTGAAATTTAGATAAGACAGTCAATTTCTGTACCCACATTGGGAAGACTTTGCCTTTTAGCCACACAATGGTGGCAGCAATGCGATACTGTAGATGAGGTGCACTCTTGGTATCAGGAAGTCCAAGTTAGAATCTAACCTTAGACTCTCATTTAGCTGTGTGATCCTGGACAAGTCACTTCATCTCTCAGTCTCAGTTGACACATCTATAAAAGATAGACAATGATAACATTACTTTATAGGGCTTGGGAGTGAGGAGTAAATGAAATAACATATGTAAAACACTTTTTAAACCTAAAAAAACCTATAGAAATGTTAGCTGCTATTATTGTTATTGTGCTGTTTCTGGTTGTGGGTTTTGTTGTTGTTGTTGTTATAATTATCAAGACTTTACAGAGCTCATCATCCAATCACATATATTTATAGAACTCAGGGTAAAAGCAGGGTCATAGGACTTCAGCTGAGGTTTAAAGTACTATATTGGATAAATGCTTAATTGTTTCTAGGGTATTTTAAGCAGGGTTTTTAAACAGGTTTTGCACATGTATCTATCAGAATATATTACAAAAATGAATAAAATGAAAAACTGATGAGAAACTTGTATGGATTTGAAGTCTGATTAAAAAGTAATGGATGCTGGATTAAAATTCCATCACTAAAAAGAACAATCTAGAAAGATTGGTCCTTCAATTAATGAAATTTTGAGAGTCAAAAATCCCAAAGCTGATCCTTAATACTACTACAAATCACACCAAAGCACATCAAGAATGAATAAATGCATTCTGTGCTACCAGGATGAAAAGGGGGAAAAATGAAAAATAGCTTCACAATTCAACTTTTGAGGTACATTAACTGATCTTTTTTAATTGCATGAAAGAAAAATAGCTAAAGTCAGTGGCAATAAATACAAAGACAGTTGTTATCCTCCTTCAGTCTTTATATATTAAATGGAAAATGAAACTTCTTGCCAAGTGAATTTAAGGAGGTTTTTTTTTTTTTTTATGAAGCTTCAGTAGTAAATGTAATGAAATGTTTATGTGAAGGAAAGCATTTCAACCGGTTTGTTCTTCAGTAATTAAACCACTAGCTCAATACGCTGCATTGTTTATATTTTTTTCTTTCTTTTTCTAAGGACCTCCATCTGCACCACAGAACCTCATTTTCAACATCAACCAAACCACAGTGAGCTTGGAGTGGAGTCCTCCTGCTGACAATGGGGGAAGAAACGATGTCACTTACCGAGTTTTGTGCAAACGGTGTAGTTGGGAACAAGGTGAATGTGTACCCTGTGGTAGTAACATTGGGTACATGCCCCAGCAAACTGGATTAGCAGATAACTATGTCACTGTCATGGACTTGTTAGCTCACGCCAATTATACCTTTGAAGTTGAAGCTGTCAATGGAGTTTCAGACCTAAGCCGTTCCCAGAGGCTTTTTGCTGCTGTCAGTATCACCACTGGTCAAGCAGGTAGGTTTGTGTGATGGTTATGATTTATCCTATGAGATACCTGCGTAATTGTTTCCTTGGAACCAAGTTAGGCTGCACGTAGTTATACATGGACTGGTTATTTTGATTTGGTAGTCATACAAGATCTTCATTAATTAATTAATTAATTAACTAACTAATTAATTAATTAATTTATTTGTTTTTGCTCCTGCTGCTTTTCTGGTCATTTCCTATCTCATGATCACATCCATCAAAAAATGTGAAGGAGAAAGAAAAGGAAATGAAATTGGTTTCCTTTGTTCAAGCAGAGCTGGTGAACAGTTAAGTTGGGAAGGAAAATGGAGTAAATAACTCCAATTAATCTCTAGAGATTTTTAAATGGATTTCAATTACCTGCATTTCATTCTGCATAATCAAGAATGGTTGCATTATCTCATTCAGTGCTACCTAAGGTACTTGTTAGCCATGATTGTACCCCACAACAATTAATATGGAATGCATTTGCCAGGTCTAACACTGCTTAATTGAGAAAGATTCACCATTTGATTAGCTACTCCAAGGGACAGGATTGGAACTTGGCAAAATTCTGAGATCAGTTGAGAAAAAATTTCCACAAATATGGGAATGTCATATTTGTGTCTTAGTTCTTAAGAGCACAAACTTGCTCTTCAATTTCTAACATATCATGCCTCGCATTTTAGCTGCCCCTGTCAGTCATGTCTCGTGGTGGCAAATATGCTTGGAAAAAGGTCAAACCGTAGGACAGGTGTTAGAAATTGTCTATTTTTCACCCATTTAGTAGTCTTATCACTTTTAAACCTTGGGAACTGGTTTGGCCGAAGACTGCCTTAGGATTGGTGCATCATTATAATGCTTTTCCGGGTGTACATAAATGATATATAATCATTTTAAGTGCAAAACTACCATATTAGAGAAATATCTGATATAACTAATGTCATGGATATTTTTGGCATACTCTCCATTTTAATTCCATTTAAGAAATATATAGATTTTATTGTTTGAATTAAAGTTCTAGAATAGAAACTGGGGAAATTTTATTCTTACTTTTTAAACTAATAGGTCCTTTATTTTAAATGTTGTTCTCTACTTAAAAAAACAATAATTCAGACATTAAATAAGATCACCTGGGATATAAATATACATCTAAAATTATAACAATGGAATTTTCTTAATGTTTTAACTGAATTCAAGTAAATTAATTACAATTCTCATTTAGTCTCTGATTTGTCCTACCCTTGCAATATTGGGTGTAGTTGGAAACTTATTAAATATTTTTTAAATACACTCTAGATTTTGAGGTAAAGCTTCTAATTTACCTCAAAACAGGAATTTGGGGGGATCTCTTTTTTTTTTAATTACTGTTGACTGGTTTCTCTTCTAGTTAGCAACTAAAATAGCTGGAAGTTTTACTACAATTTTCTGACTTGGTCTTCCATTGTATAAATATTAAAAATGATAAAGGCTGGTATAATAATATAAATTAGTCATTTAATTAAAGCCATGCTGATAGATAAGTTATTAGACCACACGCTTGTAAGCATTCAAAACTGCCGCCTCCATTACTGTCTCCTGTTTCCTAGCCAAGAGCCTACTCGCAAAGAGACCATTCCCTCCTAACCCAGGAGATTTAAGCTCTTCCCTGGGTCAAGACGTAGGCCTTCCCAAGCCCAAAAACCCGGAAACGGAAACCAGTTGGACTATGTTGGATCACAGGAAATGTAGTTTTGATACATTTCCCATGTCCATAGAAATATATACACTTTTAGATGGCATTTTCCAAATTTCACTTTTACAATTGTATCTTTTTTCCTGTAACATCTAATGGTATTGATATAAATTAAAAGGGCCTTAAACATGTAGGCAAGATCACAAAGGGTCAAAATAGTATATTAATTCAAAACTGCACAGCATATTTATATCTCAAATTTAAAGTGTATTAAAAAGCCAGTGAAGTTATGCTGATTTATTTTACTCTACTAAAAAACATTACATTACTAAAAGGGGAGGGGAGACATTATTTTCCATTTAAATAGGCAGTAAAATGTAGTTTAAATGCAAGGTTTCTGTTTGTATTTTTTTTCTGATGAAAAACAGGACATTTAAATTATTACTTCACTACTACTTTTGGAAACAGCATGCTGTGGTAGAAGGTCCCTTGCATTTGAAATCAGACAATCTCAGTTCAAATCTCATCTCTGCTATTGGCTACCTATGTGAGCTTAGAAAAGTCAATGAGCTCCTCTGAGCCTTCTTTGTAAGAGGGGGATAATGATAATCATACTATGTATAATCAGATGATTCTTTGAAGATATGATGTTGTAAACTTATAGTGGTATGTAGATTTGAGCTCTTATTGTCTGTATTTGTTCATTATCTCCTCCCTCTCTTTACCCTCGTATTTTCATTTTAAAATTTGGAAATGATCTAAACATCTCTATCAGTTCAGAGTCTCTTTGGCAATTTTCATTCATCTTTGAACTTCTCATTAGCAGTTATTAAAATATAAAATAACTCTTACAGTGTCATATATTAGTCAGTGGCAATGTTAATTGGAATCTGAATATCTTGGAATTCCTGCAGTAATTCATTTGTTCTTATAGGAAAAAGTTTCAGTATTTTTGAACCACTTTTATTTTATTTCCTAGAAAGGCTACTTCAAATGGAATATTTGTGAGTTTATGAGATGAAGGCAATATTGTGCAGATAACTAAAAGGTGATGTTTATATTTTGGATTTCCTTGCCTTTGAAATTTCAGATTTGGAGCTTAAATGAGGCAGGTCTTTCAATCTCATTTAATGCTTATACCTCTTCATGAGGCTGTCATTCTTCTAGAGAGTGAAAGCCTTGAACTAGGATGCAAAGAGAAAACCAGAATTAAGAGAGAAATGGTTGTATGTTGAGAAATTAGTATTATCTGGTTCCCCTCTTCTTGCCTGGGAAGTAGAAAGTACAGAAAGAAAACATGACCTGGAAAATATCACTGAATTCATTTGTTGTTACTTGCCACCATCTCCTTCCCTCTTCCTGCCCCCTTCCCCCCCCCCAGCCCATGTTCCCAAATTGGATCTAAAACATTGTGGCAAAAACTTGAAAGGTGGAAGTAAAATATTTATGTACAACTCTAATTAATTCATGTAAAAATATGTTGAGGTTTATACCAACAGTGTCCCAGGGATGCATAGAAAAAAGGCACTTCTAAAACTTCAGTACCTTATACCTTGTTTAAACTTGGAAAAACAAAAAGAATTTTGTAGTTAAGAGTAATTATCTCAGAGATGGAGCTGGGTTATGTCTGAGTAAAGAAGCAAAGGGAGAGGAGGGAAAAATGGAAAGAGTGTTCCAGTTTTAGAATCTTACCACATTTATTAATAATTTTTCATTTCCCATTGTGGAAGTATGAAAAAAGCCTTGAAAATTTATATTTTACTTCTCTTCAACAACTGAAGCTATTTTGTTTCTTCTTTGAAACTTAGTGGTGACACATGTCATCTTTAAGAATGCTGAAAGCTTTATCCCACTCCCTCTCCTTTAGCTAACTTGACAAGTAGACATATCCTTTAATGAATTTTCAGTTTATTATAGAACAGTGAGTTCTTAATCTTTGTTGTTTCCTTGACCCCTTTATTGTATGGATTATGGACACCAGACCCTCGGTCTGGTGAAGACAATGGACTACTTGCCTTCAAAACATTTGTAAAAGCTTGCATTTATGTAGTGTTTTGAACTCTGCAAAGTGCTTTGTATAATATCTCATTTGATTCTCACAATAATTCTATGAAGTAAGTGCAATTATTTTCCCCATTTTACAGATGAAGAAATAGGGTGAGAGGGGAGTCGTGACTGTGCCCAGTCACTAACTGGTGAGAATCTAAAGCAGGATTTGAACTTATGCCTTCATGACTCCTAATCTATCACCATTACTTACTGTATCACTTAGTTATAATATTTTTAAATGCACAAAAATTATAGCATGCACTTACAAAGGAAATCAGTTTTATTGAAATAGTTATCAAACTATTTTACAAATGATTCACAGACTCCTGGAAATATGTTCATGGACTCCTTTATCCCAAGATTCCCTCTGATTTTTCTAGTGTTTCTTGATGATACCTAATTATAATAATTGTAAAAGCTATGAAAAGAGGATGAAGTAGACCATTTTATTCCTTATGGTTTGATTAGACATTGCCATACTTAAACAGACACCACAGTAATCCTATCTGATCTTAAATCAATAAACCATCAGATAGTCACTGAGAATCTACTCTATCTACCCAGTGTTTTTACTGCTTCTGCAAAGGATAGATTGATTCAAATATTTTTGAAACATAGAATAAAAGATGTATTCATGTAAACTGTATATAGATCTAGATATCTACATCTAGATGTCTCTAGATGTCTCTGGATGGCATATATAAAAAATCCCATAGAAGAATAACATATTCAGGTGTGTCCAATTCTTCATGTCTTCATTTGGGATTTTCTTCACAAAGATACTATGTGGTTTCCCATTTTCTTCTCCAGCTCATTTTACAGATAAGGAAACCAAGGCAAATGGGGTTAAGTGACTCGTTCAGGGTCATATAGCCTGAAAGTGTCTGAAGTTAGACTCAAGAAAGTGAGTCTTACTTACTCCACACTTACAGAGCTGGCCATAGAATACATATGGGAAGGTCTGTAGATATAGATATCTCTCTTGCTATATGTGTATGTAGATACAAACATATACTTGCACATTCATACACATATTTACATATTTGATAAAAAGCATTGGTCAAGGGAGTTTCCTTATCTTAAGAGTTCTCTATAGGAAAGAAGTCAAAGTTCCAGATTCTGTTGCTAAAAATCCTATACTATTATGACTACTGCTACTATTACTGCTAATAATAATAATAATAATAGTATTCATATTGAACTTTAAAATTTTCAAAGCACTTTATATATTACCTTATTTGACCCACAAAACAACTCTGTGGAGGAAGTGTTATATTTATCGTCATTTTATAGACTAGGAAATAAAACTATTGTAACTTCCCAAATTAACATAGGTGGTTGTAAGATTAAAATTAATATCCAATAACTCCAAGTATTATACTTTATAAGATTTATTAATAATCACTTGAAGTAGAGGAAAAGTATAGCCTGAGTAAAGACAAGTTTATCAGACTGTGAAAGCAGGAGAAGAGGGAGGAGGGGCATGGTTACAGAAACATCTTCAAAATGTAAGACCATAACATAAGAATGGAAGAGGGGTTCTGGGAAACATAGTCCTGGGGTACAAAATTCTAATTACACAGTGGTGAAGGTCTGAGGCAAGATTTGAAACTTTGTCTTTCTGACTCTTTAAGACCAGCATTGGTTATCCTGTACTTCATAGGACTCTAGAGATCTAGAGATATGCAGTACCTTAAATTCTGTCTATTCCAATTCCTTTATTTTAAATATGAGGTAATGGAGGTCCAAGATTATTAAATAACTTTTCCCTGATAGTAGAGGCAGTAAGCATGGCAGGGGGTAGTTGTATCTACTCCCTCTGACTTAAGAAAGAAAATTATTTCAAGTATTAAATCCTGGAAGGCAGTGTGAGCTAAGCATGTTCTAATACATGAGTTGGGTTATGAAGAATGCAGGATTTTGCAAGACCTAGAAGACATGGGGTAGGTAGTTGGAGAGGAAGGGTGAGGAGATAGTGCTGAGGTGAGTAAAGACAAAGAACGGGAAAAATCAAGAGTGTCTTCAGGGAATACTGAGAATTCTAGCATGATCATGAAAGGATTTTCATTTAGAGTATTATTGGGAGATAAAATCTGGCCGAAGTGATTAATCAAATTGTGACATATATTGAATGCTAATATTAGAAGTTTGGACATTATCTTTTAGACAGAGGGAAATCTTGAGATATTTTTGTTCAGGACAGTGATGAAATAAGGCAGAGAATATCTTATTTGTGTATGTATTTATTGTCCATAGTGCCTCACGAGGTCATTTCTAGTATATGTTCAATAAACATTTATTAAATTAATAATAAAAATTGTATTTTAAGAAGATTAAGCTGACAGTAGAAAACTTAGAAAAAGAATTTCTATAATACGAGGATCTCTAAGAGGTGCTATAATTTTTACAGTGTGTAAATATAGACAATTCTCTATTTTTGTTATTTGCAGCAACACTCAAAAAAGAACTACTTTACATATTAAGCATGTTTGTAAGATAAATTTAAAGTATTATGTTCCTCAGCCAAGATATAAAAATTCCCATGTGGGAATCTGTAGATCAACAAATCAGACTGAGTTTACAGTATATATTTTTCTACCCAATGGGGACTTTTAAATAAATGTTAGAAATTGGATAGAGTACATCCTATAATTCTTATTCCTCATGGAGTACTAATAAAAATGAATCTAATTATTGGAGAATTCTATATGTAAATATTGTTACATTAGACCATCATTTATATTTTAGGACACCTTTTTACCATCTTTTAAAAAGTTTTTAAATGGCAGCTGTGTATATTCATTTGACTAATGACCCAGGTGTTTCCCAATCTCTTAAACAGATTTGCCTGCCAAAATTTGCATTTGCTGCAGCTTTTACTTTACACTTAGTTCATCAGCTATCCTCAATAGTTATCAATAAAATTAAAATCTCCAGACATATATGTGACATGTAAATATCCTGATATAGTCAGAGAAACACAATATGTACATGTATATATTTATGTATTATGGATATAACATATATGTATTTCTCTGAGAAACAGCTCATTTCCTTTTAAGAGTCATTTATATATATATATATATATATNTAAAAATGAATCTAATTATTGGAGAATTCTATATGTAAATATTGTTACATTAGACCATCATTTATATTTTAGGACACCTTTTTACCATCTTTTAAAAAGTTTTTAAATGGCAGCTGTGTATATTCATTTGACTAATGACCCAGGTGTTTCCCAATCTCTTAAACAGATTTGCCTGCCAAAATTTGCATTTGCTGCAGCTTTTACTTTACACTTAGTTCATCAGCTATCCTCAATAGTTATCAATAAAATTAAAATCTCCAGACATATATGTGACATGTAAATATCCTGATATAGTCAGAGAAACACAATATGTACATGTATATATTTATGTATTATGGATATAACATATATGTATTTCTCTGAGAAACAGCTCATTTCCTTTTAAGAGTCATTTATATATATATATATATCTTATTTCACCTGAGTTAGTTACAAAAAAGAATTTCAACTACAAGTGACTTTTCTCTCAGTGGATTAATCTTGATCAGCATCCTTTTTTAAATAAGGCAGAAACATTAGAATCAGTCATTATATATTTTAAAGTTAAAGTGGTTATTTATCTTAAATAACTATGCGTTTGTATATTTATTATAGATTTTGGAAGCTTGAAATTGAGGTATTTGTTTCAGTTTTGGAAACAATTCATGTATTCCAGGAAGCACTATTAAATGTTGCAATGTACAAGGTGAAACAAGGTATACATATGATATAGAAAGTTCCTGGAAAATTAGTGCTAATTTAAAAAAAAAAACTTTGGGGACACCGTTGTTAGCAAGTTATTCCACCTGATGGAATTCTTATTATAGTAAACTGTTCAAAACATAGATTTCCCTTATGATACTAATTTTATAAATCTAAAAAGCCATTAGATTTGGCAATTAAGAAATCATTGGTGAATTTAGAGAGAAGTGTTTCAGTTGAATAATAAGATTTGAAGGCAGACTGCAGAAAGTTCAAAAGAGAGTCAGAGGAAAGGAAGTAAAAAACTGATTGGATTGATTAGGATCATGTATGCATGTAGATGAGTTTGTCTTAGCTTTCAGAAGAACCACCTATTGATATGTCTGGAGTGATAGAGGAAATTTGAGGGGAAGGCATCTAATTAATGTGAAGGAGAGAAATTCTTTTTGAATGAATAAATAAATGGATAGAGAAATTAAGCATTTTTTAAAAAACTGGGGAATGTAAAGTACTGTTTTGAAAATATGATATGTATCATTAATTATTGAGAATTATTGAGAATATAATGATGAAGAAAATAATGATGTTTCCCAGTTTGAAAAAGCAATTATAGCTTCGAGCATAGTCTGTTTTGGACTTTTAAGATCATCATTTAATTTTCTGAATTAAGGAAACTTTAAAATGACAAAAAGTCCTTATTCATAGCACCTTGTTTATGCTTTTTTCTATATTTTATTAGAAAATATTTTTAGCATAGTTATTTCCCCCCTTAACAAGGTAGGAGAATGATCAATGAAAAAAAGGCAACAAACTAGTGAGCATTTGGCTTATGGACTTTTTTTTTCTGACCTTCCCATTGCTATTGGTCATAAGCTTGCTCAGTAACCCGTTGGAAATTAAGAACTTATGGACACTCAATCTAAAATAAACATTTGTCAGAGACTTACAATATATTAGTCGATAGTAAATACAAATTCAGAAAAGAAACAGTTTCTTCCTCCAATATCTTTTTTTTATTCTGTAAGGGAATAGGGGAAAACATATACACATATGCTATACTAGAAATGAATATAAAATTAATACAAATGTGTGTTCACTTTTGAAAGGGTACTAATTCATGGGAGCTAAAAAAGACCTAAAATGGGAAGTAGTGCTTGAACTGAACTTTGAAATGGGTGACAATTTTAAGAGGCAGAGTGAGGAGGTAGTTTATTTCAGACACCGGGGATAGCCTGTAAAGGCTGAGAGAATGCACTGAATATTATGCATGAAGAAAAGCAAGAAGGCCAGTTTGGCGGATCTCTGGAGTACGTGAAAGTGAGTAAGGAGTAATAGACATGGAAAAGTAAAATGGGATCATATTATTGATGGAGTTTTAAAAACCAGAGGGGTGTGTGTGTGTGTGTCTGTTTGTCTGTGTATCTGTCTGTCTGTCTGTCTGTGTTTATGTGTCTGTTAATCACAGAGACAACAGAGAGTCCCTGGAGCTTTTTTGAGAAGGGAAATTATATGATCAGAACTGGGCTTTAGGAAAATCACTTTGGGAAGCTGTATGAAAGATGAATTCAGAATGGGAGAGAGATTTGAAACTGGGACCCAAATTTGGGGACGATTTCAGTAGTTTTGGTTAGAGGTTATCTAGCCTAAATTTGCATTGTATAATGAAGTGAGTGCTGGCTCCTTTGAGCCACCATTTTGAGTTCAGTGTTTCCATGGATTCTGATTATTTAGGTCAAAAGATCCTTAGTCTGGAGGTCAGGGAAAATATCATGTTGTTGGGGGATTCCTATTAATTAAGTAGGGTCATTAGAAGACCAGCCTTTAAATCAGGAACATCTAAATTCAAGACCTACTTCTGACACATACTATTTGTGTGACCATGGGCAAGTCATTTACACACTCAGTGCCACAATCAGCTCTCAAAGACACTAAAGTAGAGACCAAATGCTGATCGTCATCATTGAAAGGAGTTTCTATGCCTGAAGTTCTCCTGTCTAGATGAAGCAAAGCCAAAGTAGTGTCTATAAAAGGGCATTCATATTCTAGTAAAAAAGTATCACATCTTTGAAGGATTCCCAAGTCTTACCCAGAAGATTGCAGTATACATTATTTTCACTTATTTGGAGAATGTATATGATGTTATATATGTTATATAAGTTCTTATGTTTTACTTTTTTTACATTTTACTATTTATTATTTACATCACTTATACATAAGTATGTATATATATATTACATATTATTACTTGTTAATTTTTAAATATAACTACTTATATGATCATTTAATATATTACTAAATATATTTAGTTATTATTTAAGTACTTTAATTTTATTTTCTTTATTATTTTCTCAAAACATACAAACAAATGAGTCTTTTCATTCATTGAGAGATTTTATTTTATATTTAAATACTGTAATTTTCTTTCTTTAATTATTTTCCTAAATGATCCAAATTATGAGGTGTTTTGCTATTAATTAATTCACTGATGTGATGAAATGTGTTATGAAGTTTCAGTCATGATGCGGTTTTTATTTCTTTGTTTTTATCTTTATTTGTACAGGCACCTAGGTGGAACAGTAGATAGAATATAAATGGAAGGAGCACTGGTCCTGTAATCAGGATTCACAGTAGTCTTAGACACTCAATAGTTGTCTAAGATTCATCTTTGTGAGTTCAAATCTGGCCTCAGACACTTATTAGCTGTGTGACCTTGGATAAGACACTTAATCTGTTTGCCTCAATTTTTTAAACTGTGAAACAGGAATAATAATAACATCCAACTCTAAGAGCTGTTGTATCAAAGTGATAATGTTTGCAAAGCACATTACTTGAAGCATAGTAGGCACTAAGAAAATACTGCCTGTTAAAATTTTGAGGTCAAATTTCCCTTTCTTGTTTACTCATCTTAATTACTATTGTTTTTCCCCTTAGACATATAATATGTATATATAATAGGGAATTTGTGAACTGATTTCTATGCCATGAAGGGGAAAATCCCTTTGTAGGCTCCATTGAAGAATAGTTTAAAAGGGTATTTTATACCTCATTCTCTATTCGTAACATCTAACTCATATTGTGACACTTTTTAATAGGAAGTTATTATTTTAAGGTGAGTTAAGGCAAAAAGTCAGAAACTCATTCGGTTTTTAACCTGGTTCCTTAGAAATAAATAATGAACAATGAGATTACCTGGTTATACTGTCTTAATTTGAGGAAATTAGCTATATCTTACATATTTTGAATCTATTTTCTGAAGGAAATGAATCAGCAAGCATTTATTAATGGTCTATTTTATACTGGATTACTGTGCTAAGTGCTGGAGATAACCAAGAAAGGCAAAAAAAAAAAGTACATGATTTCAAGGAACTCACAATTTAATGAAGGGGATAATATGTATGCAGCTATGTACTTTATTTATATCTACTTTTATCTATTTCTCTCTCTCTCTTTCTCTCTCTCTCTCTCTCTTTTTAGATAAAATCTTCACATAGTACCTGGGGCATAGAAGGCACTAAATAAATATTAGCTATTATCATTCTGAGGTCAGATATCCTTCTTCCTAAGGGTAGAAGTGCCACTCACGGCTGAGTCTTCCCTACTGATCTGCACAGAAGTTTTAACCTTCATTTATATATATATACATATATGCGTATGCATTTATGTATTTGTGCATATGTATACACACAGAATAACTCAGAAATAATCTTAGGGCAGGCTCTAAAGTTAAGGAGGAATAGGAGTAATCAGAATGTTGGCCTTGAAGAGAGGAAAACTTGACCACTTCATCCCTCAATTTACGCATCTATAAAATGGGGACAATAATAGCATCTGCTCCACCCCCTAGTTGATATGGAGATCTCAAAAATATGTGAGATAAGGCACTTTGCAAATTTCAGAGATCTACATGAAATGCTACTTCTTCTTAGTAGTAGTATTAGTATTAAGGTCAATGCATTTAAGATTTGAAGAAAAATTTGCAAAAAAAAAAAAAAAATGAGAGCAGGATCCTAACCATCCCCAATTAGTTACAGACTGTTTAAAATAGGCCATTGACTCTCACCTCCCAGCTAACTGAAATTTTCAGTTTTGGAAGAGAACTTAGTAGCCAGTTAATTCAACTCATATTTCAAAAGAATTCTTTTCTCCATATGCTATACTAAAAGTAATCATCTTACCTTTGCTTCAAGACTTCCAGTGAAGGTAAACCCTACTATCTCTCAATGAATAAAATCCATTCCACTTAGTGGATGGTGTTAAATGTTAAGAGGATTTGTTTCCCTTTAGGTCTCCTAGTTTTATATATATGACTAAAACATGAGTGACCAAACTGAGCCACCCTCACTCATCCAATATTTTTTTAAGCGTTACTATTGTAGGAGCAGACCACTTTAGAGCTTTGTCTAGAGGAGATGAGAGTTTATACCGTATCTCGCAGTAAGCTAAACTAGTGGTAGTTATTTCTTAAGATGTTTGTGTACACTCTAGGCTATGTGTAATGGAACTATAATAAAAACACCTTTCACTCAGAAAGTTGAAGCACATAATTAGATTTTTTTCCCCTCGTGGGGAAAGTAAGGGATACTATGCTGAAAAGCTAGCAAATAACCTTTCAGTCAACAAGCCCTTAATTGTTATCCAGTGTTCAGGATTAGTGTTAAGATAGTAAATGTTGATTATTTTATTCTTTGCTTCATTGGTGATGAATTGGAGCAGATTTGATTCAGACAAGCAATCTGGTGGAATGATGCAGAGCCATCTACAAAAACATCTGTACTAATCCAGCAATGCAGTAAATTATAGCTACAAGCAAAAGACATTGATCCAAGAGGATCATTAACAGCTTTAACCAACTGATCCGAGTAATGGGGTAAATGAGGGAACACTATCAGGATCTTGTTTTTCAGATCTGTCAATTACAACCATGAAGGCAAGATTGCTATTTGTTTCAATTTCAATTATTTTATGATTTATTTCACAGTTTGCTCTTGTGGGAAACCAACAAGGATCAATTAAGTTGTTTGAAAAAATATATATACCCAGCTATCCTGCACTTCATTTACCAAGAGGTCAGTCACAAAGGGAGAGATAATTGCTGCAAGCCAGCAAAATTAATCGGGGATGAGTTAGAAAGGATGATGTATGTTCTGTGACAAAGTATGTGGCAGAGATGTACGTATAAACCTGTAGCTGCTTGCCTTGTTTAAGACACAAGGACAAGAGAAGGAGAACTGTGTAAAACAATTATCATAGCTTCAGAGTGAGCTCTTCTTAATTATCCATTACATGTCGACATCTGATAATTAGTGTCCTGATTTTTAATAATATTTGATCATTTACTTCAGTGTATAGAAAGACACCAAAATGTGCACCTAGTCTGTACATGACAGAACTGCTAGTGCAGGAGAGCAAAAGACTTAAACTGATGGAATTCCCCTTTATTTTGACAAAGGTGTGACCAAGAAATCTAATTATTACATATTTCATCTAAGTGTTGTAACTTTGTTAAATGAGATACTTGGAGTCTTAGTGATGAAAATATATAATTGATCAATCAATAAACATTTATTACACATTTACTATGTGCTAGGTGCTGTGCATAAGTGCAATATGGCATATTTTATGGCATTTGTGTTCAAAGATATGATATAGCTTTATCTTAATATTTTATTTTACATTTCAAAATGTAACATAAAACTCTCAACTCTCTTCAGTGATGTCACAGGAATTATCACTCTTGAAGGGGAAAAAAAGTCAAAATAACCTCAGATTTCTTATAGCTATCTTTGCTCTCCTTGTATATGAAAAAGGACATTGTTAATAAGTTTGGTAATCCATAATAAAATGCATATTAATGCATAAGTATAATTGAGTTTTCACATAAATAAATACTTTATATTTATATCATAATTTGTCACAGATTAAAGAACTAAATACATAAAGCTAGTACTCTCCATTATATTCCAATTTTATGCCCAATAATTAGGTAACCTTCCCTCCTTAACTCTCAAGGAAAAAAGGAGTAAATGCCTATAACTTGTACCTTGCTCATAAAAAAAATCCAGCCTATGGAAATTCTTTATTTACTCAAAAGAGAAATTTTGGGCAGAAGCTAGTGATAGTGACACTGATTATTCAGTTTACAAAATTATTCACTGCTAGATTACTTTAAACATTAAGATCTATGTATATTAAAACTTGTTTCAGAAACACTTCATGTATAACTGGATGTATAAACCTTTAAGGTTTCTATTACGTTGTTTTCCTCTTTAAACTCATCTTTCTGCTTTTGAAAACTATATTCTCCGGTCTCTCTTTTTTTTTTAATGTTTCACTTTTCTTTGAAGTTTTCAACAGGGGAAGAATATCCCTTTTAGTTTAGACATTTCCATTCTACTTCTTAGAAGATCATCTAGCTTTAAAAAAAAAACAAAAGAAGGTAGAGTGGCTGAGGGTTATGTATTTGTTCATGTGTACATAACTCTATCTGTCTCTGTGAATCTTTACACCATTACCATATATATGTTCACCTATCCACTAACCATCTTATGAATTCTGTGAACTTTCATAGCATTTACAATACATGTTAAGTTAATCAATCTAGGCAATTCTTTAGAACTCTATGAATGTTCCTTCTTACAATTTTAATTCTACAATTAATCTGTGAAATAGGAAACAGGTCTGATTTTTCCTCTTTTACACATGTGGCAGAGATCATATCACTTAAGACTCAGGTCTTTTAAGTCTGTTCGAATTTTCCTGACAATACTTCTCTCCTGACTGTAAGATAAAAAAGCAATGGCATATAGGGTAGTTGGCCCAGGAGTGGTGAAACACACTGCCACACATAGAAAGGGCAAGTAGCGAGATCCACTCCCATTTTTCTCTCTGAATTATTTTTGGTGACTATGAGTACATTTAGCCACGGTTGTACTGGAAAAAGGAACCTGATTTCTCTTTTGAAGATGATTTAATAAACATGAAAGATCTGAATGAACTGCAAGGGTTTGATCTTTTCAAAATCACTAAAAATGAGAGTTGTTTAGGATCTCAGTGGCAGACTGAAAAAGAATGGATGAAAAGTGAAATGAAACAATTTACGAGGAATCTGGGCCATATTTCATCTCATTTTACCTCATGCACTTTGTGAGTAGGCACAATGGTGACAAAGATTTTATCTGATAAGCATGTTATACTACCAGAATTTTTTTATTTGTATCCTAAATATCTGAACATAGGAAGCAATTAAAATTGCATCTAATTTTTGACCCAAACAAAAAAGGGAATTATCCACAGTACAAACTATTTTAAAGCTTTGACTATAAATTCTTTATAACTGCAGAATTAAATGTGTTCATTTTCTGCTATATTTTTAAAGGAATGAGATAATTTATTAAATTTTGAGTGTTATAATTTCCTGCCAATTTAAACTAATTTTTTGTTTCATTTTATTAATTTTAAGGTATTTTATATATTTTTGCAGAAATATTATTAAGAGGAAAAAAGGAAAAAATAATTCTGTCTCTAGATGTTTTACAACTCTCCAGTGAGGTTATTTTTATAATGATTTTGATATTTTTCTGTATTTTAGGAGTATTAACTTCTCTAAACTCAAAGGGAATTTGCCTCCACTGATAAAATACCTATTCAGAGGAACATTTTGTCCTTACCACTGAAAAGTGTATATTATGATTCTTTGGACATACATATTTAAGTTCCTTAATTGACATAGTGCTACCATGGGGCATGTTAATTCTGTTTACATGTACTGTTTTCCCCCTTTATCATTTGAACACATAGAATATTAAGCTGTTCCCACTGCCCAGTTACTCCCAAACAAGGCTCCTTAGCCTTGCTAGCTTTTATTAATTAATATTTTTAACTTAAATAGTGGAAAATGGAATAACGTTCAAAATTGGTAGTGATATCAAAATTCCTTATTCTTAGAGAGTAACTAATTAGATAACTCTGGCTGACTGTAAAATAATATACATGAAAAAGAAGTGATAGGCAATAGATATGTGGATGTATCCACATATATACATATATATTTAAAATTATACATAAATAAAACATGGAAGATAGTGAGACAATATTCACACTTTGTTGTATAGAAGATTTGCTTCATACATTTATATCATTTGTGTTACTGTAATTATGGGTTTTCACAAATCTACTGAAGTAATTTTGGGACTTATAGTGATTTATCAAGAGGGCATTGAGTCCCTGACAATTCTATTTTTAGAAAAGCACAAGAAATTCTCAAAATAGTAGAATTTTTGTAAATCTGACTCACAGAACTTTGGTCCTATATAACATGCCCTACATATAAAAATTGTAATTATATTTTAATTTTATGGAATTTATTGCAGGGTTTTAGGTCTTTCCATTGTAGCCAACTTCAAAGTAAATAATCTTTTTTAAGAGGAGGGTCATATTTAGGTTCTGAACAATGGATGGATGCATGTAAGCAGTGCTTGCCAAAGAGTATAAATTTAATTCTCTCTGTTTTGAATGATTAAGAAAGTTGTCTTTAGAGATATTATTTATTCTGAATTTCAGTTCTTATAATGAATCATATCCTGATAATGAAATATTGCATGCACAGATTCATGGTCTGTATCTAACACGTCTCTAACATTGTAAAGCACAGTCGTAATCTATATAATCTAAGCAAATACTGGATGTAAATTTGGAATTCTTTATAAATGATCAAATATAGTCTCTCATCATTGACCAAAGTTAGGCCCTCTTTATAAATAAAAGAAATGTCATTTATCTATTGTCCTTTTATAATTTTTTGTCTTGATAGAATGAAAACTAATTTACTCTCATTGCAATGATAAAAGAACTCACTTGTTTAAAAGAAAAGCCATTATATAATTCTTTTTTAAAGCTGATTCCTAGAGTCTTATGCTATCCATTAAATTGTTAAATATTTCAAGCAATAGAATTAAGTACATAGGTACTTGTAACGTGAGCTTATATTTTATCACTATTCCAGAGATGCTGCTTAAGAATAGCCTTTTATTTAGCGCTTTACATTTTATACAGTCTATATTTAAACTGCTAATCTCTCTTATCACTCTACTCCAAATTATGGATTTGTGGAATTTGAGATCCTAAACAGTATTTAGTGTCTTGCCCAAAGTTACAGAGCTAAGAAGTATCTGAAATTTGATTTGAACTTAGGTTTTCCTGAATCCAGGACTGGTGTTCTATCCATCGTGTCCCCTAGATGTTATATTAGACAGATGTTAATTTTAAGAGCTTAATTCTAGACATGTAGGGGAATTTTGTAACTTCTAAGACTGGCAAAGACTTCATGTCATCTGTAGCTGAGTAAAAAGACCATTTTTACCAAAATAGATATAATAATAAATATCAAGAAATATGTTGAAAGGAGCAAAAATTGACTTCTTTTTAGTAGTATTTTAAGACTAACATTTCAGATAAATCAATTCACTTATATACTGGTTTGATGTAACATTCCCAGAATAGAATTGCCTTTAATTTTCAAAAAAGTAGATGAGATATTTTGAAAGTAATATATAGGACATTCAGTTTAAAGCTGTAAGGGATGTTGGATTTCACCTAGTCCAACGTCTTCATTTAACAGCTTCTGAAACTGAGGCTCAGTATGGTTATTTGTCCAAGGCCAATAGAAATTTAAGTGGCAGAGATAGTTTTGAGCTAAGATTTCATGAATCCAGAGCCTACATTCTTTCCATTAAGGAATACTTCCTACCCATAGTTTAATATTATTTTGTTTGCCACTTTTAGTCCTCTCTTGAACTTTAGGCTCAAATGTAAAAATTTTGGGAATAGCAGAAATCAAGGGAGAAAATATAGCAATATGATCTCTAATGGCAGAAATGGTTTTTTAAATAACAATCTTTCTCCTAACCTCTTCTCCATCTCATCTTTATAAATATGAAGATAAAGAGATAAGACTCCTTGGGAATACTAAACATTCAACTTGGTCTCATAACTTTCTGATAAATATACTCAACTCTTCTTTCTCCTTCCAGAATTCTTATTCTCCTGTCCCTCTCTCTTCAGTCTGTTATCTATTATAATGTTTTGTCAATAAGTGCTTAATGAATATTTTAAAATTCAACTAAATTCAATTGAATATGCCACTTGTGTATACCTGAGCCTCCATCCATTTACCCCTCACCACCAAGAAAGCAATAAAACTTCTTGAGAATTAATACTTGGGGTACAACACTAAGTAGGAACTTAAAATCTTTAAATACATACTTTGTAAAGTGTGTACCAGTATATGTGGACTTTTGAATGGTCACATTTAATCTGAATTTTAAAAATCCTCTCTATTTCATTTATCTTCAGTTGTAGAGTATGCCATTTCCCCTTACCATAAGAAAATTATGAGATTGTTCTTGAAATTTAATTGACACTTTAATTGACACATATTTCTTCTAAATTATTTTTCTCAATCTTGTTATTTTTAATTTCACTTAAGAAGTGATTTCTAAACAAACATAGAAAGCAACAACGTCATCTAAACAAATTAGAGATGAATTGCCATTATATTTGACTTCAAGATCATTTGCTCTAGAAGAAGCAAAACATTATATACAGGTGTTACATTTGGAAAGATACTAACTTGTCTTTTTAAAGCTTCTGTCTGGTGTCTTTGATGTTTTATTATTTTCTCAGAGCCAGGGATGAAATGGATGAATGCATCTTAATTACAGTGTCCTAATGACTAAATTTCGGACCGTTTTTCTGGACAAGCCCTGGGTAATCTGACAAATCAAAATCGTTTTGCTTTGTAGTTTGGCTGGGATTAAGTTACCAGCTGGAACATGCAGGGAACAGTAAAAAGTAATGTCTCTTGTTAAACTGTGTCAGGTGTTTACAATGCTTGTGTTTTTATTTTAATCAGCAACTTTTAGGAAAGAAGATCTACACATGGGTAATCCCCTGACAGATGTGTTTTTGTACAGTGACTTATAGCACCATCTCACAATCACACACACACACACACACACACACACACACACACACACACACAGGTTTCAAACATCAAAGGGCAAATTGAAATACCTTGAAAAATCTATTAGATTTTAGCATTCTGGCTTTTTTATAAACTGATCTTTTTATAAATTGCACTTAAAAACATTTTTATATGATTTTGTTTCTTCAGAGGAGATGTAGATAGAGATCTACCCTTATCTATTGACTTAAATATAATTTAAATTGACAAAATTAGCAAAACTTCACATATCTGAATCAGAAAATGTGGTATTTATCTAATCAGTTTATAATGTGCAGGTTTAAATAATTTCACACATTTTAGTACTAAATTACATTTTAACATGTTTTTAAGTCAAATTTCAAAAGCTTCTTAACTTTGATTTAAAAAATTGACTCTTAGTGGTGACTTAGAGTCACTAACCTGAGGACTTTTCCTTTCCAAATTCTGATCGTAAGAAATAACACGAAGTTCAAATTTTAAAGGCAATAGAATAACAGTTTGTGGATTTTTAGTAGTTATCTACATTTTGGCTCCTAATTAAAATTTTCCATATTATTTTCAAGAGAAAAACTGAAAACATTTTAATTTTCTTCAAAAATGATACTTCATTATTTTACTTGTTGATGCCATGGTTACTTTCTCTTCAGGTTGCTTATGTTAATGACCTAATTAACAGAGTATCATAGTGTTCTCTAGTATTTTGGGCTTTAAAGATAAGAAAGGTATTTTAAATACACATACAAACTACTGAAAAGAAAGGTATAATGTGTGACTTGTGAGGCCCATTTGTTCGAATAACTCCCTCTTAATCAGATAGCAAATCTAACAGGGATCTATCTTTGCTTGGGTAGCTTTTGTCTGCTAAAAGGTGTGTAATAAAGAGAACTCAACAAAGTGATTAGAATTAGTGTCCCTCTGGGTACCTAGAATTACCCCACTGTTGTTATAAAACCCTCTGTCTTTTACTTTTATTGTTTTTAGATTGTAAATAAATGTATTGACAGTAAAGAATTAATGACAACCACAGGAAGACTTTATTTAATAATAATGCTGTGAGATACTTCTTGTGCCATTCGATTTACCTAATTTATAACCCTGTTTGATTACACCAGCATGCCTTTCATCTGCAAGAATTACACCCTGGAGACTAGTCAACTTATTAATTCATCACTTGCCTTCTTTTATGGTTGCAGTCCCCATTAAAGGCATAAAAGTAGAGTGATATCCTAATCTGAAAGCTGCCAGCCAACTGGTTCCACTCTAGCTGACCTTTTGTTTTCAGTCTCAATCCTGATAGCTTTTCTATTGGTTTCTGTTTCTAGCAGGTTGCATTACAAGCTCTCCTTTTGTCTTATGGTCCTGCGATGTGGATAAGACAGGAGAACTGAATTCAACAGCTGCAGTGACTGAGTTCTCTAAAGAGGAAGGACCTGCCTCAAGTTAACCTGTAGCATTTTTTAAAATGCCTTTTGATTTATCTGTCACCTGATCCATCAGCAATGAATAATTTTCATGGAAGGTGCACTTTAATTACATTCCCATTTGACTTGCATTATCATGCCCTATCTAGGTAATTAATCTCACCAAGTATCCAATTTCGGCCTTTATTGCTGGCAGGCAGGCCTCCTGAATTATGTGTGCTTGAATGGGTATTGGGGCTGTGTTACCAGACAGACACTGAAACAAATCTGAGGCTTTCCAAATCCTTAAAATGTGACCCAGAAATCTTACTTAAGCACTGGAGTTTGAGTATATTAGTTATCTTGACCTAGTCTTTAAAAGTCTCTTAAGACTTAAAGAGTGTTGCAATCAGGGAGAAAATGATAAATAAAATTAAAATGGTATGAATTTTGCTTCACTTCATCAGATACTGTCAAACCATGTCATTCCTAAGCATTATATAAATATTTGTGAACCAACGTATTTAGGGACAGAAAGGAGAAAGAATATATCCATGTGTGTACAGGCATATTCACTCACCCACTCATAAACATTAGAACAGAGTTAGGGACTAGACATGTAATGTTTTTGATATAAGAAACTTTGATGTGAAGAAACTCATTCTGTCAATGTAGGTCAGCCCTTTTCTGCAGTTTACTGTCTTAGAAAGATTAAGTAACGTTCCCATAGTCCACAGCTAGATTTGAACTGTGTCCATGGAACATATGAAGTCTTCCTGGCTTTGAGGCCAGTTCTCTTTCCCCATTCAATATTGCCTCTCAAGTGGGTATCACTTATGATGAGAGAGCATTGCAAAGAGGTTTGGATCAGGAGGTCTCACCCTGATGCAGTGACAGATCCAGTAAAGGATATCATTTCCAAAATCTATAGTTTAAATTTATTTTACTTAAAATTACATTTTCTAATATATGGACCCAATGCAAATATACTTATACTTAGATTAGAAAGGGAGATAATGATAAATAGTGAGGGTTATCTGTGCTCTGAGGATTGAATAGGATTTGCCATAGTGCTTGAAAAATAGAAATATATATGTATTTAAATATCTATAATACATTTAGATGTGTATATTAATGTATTAATATAATCTATACCTGTGATTTCGCTGTTTGCAATAGATAGTTACTTTCCCAGAAAGTTTAGACTTAGAAAATTGCCTATAACAAAAATATGAAATCAGGAGAGGGCTATAAAATTTGGGAGTACAGCACAAACCAGATTAAAATATAATTGGGAAATGTTTAACAAAAGAAATTTAAAACATAGTACAACATAGATAATGTTAATTTTTAGTTTTCTATGTCAGTATATAAGGATTTTAGGAATCCCTTTTAATTTGAGTTTGGCAACACAATCTAGAATTCAGCAAATCACCTTGGGTCTGAAGACCGTTCTGTGTCAGAGATGATACTTTACCCAAGTTTTTCCTGACTCTAAGATCAGCTCTCTAATTACCATATAATACCTCTTAATATGGAAAATTATTGCCATAGTCCATGAAAAAATAGAAATATATATTATATCTATGAAGGTATTTTTTATGTGCAAACACACCTGCAATGTATCCTCAAAGTTTAAAACTGCAGAAAGAGGAAATACTGTTTAATATGAAGTAATATAATATATTAGGAGCACCTAGAGTGAGAAACCTAGAGTAAAATCTAGTCTCATATACTAAGAAGCTCTGTGACACCGGGGAAGTCATTTAACCCTGTGTGCCTTGGTTTCTTCATCTGTAAAATGAGCTGAAGAAGGAAATGACAAATCACTTCAGTATCTTTGCCAGATAAAACCAAAAACCTCAAATGGGGTCAACAAAGAGGTGGACACAATTGATCAAGAGCAACACAAAGCTTAGATTTTCAGATAGAGAGCTTACCTTCATCATGAAGTCTTGGGTTTATGTTCTACCTCTTACAGATTATTTTCTGCCCAAGACTTTCCTTTATCCAAATATACTTTTGAAGGAACCATAATCTTCTTAGTTATCCATGAGCATTCCCTCAGTGTCTTCCACAACTCCTCACCCTTGTTTAACCTAATCAGTATTAATTCTTGCCATTTGATCTTTATGTTCCTCTTATAAAATTTTCTTCTCTCTATTCATAAAGATACTATACTGATTCAGGTCTTCACCATCTCTCACTTAGACTATTGCAAAGCCTCATAATTGAACTCTCTGCCACAGATCTATTCCCACTGCAGTGGGACACTGTTTATCTACCAAAGTGCATTTCCTAAAGTATAAATATGATCTTTATAATTTGTTGTTAAGTTTTCAGTCATGTCTGACTCTCCCTGACCCCATTTGTAGTTTTCTTGGAGGAGATCCCATAATGGTTCACCATTTCCTTCTTCAATTTATTTTGCAAACAAGGAACTTAAGCAAATTGGGTTAAATGACTTGCCCAGGGTTATGCAGCTAATAAGTGTCTGAGGCCAGACTTGCACTCACAAATTTGACTTTTCCTGACTCCAGACATGGCATCATTGCATCACCCAACTGCTCCAAAGCCATGATAACCATTAAAATGGCTCCTATTACCTCTACGATCAAATATAAAGTATTTTGTTTGGTGTCTAGCTCCTTCTGACCTTCCCAGTCTAGTTATTTTTTCTCTTTTCCACAAACACTAAAATGAAGCAATACAAAGCTTCTTCTTGTCCTTCTCACACACAGCATTCTCTCTCTCTTCTTTGTGACTTTTTCCTTGCTTTCCCCAATGACTTAAATTATATCCTCCCCTTTACCTGTGCCTCTTAGAAGCTCTGGCTTCCTTCAAAATTCAGAGGACATACCACCTTCTCCAAGGGGCATATATCTAGATCAATAGGCTTACTAAATAGATTCATGTGAGTATCTTGCTTCTACTTCACAGTCTTTGTGATTCTATTTCCCTCTATTCTGTTAAATCTTATGAATAGAACAGTATGATGCATCAGTAAAAGGGAATTTAGAGATCATCTAGGCTGATCACTTCTCTGTTAAGGAATCTGAGGCAGGAATTTTAAATGATTGACCATCATAGGGTTAAAAATCAACTTCCCAAGTGTGAAACTGGAGAAGAGGCAGTTAGATGTTAAGTTTATTGAAGAATATCTTGGTATTTTTGGATTACTATAAGTTTGAGATAAATCAATAGTATGTATAGTAGCTGAGAAATCTATTATAATCTGAGGTCGTATTGGAAAAGGTTTAATATCTAGAAATAAAAGTTTATAGTCCTACTTTTGTCTGCCTCAGATTGGGCACATTGTTCCCAGTGCAAGTGCTGCATGTTAGAATTGGCATTGATTACCTGGAAAGTTTTTAGAAGAGGGAAACAACGACAGAGAAAGTTGTCAAGTTCATTCCATATAAGAATCATTTGAAGGAGCTGAGCATATTTAACCTGGAGAAGGGAAAACCAGATCCTAGGGAGAGAGATGAGGTATATAAAAACTTTCATTAAATATTTTTGTTGTGGACATAAGGTAGAACTAGGAGCAATGGTTGAGAGTTGCAGTGATGCAATTTATTCTGTAAGGAAAACTTCATAATAATTAGAAATATCTAAACATGGAAAAAGACTGAGGAGAAATAGGGTTCCTGCTGAGTAGAAGTCCTTCCTGATAAAGGGTAGATACCTTACTAATATTATTGTAAAAAGATTCTTTTTCAGGAATGGGTAATATTAGATGACCACTGTGTTCCCTTTTAAGAACTCCTTTGATTCAGTAATACCCAAGGCCATAAGGGTGGTAAATATCAATTCAAGTTAAAATTTTCCTTTTTGCTAGCTACCTTTTGATCAACATTTCCACTTTCCAGTAATTCCACTTTCCAATAATTGTTCCATTTGTAATATTACTATTAAATAATCTACAGCTGGCCTTGGAAGTTTTCTTCTCCAACAACCAAAAAGTCTACTGGATATTTGAAATTCATGTACTAATAGCAAATTATCACAAGACTTTTTTTTTATCCTGCCTACTTCCATCTGAAAAATTCATTTAGGAGATTTCATCAAATCAATGATATTCTTCCTGTTTAGCTCTAAGAGGTAACAGATGCAGAATGAGGAAAGAGCTTCAAGATGGGAAAGAAGCTAGTAAAACCGTAGCATCCTAATGATGATGAAAAACAAAAAAATTATTTTATTGGCACATATTATTAATATCTACAAGATGAAAGAAGATATTTACTGATCTAGTGAAACTATTTATAGTATTTTCTTATGCACGTTTTCTTTCATTAAAAACATCAGTGAGTTTTGTATGTGTGTTTCATTTAAGGGGGGCATATGAGTGTTAATGTTAGTGGAAATAATTTCTAAAGTGGAATTGGGGAACTTAAAGACTGTTTGGTTTGACTTCATTTTACAGAAAGGAAATTGAGATTCATTGACTAGGATCATACATGTACAGAGTTAATTTTATTTTAAGATCATTTTAATAAGTGTTGTTTTAAAATAGACTTTTAGGGATTCTATTAATAATTTTGGATTATACTTGAAATTAAAACAAAAAAATAAAAAACGTACAAAAATTAACTGAATATTTGCTCCCAAAATAACTTATTGGACTTTTATTATTTGTTTAAATATATAGTATGCATACATATTTAATTTCTTTGTGAATCAAGTGATACATATAATTCTTAATTCTTCTATTCAAGTTCAAAACAATTCAAGTGTTCTTAAAAATGTTTTATTTTGATGTTTTAAAAACTGTCATTTTCTAAAAACTACCCATAAACATAGAACTCTACATTGCAACAGTTAAGCATACCTAGGCAAAATAATGAATACATCTGATAACTTATATTACACCTCACACCTGTAGTCTTCCACTTCCTCCCAGGAAGAGGGAAATGAGTTCTATCCAGAATATAAATAATCATTGCATTTAATCTGAGTTCCAATTTTTAGTGGTCGTTTTCTGTATGGTGGCACAGTGGATGAGAGAGCTAGAATGTGAGTTAGGAAGACTTGAGTTATGAATCTTGCCTCAGACTTTACTTGCTTTGTGACCCTGGTCAAGTTTCTTAACATCTCTCAGTTTCAATTAACTCATCTGTAAAATAGGGATTAATAACAGCATCTATCTTAACAGTATTTTGAGAATTAGAAGTTATAACATAAGTACATTGCTTTATAAATCTTAAAGTGCTATTTAAATGCTACTTGTTCTTTGGATCCATCTTTTTCGTTTTGCATTAATTCATCAGCAAATCCATCTTTTTCGGAAATCCTTACATTCATAATTTATTAGATTAGATTAATATTCCATTATGTTCGTATACCATATGTTATTTGGTCATTCTCTAATCCATTGGATCACTAATCTAATCCCCTTTGTCTATAGTTTTTGCTACCACTAAAAATGTTAATTTAAATATCATGGAACATATGGAACCTTTCTTTTTACCCTTTGATGTATATGCCCAGTAGTGATGAAGTTGGATGAAAGGATATAAACAGCTTAATAACTTTTCTCACATAATTTCATTTTTGTTTTGGAAGAATAGGACACTGCTTTTTAAGTGATGAGTCAAACTGGTTCCTGTCTTCCCCAAACCATAATAATATTGATTATTTTCTTATATTTTGTATCTTTTTTTCAATTTGAGAGTTATTAATTAAAACAGAAAATGTTTCAGTTTAAATTTATATTATTAATGAGTATTTAATGTGTTTTCACAGGTTGATAGTTTGGTCCTACTTTTAATTTTTCTTATATACTATTGCCATGTATCTATTAAATTCATTCTTGACTGAAGATATATGTCTCACTTTTCTTTGTAACTTGATATCAGACTTCTCAAACACACTTGATACAAATATTTTTCTGACATGGAAACTTCAGACATTTTAGCCACATTGATTTTGTTCATATAAATTATTTCCTTTTTATGTAATTCATATTATATATTTTATCTTTTGTTATTCCTTCTATCCTCGATTTGGTTAACTTTGTTTCCCCCTAACCTTAGATATGAAAGGTAACAGCTTCTGTTCTCTATTTTTTAAATCAATGCTACCATTTATACTTAGGTCATATATCCAATTGGAATTTATTGTAGTACATGTTGTAAAAGCTTATCTAAATTAGTTTCCTTCTCCCCTTCTGGCAGCACACCTCCAATTTCCTAAGCACCCTTCCCATAATCCGGGTTCTTTGGTTTCTTTGCTTCTATTCCTCTTCTGTCATATATCATCATCATCATCATCATCATCATTACAGCTTGCATTCATATGGTGCTTTAAGGTTTGCAAAGTACTTCACAGACCATATTTTATTTGTCTTCACAATAACCTTAGGAGATAAATTTTATTATTATTCACATTTTATAGAGGAGGGAATTGAGAAGAACAAATTTTAAGTGACTTATGCAGAGACACATAGCAAGTAAATGCCTGAAGCTGGATTTGAAATTAGGTATTCCTGACTCCAGGGAACAACAGTCTATCCATTGTACCACCTCACTGCCAATAAACTTTATATAGAGAGTTTTCACTGTAGGAGTATTTAAAATAAAATATGAATTTATAATTAAAGTTTTTAAATGTTTTCATAAAACAGGTGTGTATATGGTTCATTTTATTAATATAAAATAGGTCTACCTCAGTTTATGTAATTATAGGTTTATGAACCCCAAGTCCAAATAAATTTTTTGAATAAAAGAAAAATATTTTCAATGCAGTAGAAAATTCTGATATATTCTTCAATTATAAAATAATGCTTTTATAATTATTTGTTATAATTAATGTCTTCCTATGAGGGATTTAAGAAATTATGCATTAGTAAATGGAGGTGTAAATACAAAATTTATCAATATCATTATAAAATAATGACAAATTATTTATGATATTAATCACTGCTGACAAATATATTATTCTGGTATAACAACTTGAACTGGAATAATGCACCTGAGTAAGAGAAAGCAAATTGGGTTGAACGGTTCTCTCTTTTTTTTTAAATCCATTGAGGATTTTTGAGAAGTATTAGAAACTATCTTGTTCATTTTTTAATGGAAGAAAATATTATGATGCTTTTCTGAGATTAAAACTAACAGATAAATGATTGATTATACTTTCCATTGAATGCATTTATCATGGAACTATGTTCTGTAGAATGCATCTATAACATTTCTTAACAATTCATTCTTGATTATTTCTCGGCAGTTTTTTGGATTGATTTACATGATTATCAATGTCCCTTTAACTGGAACTTTCTTTTTGTATTTATTTGTGTTTCTGTTTACTTTGGAATACTTTTAAAACATGAGATATTATCAAAATATTTCTCTTTCATTGTTATTCTCCTTTAGCTTCATTGTGGATTATGTAAATAATTAGTATATTACTATTCTCATTTATATAAGAGTGATTGGAAGATAAAGTAAATAATGTTTCTGAAATTACATAGAACCAGGACCCTTAAAATCCAGAGAGCCCCAGCCCAAGACTTCGTCATATTTATGCTATAATCATATGATCCAATTTATTTTCTATATATATTAACTATTATTAATAACTATTTAAATTTACAAATAAGAAATGTGTTTATATGTTAAGGTTCCTAGATTTTATTGTTATGGGTCCTCTCATTCACTGGTAAAGATTACCTCCTTCAAAACATAACAGTTAGCCTTTAACACTACTGTTGTTAAACATCTTGTAATGAATCAACTTTTGTTACGGACATAATCTCTTGCTTAGAAAAACATTTTGAAACCTTCTGGACTTGGTATAACGTACCAAAGATTTTAATTTATTGATGTAGCCTTTGAGAATTCATAGTCAGGTGACTATGGGACATCAAGTAAGATTTAGTTTATTATTTTTATATGTAAAGGACCTCATGATTATTCAAAATTATGTTGGTTTTATGATCGATCTGAAGATGAAGTTAAATGGATAAAAATGCCTACTGTCTAGAATATAATAGCAACTGGATGGTTAGTACATCAATGTAGTTAATATAGTCATTACTATACATATTTGGGAAAGGCTTTGAAGATGGAAATTGAGTTGTTCTAGAACTGAAAATAAAGTTTTCTAGATTGCATTTGGGGAATTTTCCAACATTTTTTAAACCCTTGTACTTCGGTGTATTTTCTCATAGGTGGAAGAGTGGTAAGGGTGGGCAATGGGGGTCAAGTGACTTGCCCAGGGTCACACAGCTGGAAGTGGCTGAGGCCGGGTTTGAACCTAGGACCTCCTGTCTCTAGGCCTGACTCTCACTCTACTGAGCTACCCAGCTGCCCCTTCCAACATTTTTAATGATCCCATGATACTAGGCAATGCAAAGATCAATTTAAAAAAATACAAATAGCCTCTTAGCTGTTTCCAAATCATAGAAAATAACTTTGTTATGAATTGATATTTGATCCAAGGGTAAAGTACACAATGGCCTTTAGTAAGGAGAAAGATAGGGATAGAAACTAGACTTATAATTTCATTGGTGTAGAAAACTCTCAGGAGAGTGAATTCCTACTACAAATATAAGTTATCACTATCTCTGAAACTTCTTGTCTTAAGAGAGTTACCTAGAACAATGAGAGGTTAATGACTTATTCCCAGATTACACAGTCAGCACATGTAAGAGCTAACTGGCAGAGAGGATAGAGTGCTGGGCATAGAGTCAGGAAGAATCATCTTCCTGAGTTCGTCTGTTCACTTACTAGCTATGAGACTTGAACAAGTTACTTGAAACCTGCTTGTTTCAGTTTACTTATATGTAAAATGAACTGAACGAAATGGCAAATTATTCCAATATCTTTACCAAGAAAACACCAAATGAAGTAATAGAAAGTCAGACACAACTGAAAACAACTGAACAACAAAAATGTGTAAAAGTCCAGATCTGAACCTTAGGTCTTCAGTCTCCAAGCCAATCCCTATCTATTATGCTATTCTGATTCTTTAACAAAATTAAGATGCACTATATTTCCTTGATGACCTGAGATTAAAAAGAAATGACACCTAGGAAATATGTGTTTGGAAAAAGAGGAGAGCCAGCCACATGGCCCAAGAATAGAATGGCAAATGGACAATTCAGTGAAAACATTTTATTCCTCAAAATTGGTATAAAAATGTATAGAAAGTTTTCCAGTATATTGGTTGAATACTCTATGATGGATCAACAGGGAAAAATTAAAGAATCATACAGAATGAAAAGGCATGGGCATGTGTCATTCGTCATCAGATGAGGGAATATTCACATTAATTAAATCACATCCATTTAAGAACTGAAGTAAAGAAGGGTATTGTTTTGGTTGAAAGAAGAAAAAGAATCCCCCTTTTACTATGAACAGTAAGTTACCTATTCCCCAAAGGATCTTTTCCTTAGACTCCTCCTTAATTTGGAGGAATATTCATTTGTCATGGGGTTATTCAGTGTGACAAGTATTACTTTAAGTTAGAATGAAATAAAATTAGTTGGAAAATATGTTGAATGCTATTCTTCACACATTTTCATGATTTCGCTAATGAATGGCTTATGACTGGTAGAAGTTCAATAAATATGATGCAAAGGGACAGATTCATGATTTGATTGTGACATGCCTTTTGAATTATAATTTCAGCTTAGAACCAGATTTTTGGCAAGTAACTATTTTGACACAAAGAATTCTAGGAATTAGCTATGTATAATAGATTTGAAAAAATAGTCAAAAAAAGATATTTGTGGAAATAATATTAAAACCTCCTCTTCCAATTTTCAGTTTTGGCACTGCCACAGTTTTTAAATTTTGTTAATCTTTAATGTAATATTTTCCCAAACTCATTCAGTAAATAATTAAAATTAGTAGGTGTGATAAAATGTTGGAAGTAATTGAGTTTTATTCTTAAATATTACGTTGTTTCACACTTCCTACCATTTTATTATTCAAGATAAAGTGCTTTTTAAAAAATGTAGAGCTTTAAGTTATACTAAATTGTGTGAATTTATTTGACTAATTAATAGGGAAAGAAGGATTTACCTGAAAGTGTCTAGGAAAGGATTTCAGAAATTGACACCTTAAAATAATTGCCTAATATGTTTAATATACATAATTCTTATTCTGCCTGAACTGGAATATATGAGACACAAAATAGTCAATAATAGTCAACATTAACCCAGACATTTTATGTTCTTTTTTGTTTGGGCTACATTTTATTTTTTTATAAATGAGATAAAGTTGACATCTTGTCATCTCGAGGATTTTGGGTCTCCTAAAACTGAAAGTGTGCTTGCTTATGGCTTGAATGGTTTGAAAGCAGAATGAGAGATAGTAAGCGGTAAAACAAGGCAAGTGAGAGAGAGTACCAATGAAGAAAGATGGGTGGGGCCATTAGTATAAGTCTCTTAAATTTTTTATAGTAAATATGGCAGAATGTAGACATGGTGGTTATTGGTAAGAGGTTTTTTTTAGATATTTAAAATAGCTTAATTTTTTAAAGTTAAATTTACATTGAATATTTTCCTGAAGCTGGGACTATCTAAAATGAACCTTTAAGCTCATGAAAACATAACCAACTAAATGGATGGAAATGGTAATAGAAATCATGAGAAAAAAGATGTAATAAAGGAAGAACTTTCAAATTCAGTATAATTTTGGAAAGCTCTTTTAAGTCATAGCAATAAGTTCTTCATTAAGTCCCTTACAATTTTTTTAGCATTCTTTTTTTTTCTTTTTGCAAAGAATTGATGGTAAGTGTCCTTCCAAAAAAAAGCAAAAACAAAACCAAAAAATGATCAGTTTGTAATAGATCTTTTCCCCTTCTACCTCTGTTCTCATTTGAACTGCCCCTTTCCCTTTTTTGTTTCTGGTGAACAACTGGGTGAGTTGAAGTGATATTCTCATCTGAAAGCACTCTTGTACTCTTCAAGTTTCATAGGTTTCAGACAGAAGCAGTCTGCTCACTTTTAAAATGACTTCATTCCTTCCAGGGTGAGCCATGGATTCCTCCTTTGCCCCATGATGTTTACTTCTCTTTAGGAGGCCTGTGAGTCACAGTGTATAAAATAACAACAGCGTTGTCAAGTATCCTAAGATTTACTATAGAATAATATCAGTGTCTTTTTTTTATTCTGTCAACTTTAGAAATGTGCAATCTCAGTTCTGTATTGAAGGTTGATATAGATTAGAATATATGTTGAGGATGTTTCTAAGAATTGATCATTCAGATCCTCTGTGACTACTCAGGTAATTTACTTCTCCGTACTCTCCCATTCCCTCATTCCCCATCCAGAAAAAAAAGAGCATTCTTGAAAAATGACATAGTTTTGCCAACACCACAGGCACATATATTTCTGAAGTTTACTTTTCACAGGTAGAATTGGCTGAGGAAGTACCTTTGGGAATGTCAATCCCATCTCTAACATGTAATCTCAAGACTAAATATAATGTCCTTTGTTACACCCTTGTTCGGTGAGTTTGTAAATACGTTCACTTACTAAAGGATTTCAAGATCCTGACCTTTTGGAAATGGTGTGCAGTCACTGGAACTTGGCTTTTGATCACTAATCATCTTCTCCATTCATTTAGCAACCTTATCTCTCTGTACTGTTCTAGGTCAGTCTCCCGTGGGAGAGATGTGGGTCTTTTGAATTGTGGGCTTTAAAATGTAGTAATGATGCACTATTCTGTTGCTTAAGTGCTTTCTGAGAGGGAATGAACCTTGCCAGGGATGGGCCTTCCACAAAATGAACTCAAAAAAGACACCATCCATCATGTTCAAGTATTCTTCTCTTTCCCTCCTATCTCCCCTCCCTTCAGATGGCAAACAAAGGAAAAGTTTGGATGACTCAAGAGACATTGTCTTTGTGGCTTTTTTGTGTGGCTTTTTCCAAACAGACTCCAAAAGGGTTCGTATCAGATTCATATCATCCTCAGCGTTCTGTAGGCTCATTGCACAGTCATCAAAGCTGAAGCCGCCATTCACCCATGGAGATGGCTCTAGGCTGCTGCTCGGTTGGCAGCTCCTGTATGAGTGGGTGTCAGGGGTGGTATGTTTCACATCTACCGTTCTCATAACTTGTGACAGGTTGTAAAACAGCTAGAGTGAGTGCAGGCTCCCTGGGCATTAGACTAGCCTTCATGCTTTCAAAATCTTTGCCATCTCAGAAAAGTACATCAAAACAATGATTAACACCTGGCATGTGAATCAGTTTCCAAAGCTGGATGGTATGCCTTGCATTATTTGCCTTATTTTACTGATGATAAACTCATGGAGGACGAAAGAAAAGAAAGGAATTTTTCCTTTAGGCAACCTTAAAAGAAACATGTGTAGTGTTGCCTTTAGGTGTATTCTTATGAAAGTGCTTTTATTTTTTTTAAACTGAAGGACCAAGAGGTACATTGATTCAATTCAATATTTATTAAGTGAATACTATATACAGAGCAGTAGACATAATAATGGATATATTTTATAATGCAGGTTTTGAAAAGTTAAATCAGCTTTTTACCATTTTTTTCTTAGATGCCACTATCCATAGGACTTGAAACAATTTTAATTTTAATAAAAATTCACAGAGGCCATGTTGTCTAGTGAACAGTGTAATGGACTTATAGAGAAGTGGGTTTGAATTACGCTTCATACACTCATTAGTTTTGTGAGTCACTTGTTTTCTCTGCATCATGATTTCCTTATTTGTAGAAAGGGGGACCACAATGTCTGAATCTCAGGGCCATTGTATAAATAACATGAGATAATGTACATAAAAATTCTGCAAAACTTAAGGGCTATGTAATTGTGAGCTTTTGATCATTTTATATTTATAGTAATCAGGATGCAAAGTTTGACATCTTACAGCACAGGACATAGAAAGCCAACCTTAAAGGTAGCCCAAACAGCATTCATATCTTGCCACTGACAGTTATTAGCCGGGTGTCCATGGGCAACTTACTTAACATTTCACTGCCTCAAGCCTATAAATTTCAGAGGAAGTGAATGGATGCCATTTTTACCCTGGGAATTCCTTACACTGAAGAAATCACAGAGTAGAGACTAAAATGTCAACAATTTTTTTATATATTATTTTTGCTGGTCAAGTACAACATGTGCATTACAGGAATTCTATATTATTCTGGCCACTATGTCAGATATACTTTAATAAATAGATTACAGGTCCTGGCCTGGGTATGAGTTATGGAGTTGGGCTATAGTTAAACAGAATCCTACTCTCCTGTTCATGACTTCAACACTACCAAACTCTTATTTTTCTGCTTAGATTTTCACAAATGAAATAAGATCATCAAAGGAAAAATACTTAATACACTATTGTTCATGTTTCAGAATGACATCATGGCTTTAAAGTTTCTCTCTGATAGATTAAAGAGCTGTCAGTACTTGGTTTTCACTGTTGCATGTATATATCCTAGAATTTTAAAAAATAACAGTGTGGCTTTTTGGTCAATGGCCTCCCACCTCACTGATCATTCTTAGGATTTGATAGTATTTTCACCTGCTTTCTCTTTTACTGTTAACCATTGTACTACTTATATTTCTGATAGTCTTCCACACAGAACACAGGTGTTTTTCCCATGTTATTTCACTGCCCTCTTTCAAGTAATTCCTGCTGTCTCTAATGACAACCAAACTTTGACAAATCCATTGGATTTACAACATAAATACCAATGAAATTGTAAAAAGTCTAAATACCATTCATACCCCAGTTGTGGTCAGGATACAAAGCTTATATTACAGCCTTAGCCAGCTAATATATCACATATGTAGACTATTATGTTCTAAATTAGATGAAAAGTCACATTTTTACCTAATACTAAAAACAGAAGTAGGGAGAAATTTTTACAGTCTGGTAACTTTATCTTTTTTTTAATAACCCCACAAGCCTTAGGAGGTAGAAACATTAAAAAAAACAGGTTACATAAAGGAGACATGGATGGATCCAGTCTTTCCTGTTAAAGCTTTCTCACTTTCCCTGTGATCATCATCCCACTGTTAAAATTTTAGCTAAAACTTTTTTTTTACTTATAAGGGAAAAGTTATTTTTACATATAAAAATGTCTCATGGAGTTGGATTTCTAAGTAAGTGTTATACACTACAAAAATTAAAAACAATCTACTTTATATTATGATTAGGTTAAATATTAAAGTAGAAAAATGCTAATCTGTCCAGGATTATGTGTCAATTACATTTATATTTCTCTTTTAACTGTGAAAACTATAGCTTAGATTAGTGATTCTCATTTCATAATTAAAGGAAATGCTATCAAGATATGCAATTTGTAAAGTTCACAAAAGGGAGCTTCTATCTCATTTTTTGGACCCTGTTAACAAAATAACTCATGAGGATTAGTTTCTGGTAATTTATAGTTGGCTTAGAAATATAAATTGTAGGTAATGGAATTATAGGTCAGAGAATGTTTATCTTAATTTAGAAAGACATAGAATTATTGCTGTTTTATAAAATATATATTTAGATTGCTTTGATAAATGAGAACACGTATTGTTTTATGTTTGATTTAACTGTCCTTCACCTTCCCAAGCCTACATCCCATTTACTTGCTCTAACCTTTTTCCAGAGACTGTTATTGGTTACTACTAGCAAAAATATTTTTGATAATGAAATCTACACTTTAGATAATGTGCTGCTGGATAATGTTTCTAATTTAATTGTAGGAAAGTGGAAATATGAGGATGTTAAGACAAATATCATGTGTTTATTTGAGAAGTTTCTAGAAATAGAATTTGAAAACAAACAGCGTACACTAAACTGGTTTAGCTTCAAGACCTTTGATGTACATAATATTTATTTACTTTTGTTATGCTCAAACACATTACACTATATAGCTTTTGTACTTTACAGTCTGTTACCTGTTTGGGTAGGGTAAAAAAGAATTGAAGACGCTTAGATTTATAAGAAAGAATTGGCATTTTAAATGTAAATTCATACCAGATTTGGGCTCCAAGTCTACTAGATATATTAATTAGAGACTCTATTTTTGCTTGATTCTTTATAGTTCTAAATCTCCTAATTTTGAAGCATGTATTCTCTAGAAAGTAGAGCTAGAATTTTCCATTTTGTTTTTCAAAGTTATTTTTTTTCTAAGTAGTTGGTTCATTTATCCCATCCTAGGCCCCCAGAGAACACCAGGTACATCCTCTGAAATCACATGGGGAACAACATAATTCATTAGCTGTTACTATTTTTAGAGGGAGCCAAATTAGCAAAGTTCTATAAACATGGGAAGAAAAGTCCCCAGTTCTCCATGTTCCTTTAGCATTTAATGTATCATTAGATTATTGGATATAGCAACTTACTATCTTTATTAGATATTAAATGGCAAACCACTCCAGTATCTTTGCCAAGAAAACCCTAAACAGGGTCACAAAGAATCAGACATGACTGAACAATAACAATCTTCATTAGAAATATCATGGCATAATGTATGGTTGTTGTTGTTTTTTATCTTGGAGAGAAATCCAAACTCCAAAACATAACTCTAGAAAAAAACAACTATTTTAGACTTGTATATGAAGTGATAGATTTCTATCTGTGTTGTTTGAAGAATTTCTCTACTGAGTAAATAAGTTTTCCCTATGTTTATTAATTTTATTTTATTTTAGTGAGATAAATCAATAATGTTATTAATCAAGTTTATTTTCCTAATGGTGTTTAAGAATTTCAAGGAACTGTAAATGAATAACCTAAATCTTTTGAGATTCTATTTAACATTATATTAACTATATCACTTATTGCTAACAAAGCTAGAAGAAATCATTAGAAAAGTGAAGAATCCACACCAGTCAGCAATTCTGAATAAGTTTTCTGCTTAGATAGCAAAGCAATTCTTTATTTTAAGATGGGATTATACATCGAAAGTATATTAATTTAACATTGGTTTATATCAGTGGTTCCCAAACTTTTTTGGCCTACCGCCCCCTTACCAGAAAAAAATATTACTTAGCGCCCCCTGGAAATTATGAAACTATTTATTGAACTCAGAATAGAATGTAATACAAAAGAAGTGTTGTCATCACTGCCTCCCTGGATCGCTGCAGCACCCACCAAGGGGCAGTAGCGCCCACTTTGGGAATCACTGGTTTATATTATATAATATGTAATATAATTCATATTATAAATTACATGTACATATATCATATATGCACATATGCATGTGTATATATCAGATATACCCCTTTTATATTTCATCTTATATCTTTCTACAATTATACCTTTTTTCTCCCAAAACTATTCATTTTCTCCTGTCAGTAATGTAAAGTCACTGCCACTTTTACTGCTTTCTCCCAAGTTTTCATTGCTTTGTCAGAAACTCTTGATTTAATATTTGTGATGTTTGCTGAGGCACTCATGCACTTACCAGAGCGATTCTCCTATGCTGCTACTGAATGCTTAACATTGTTATACATATGAACCTTCAAAGATATTATAAAATGTAACCTTTCTTTAAGGTGTCACCTACTGGGCTGATGACTGGAATAGCATTGAAGAGGCAATGGTAGGCAGTCTAACTCTTACAAAGCTTTGCTGGTTGCCTGGTTCGAAAGCATCATTAGTTTGAGATACTTTTTTAAAAATCTGTTCATGATTTTTCTAAATGTTTTATGATATAGAATATTCATCTTCTCCTTAGTTAATTCTTTTCCTCAATATGGAGATTCTACTCCCACCCACATGACCAATTCTCTAAAAGAAATTAAAGGAGACTATTTGGTTTTTGGTTTGATTTTTTTATCTGAACTAGTTCAGGATGATGGTTCTTCATCTCAGGGGAAAATAGTATTTACTTGTAAAAGATATTTATCATAGACCATATAAAAAGAAAAACCAGGAAATTCATGCATATTATTAGCAAAAAGTATTTTAAAATATCTGAACATAACATACCAACTCTTTCCTTTAGGGTTGTATTGAAAGCAATACTAACTTCAAGGTCCAATTGTTGGGGGCCCCTAAATAACTCAGTGAATTGAGAAATAATCCCAGAGGTAGAAGGATCTGGGTTCATGTCTGGCCTTGGATACTTCCTATCTATGTGACTTTGGGCAAGTCAATTAGTCCCCATTGCCAACTCTTAACAGTTCTTCTGCCTTGGAACCAATGTACACTATTGATTCTAAGATGAAAGGTAAATTATTTTATTTTTAAAAATTTTTAAATCGCCAATTGTTAAATTTTCAGTGTGTGAATTTATATCTCAGAAATCATCAAATGATATTATTCAGGACTTGATTTATTATGTTGTTGATTTCTAGATTTAAGAAAGTAGTGGCTAAAAGGTTAATAATGCAGATTACACTTAAAATATGACAAAATATGCCTATGTTTTCTCCTACAGAACCAATTGTTAAATGATTACCAGTATATTCCTTCATCCAGAAGTCCCCTTATGTCACATTAATAAAGAGTTTAAAGGACTAGTACTTTGTGAACAGTATTAGACAAATCAAATGTGTCAGGATTCATATTTCATAGCTTAGCACTCTCATTTTTCATTAAGTGTGTTGTAAAATTCTTGGAAGAGCTTTTGGACCATATGCTGCTGCTCTGTTACCACATCTAAAAATTCCCCAATTTTGTTTCCATAATTATGATAATAACTGCTTGTGGGTTGGCTTAGACAATAACTGATAAAAGCCTAAAAACTAATATATCTGAGATTGAAAGCTGCTGCTGTTTGGCAGATAAATCTTTTGACTCTTCTCTGTAAGCAGTGTGCCACATTTAGTGGCCAGAGTTTCACATCAAACAACATATTCGGAATCTGTCATACGAGTACAGGCAACACAAACTTGTGCTCAGAAACAGCCTTTCTTTTCTTTTTTCACTTATTTATTTTTCTGAAGCTAAAAGCAACTTTTCTAAAATGAAGAAACCCAAGGTTAAAATTGCATAGAAGGCTGATTTACTTCCCTGAATCAATACCACAGGGAACAAGTTTTCTCTTTTTCAGGGACCTCTGTATTGACAAGTGCTAGACTTTTGCCCAATGATAAAAGTCATTATTAGACATCAGTATCATTAATGAAAGTTAAAAATAGTTCCTTGAAAATTGATTGTATTCTATTCGTTTTAGTGAAATGTGACCTTTAAGATCTTTGTTGCTTCTAAATGTGGCCACTTGATAATTTAGAATCACACAACCTTGCTCACGATGGGTACTGGATTGTCTAATTAAAGTATTATCTTAATAAAATTCTATGTGTTGTTCTTAGGAAATCCATATCTCTTTGGACTCTCACTTTCTCTTCTACAATAAATTACTCTCCAAAGTAGTTAGATGTTTTAGAAGTCTATTAATTCATTTTGATTACTAGGAATCCATTGATATTTAATACTTCTACTACCCTGGAATGAAAAATGTTCATTGAATGTTACAGCAAAGGAGTCAAACATACAGATTGCTGGTTGCACTGCAGTGGTAACATTCCAGAATGTGGGCTGAACAAGATTAAAATGTCATCGGGAAATAGTTAATAAAATAAAAAACAATAGAACATACATAATGTTAATATGTGGCTAAGTCAACATGTATCTTACTGTGATTCTCATAAAGAGTTTAATGTCCTAATTTCTATTTGAGTTTGACACAACTGAGCTATAGCATTCAAAACCATGAGCAAATAAAATTAACAAGCACTTGTGACATACTATGTACCAGACACAGTGCTAAGCTTTTGGGAATACAAACACTCACTACACTTTGCATCTGCTGTTCTGCCTGATTTCAATTCCACAGAATAAGAAAGGCCTCCCAGGATAGAAGCTCATCACTTGTAAACTCACCACCATACTGCTAATTCAAACTTTGATGGACACCATCTCCCTAAACCTCTTCTTCCATCTGATTGGAGGTTTGGTGAGAGGCTTACCAAACTCCTCCAATACCTTCCTTTATAGAGGGTAGAACCTGGGTTTGGAGCTAATTTCATTTTGTATCTGTTTCTCTGCCTGATTTCAGTTCCACTGAACAAAATAACCCTTGTTTTCCCCACCCACCCACCCAACCCCTTGCTCATTCTCCTGCATCTTTTTGTATGTTGGGTCGCTCTTTGGATAGTAAACTCCTGGAGGAGAAAAACTGTCTTTCTTTATATTGTTTCCTCAGTGCTTAGGAATGTGCCTAGCTCAAAGCAGGTACTTAATAAATGTTTATTGGGTTGGATTGCTGTCACAACACTTTTATATTGAATTTCCTTACCATTGTTTGTACATCATTAGTATAGGCATAGGATATCCTAAAACTCTAGATATCATCTTATTAAACTCCTTTGTTCTATAGGTGAAGAATTTGGGACCTAGAGAAGTGATGTTGCTTGTTTGAGGTCACATTGTTAATAAAGAAGAATTAGATTCAAATCTAGGTCTTTTGACGTAGATAAGTCATTTCTCTTATTGTACCACAACTGAGATTTTTGTTTGGGTAGCCTGGTATTTTCTCTGCTGAAACAGTAGAAGTGAGGAGTGTTTTCGTTATTCTGGTGAAAGTAGAGTAGTAGTACTGATAATTATAGTTGCAGAGAGTTACATTTCCATGCACACACACATAAATATATACCATATATTTTTATGGTTTTAAAGCAGTGATGGGCAAACTACAGCCCATAGGTCTGATGTGGCCCCTTGAAATGTTCTATTTGGCTGTGAAACATTATTCCTAACCTGATGAATACAATGAGTTGAATATAATACAATGAAACTTCAAAATAGTTGCCTTAGAAAAAGACTGACAGATGAGCATTTCCTTTCCTTTGGCCCCCTCTTTTAAAAAGTTTTCCCATCACTGTTTTAAAGCATTTTCTCATAATAATATGTATCAATGTTTAAATTAAGAATTTTAAAAATATTAACTTACTTCAAGGATTTTACCCAAAAACATTTGTTTTTCTGATTTATATCAAAATATCACTTTCAGTTTCAATCTGTACCTCAACCATGTGGAAAACAAATATGGTAAACAAACTTGCCATATTCACCTCAGCAAATAAGATGGTTGAATAAGGGGGATGAGGATCTTAGAGAAAAAAATTATAGTTAACATGTATATACCATAAATCAGATCCTTTTAATCACAGAAAAAAGGATTTAATGTTGATTATTTATTTAACATATTTTTCTATTATGAGTAAAGAGACTTAATACTATACCTAGGCTTCTTTTAAAATGCTTTTTCTATAGGGTATCTTCCTTTCTACTTCTTCATATGCATGCTGTTTCACTTAAAAAGGGAGGGAGGTATCTGACCTAAATCATGAAAGAAAAGGATTTAAAGGGAAATAGCTACAAGAAGAAAACCCTTAGGACTTTGCAAATTTACAAAGATGAGGAAGGGCATTCTTGGGTCAGAGAATGGATGATAGTAAAATTTGGCTGTTAGTAATATGAAAGCAGTATTGTCTTCTGGAAATTGCAAGTATCTTTTGATAACACTAAGGATGGAGGATAATGGGGAAATTAAGGGAAAAGGAGAAAAATATGCTATCAAGAAATATATGACAGGAAGAGAAGATGGGCTACTTGTGGCAAGGGATGAGAGGTGGATAGCCCAATTCCTCCACATATACCCTTGTGACATCAATAGAATTTGAGGAAAACCTTGTGAGTAGGATACCTTGTGTAGTTTTCTGCATGGGAACTCATGGGAGGACATGATCAAGAGTCACATAGGATGCTTATGCATGAATGGATTATGATTTGCATTATTGGATGAAATTCCCAAATCATGACAAGACTTATTTTAGTGCTAAGTTTTGAGAATAGTGTGAAATTTAGCTGGAAAAGAAAAGGAAGGCTTGGAGCCATAACTATGAAAGGGCTTTGAGTAGAGGATAGGGAGTACATATTTTGATTGTCCAGAATTGGGAGGACCCTGGAGTCCCTTGACCATGAGAAAAGCACGATCAGATTTGTACATTAGGAAATTATTTTGGCAGTGACTTGAATATATATTGCAGAAGATAGAAACTGGAGATAATACATGCCTTTGGTGTATTTTTTGGTAGATGCAGTCAGCATAGATTCATGATTAAATTATGTTTTCTAATAGTCCTTACTAACTTGGAAATAGGAACAGAAGGATAATTAGAATTTCCCAGGTTTAGAGATGAGCATGGTCAGAAGAATGGAAGAGTCATGGGTAAGGATAGTATATTGTTAGAATAGTTAACTATATAGCATATGAAGGGAGAAAAGTGATACAATACAGTGATGATACACTGTCTAAATAGGGGAAGATGAAGAAAAACAATCTGAGAAATGAGAAGATTTAATTGTGGACAGGCCATACAGCTATTCCCTCATCTGTAAGATGACAAAATAGTACTCATGCTACCACCATCAAAGTGACTTATAAACTACAAATGACTATATAAGCATGATATATTATTAGTAAGGTTAGAGATTATTCAAAGTCTCATGTTTCTTATCCTCCTTAGTTATCCCAAAACTTTGGAATGTATTCAGAGCTCTCTCTCCCTGCCTCAGAGATATCCTTTCTATAAGCCTCCTCCTATATTCCTTCTGCTTAATTTCACATTCTCCAAATTCTAAGATATTTTTATATCCTTTATCATAATTGGATATTAAACTAATCATTGTAGTCTACACACTCTTCTCCCTTCCACTAGTCTCATCTTTTCTTTTTCTTCTTAAGACTGGGTCTCTCTATCTTGCCCAGGTTACAAGTACCACTAATGACTCATTTTTACTACTGATTAGCACAGAAACTTTAACCCGCTCCATTTTTCAGATCTGGTCCAGTTTACCATTCCTTGCGCAGACTGCTGGTCCCGGGCTCCTGAAGGTTCACCATGTTGGCTCCAGACTTAGTAAGGAGATCTAGTCAGGCCTACTGATGAACTCCAGATCTCAAATAATCAACCAGCCTCAGCTTTCCCAGCAGGAGGGACTACAGGCAAGCACCACCATGCCAGGCTGTAATTTCTTTTAGCACTCGCTTTGGAATAGTTGGAGTTATTTCCTATTCCTTACAGGAAATTTCCCTTCTCTTGCATCTCAAATTACAAATTAAAAAAAAAAAAAAACAAACAATCTCCCTTTCCCTTCAGTTATTTACCTATTATCCTCCTTTCCTCATGTCTGCTTTTGGTATCTACCAACCTCTTCCTGGTAGCTCAAGGACTAAAACTCAAAATTTTGCCTCTTTTTTCCCCCAGCCCTCACACCCTACCAGTTCTTCTTCATTCTCTCTCTATAATGTCTCAAATTTATCCCTTTCCCTCTATTCTACTACCAGCATTGTATTTCAGGTCTCCTTCACCTTTCACCACATTCTTAATAATTGTGAGAACCTTCAAACTTGTCTTTCTCTTCTGCATTCTCTCCTAAGTAATTACCATAATACGTTAGCCAGATCATATCATTCCTAAGTTCAAAAACTGTGTGTTATAGGGTAAAATATCAATTCTTAGTCGTCATTTAAAGCCATTTACTTTTAAAGCCTCATTTTATACAATTCCCTCCCAAAGTCATATTCTAGCTGTATTCTTCATCTATTATTCTCTTCTTGCTCTCTCACATCTCCATATACTTGCTCATATTTCCACTGCCCCATTGCCACTGTTAAACATTCAGTTAGGCATAAAGTGTGAAATGTGTAGTCAGAAAGACTTCAATTTGAATTCTGCCTGAATGTTGAATTTTGTAAAGATTAAATAAGATAGCATATATAAAATACTTTGGAGAGCATAAAGTGAAATATTAATACTGATAATTATCAGTTAGAATTCCTCCCTTAAATTAAAATGCCATCATTAAATCTTCTCCTAGCCTCCAGCTAGTACTATACTCATATACTGCCATTTTTATTAGGGGAATGTGTGCATAAATCCTAGCTATCCCTTCTACATTTGATTATAAACTCTATGAAGTCAAGTAGTCTGCTTTATTTTTAGTAATTGATTGTTGAATTAGAATTAATTAAATGCATATAAAATTATATTGGGGGCAGGTGGGTGGTGTGATGGATAGAGTTCAAATGAGGCCTCAGACACTTACTAGTTTGTGACCTTAGGCAAGTCATGTAACCCTCTTTGTCTCAGTTTACACATCTGTAAAATAAGCCAGAGAAGATGACAAATCACAGTATCTTTGCCAAGAAAACCCCAAATAAAGTCACAAAGAATTTGACTCAATTGAAAAGAATGAACCAAAACAAAATATTATTTTAAAGTCTAACACACTTCTGGGTTTAAAAAATATGATAAGTTGCCTCATGATTAAAGAATGTTAAATTTAAGTGGATTTTAAGTAAATGACTGTTCACTTGAGGGAAGAAGGAATGAAGATAGCACCTTTCTTTCAAAGAGTTCAGTACAGAGTGAGGAAAAATATTAATATTGTAGTCTCTTTCTAAGCAAACATATCAAAAGACAGAGTAAACACTTCTGTATTAGAAGAGATAACAACTCCTAAAGGTTTCTTGGGTTCATGAGCTCTGTGGGCTTCTGCATGGACAGTTTAAATAACTTTTGATAGCTTAAAATTGACCACTGATGTTACTTGAAGGTAAGGGTAGATTCTTCATTATATACATCAGAGAAAGGAGAATAGGAGGCCACCTGGAGTTAAGATTTTAATATTTCAGTTGTAGAAAACTATCTCTGAAAACATTGCTTTTCATACAGATTTGGTGTGAAAATGTTTAGCTGAACAGACGGAGATCCAGCTGGTAGAGTATATGTTTGTCAGGGTATCTGGCATTTAGCTACATCCAAAAATGATATCAAACTGAAAGATGCTAAAGAGCAGCATTGTATGAAAGCCAAGATGGCACACTGTGTTTGATCAGACAGGGCTAGAGTTCTTTCATTTGGGGGTTTTCTAACCTTGTAGGGATATCTTTTAATCTAAGTAGAATTTTAAAATATTTTAAAAACTAGAAAAATTTAAATGAAAAAGCCAACAGCTGATATCTATCACAGCAGTCTAGGAAATTCCATATTTCTTCCTATGTTCGTATTTAGGACCTAGTTAACGAATGATACCTATCTTTAGGAATTCAGTGATCACATATGTTTCTCTGAATTTTGTACTGTCTTTACTTGTCTTAATTTTTATGGTATTGTCATAAGAACTGCACATTGGTGTAGTTGTTTATTATAAAAGTGAGAAAATAAAATGAAGCATGATATGGAAGGAGAAGAACAAGCAAATAAGCAAATTAAGTTTTAAAACATTCTCATATGCAGTTTCTTCTTAAATGTTTATAATTGACCTGTAGTAGCACAAAATTTAATGGTTCAAACTGCTTTATTAAAGAAAAATTATGGTCAGGAATGGTGGGGTACATGCCTGTAGTCTCCACTACTGGGGAGTTTAAGGGAAGTGTTTTGGAGAGACAGACAGACAGAGGCTGAGTATTTGGTATGCTTACAGGTATTTATTAAGAATTATACCAGTGTTAGACATTTCATTTATTATCACTAACAATAGCAGCATAGCAACAATACCAAAATACATAGACTTGCATTAACGAAGAAAATTAGACCTCAGCTTGTCCCATGCAGTCATTTATCTTTGTCCCATGAAATCCTACCGTGCCAAATTGTGCTACTTTTAGACTACAACAGAATCAAGGGCATTGAGCTGTTAAAATTCATGTTAACAATTACATGGAAACTAGAATGACAATATTGAACTTTATCCATACTTAGCACTAGTCATCCACCTCTTAGACAACAATTTTTGGCTAAATTACAGACAATAAATATTCCTTCTTTTTAAGAAAATGAATAATTTATTAAACTATAGCTTAAACATCATGGCATAAAGGCTTGAAAGACAACCTTGGAGGCAAAAAGACCTAGGTTCAATTTCTGTTGCTTAAACATACTGACTTTGTAACCCTGGGCAAGTTACTTATTCTGTTCAGAACTCTATGCAACTCTCAAGATTATAAATTTATTGGAAAACAGTGCCATACTGCTCTGGTAGAGGCAAATTTCCTTAGCTGGGAATTTCTTATCACAGGTCTTTTCTTTATCCCTATTCTTTAATGAATGTAGATTTTATCTGTTATAATTTGTCCAATAATGAGACTTTTTCAGATAATTTGATGGCAAAGTAGTAATTTCAAAATTTCTCTTTTGCATAATTCCATCACAGATATCCCTTCAAGAGATGCTACCTTTGGGCTACCATAGATAGAAGAGTAAGGTCTCATATCTGATTACATTTTGCAAAAGTGTTATTTCCCCAAGATGGAGTACTGAATTTTATTACAAGTAGATCTAAAGACATATAGGCAGAGATATTATGAGGTCATGGTTCTCTGTGTAATAATTCACATTTATTGGGATTTCTTCCCAGGAGAGAAACACAGTACCAACTTCTCAAGTACAAGGCTAACCTAAATGACAGAAACTGTAAGCTAAATTCATTATTTCCCATCCCAATTAGGATTTCATGATGAAAGAACTAAGTGATAGGTTCTGAAAATTAAATTTTAGTGGCTTTCCTTTAAAGTAGGTCAGTTATAATGTACCTTTGATCATCTATTGCCTCACTGCATCTTTATTCCCTTCCACACCACAAATATTCACTGTTTCTTAATCCCCCAAACTCTCCTTGTCTACTTATCTTTCATATGTGGAATAGACGGGAATTTCACTGTCATAGAATCATATGGCGCTAATGGCTGATTGAAAGGAAATGTTACTTTGAAGGGCTACATGTTGTATTTCACCTAATCCAGAGTTTAAATAATTATCTACTGGATAACACGTACATCACTCCAATAACTAACATCCTTCACGATTTGCACCAACCTACATTTTCAAAATAAAGCTCACCATTTCTTTACAAGGAATCCATGATTCAAAGTCTTAATGGTCCCTAAGAAACCATGTGCATTTTGTGGATGATGTCATTATTTCATACTATTTACACATCAGGAATGTCATTTCCCAAATTCCCTAACTAAATGAATCCATCCCACCTTTCAAGTAATTTAAAGCATAATATTCATTCTCCTTTAAGATCCCTTCCTTGATCTCTCCTTCCCCTGAATTCATAACACATTTGGCATATATTTCTTACGTCATTTCTTCATTCCTCTCAGTCATTTACTATATACTGTCTAACGTTTGCCTCCAATTTAATTCATACATAGTTAATTTTATGGGTTCATCCTTTTTCAACTGGATTAACTCCTGAGTTACTGTTAGCTCTACATTAAAAAAAATCACAACCATTTTTTCACAGAGTGGGTATGTGCTTAGAAAAGTATGAAACTTGGTAACATTGAGATCATATTCTAGTAGAAATCAAAATTTGCTTTGAAAACTTCTGACTTGGGAAGCTTGTACTTATCTTGCCTTTTAGCTTTTTAATGCTATGTCAGGGGTTCACTAATTGTGTTGGGCCATACTGGCTCTAAAGCATTAAATACCCGCAAAGCTGTGCAAGTTTTAAATATAATTTTCAAAATTATATTTTCAGACTAATGCTCATGCAATTTCACATATTATGAATAAATTTAATAAATCCCTTTATTACAAAATACATCTTTCTCCCCTCAGTTTTAATTGCAAGTGTGAATTATATCCAAATTATAGCATATATTTTTAAAATAGAAAAATATAAAATAGTCACTATAGGATTTGGTTATAAAAACTGAGTTCTTAAGTGTATTTACCAAATATGAAAGGGGATTGTGTTTCTCCCATGTCTAATGAAATTGTATTACATTACATTTTGTGAGAACTATTGTATTCTTTTCAAATAACCCAGCATCTTCAGTTTCCAATCAATACTCCTTTCATTGCAATAAAACACTAATTTTATAGAACCATCATTTGGGAAGAAATAATTGATATGCTAAATCTTTATTTTAATTTTACTGATAAATCAATGTGCTCAGCCTTGCTTAAAAGAGTAAGCAATATATTCAAATTCTTTTGACTCTCCTTAATATTGAAATTTGACATTTACTAAAGTGCTACTGAGTAAAAATAAAAGCAAGCATGAAGAAATACATTTTCTACTCCAAGACAGCATCTCATACTTTCTTACCTCATTTCAAACAAAATTCATAGCAAATATTAACTAGATCTTTAGGGTATAGACTATGGGCTAAATTTAATGAAACATTTTAATAAAAAGCCAGTGGTGGGTAATTAAAGAGATGGATAAGTAGTGAAATTTGTAACATCTGTTAGGGACCACTATAGCTACTCTGCTCATTTAAGAAGGCAGTGAACCCACTGATCTATTTCATTGTTAGTCAATATGTTTATGAAACTTAAGGAATAGGTCACAGATCAGGATGGTTTTGATAGAGATATTTATTGCAAACTTTTCTAAGCAACAGATACTATCCTGATTTTGCAAAATATAGTATGAATTACATTTATTATTATAGTCTTTTGTTGTTAGTTACTACACATGGTTCCTAGTGCTTAGTTGTTAATAAAATCACCAATCAACACTTTGGCAAAAACTATCTAAATTACTTTTTAAATTAATTAGTTAGGATTAAGAATTTTAAAAATGTCTGCATGAGGGGAAAAAGTTTGAAATAATGTATGTATGTGTGTGTGTGTGTGTGAGTGTGTGTGTGTGTATAAAATTTGTTGGGAAAATTGCAATCTTTTGTCAATTAGACTAAACTTTCATATAAAATACAAAGTTAATATATTTGGAGCTTGAGAGGGCATCAGAGGCCAACTTGTTCAACTCTGTTTTAGCAAATGAGGAGACTGAAGCTTTATAAGGTTGAGTGACATCTCTAATCACACAAGCAGTAAGCAGTTAGATGTGGAATTTAAACCTAGACCTTCCCGGAGGTCCGTTTTGTATTTTTTCTACTGAGCCATACTGCATCTTTATGAACCAGTGATGAGTGCTCATGATGACCATGTCCAGCCCTATTTCATCAAGAGGAGGAAGAGGATTGAAATTTAATTCTTTATTTTTTAATTTTTGTCAGGTAGAATCTTTGAATTGAATACAGCATATGAGGTAGTAAAGTTAGGCATTCAGCACATCATTAAAATACAGTGAAGTGATAGCAAAGGGATATAGCCATCCTTTCAACCTCTTTTTTTCCCTTTATTCTCTCTTTATCCATTCCTTTATTTCACCTTCCTTCATTTCCTTCCTTCTTTTCTAATCCCTTTCCTTTCATTCACCATATTTTAGGCACCCAATACCTGACACTGAGTGTTACAAACTTGAATAAGCCATAGTTTCTTACTCGTAAGGATTTTACATAAAAGGGAAGATAAGACTGTAGAAAGAAAACTATCATACAAAATGGGATGTGAAATGTAATGAGAGTTTCCAAGTGCTATGGGAGTTGAGAGCAGGGAAAGATTGCACTTATAGATGTGGGAATGAGAATATAACACTGATTTAGCTTTCTTTGCAGAAGCCAGGAAGTACAATCCAGTCATGGCATTAGAAAGCCAGAACTCTGGACAATTTTTAAAAAACTTGTGAGTTTTAAAGAATCAAATCTAGATATCTTCTTGTTTCCAAAGTTCCCATCATTAAGGGACCACACACAAAAACAGAGGTGTCAGACATGCAATTCAGGTCTCATATGGCTTTCATTACTCCTCACTGTATCCCAAACAAGATTAAAATGTAATTGGGAAATATTCAACAAAAATTAGTGAAAATGCAACAAAGCATAGAAAATATCAATATGCACTTTGAAGGTCAATATTTAGCCTTCAGATATACCTTAAATATGATTTATTGGCTCCCTTTTCTAATTAACTTTAACATTACTATGCCAGAAAGATGTAGATTTCCATAACTAAATAATTTATATATTTATATATTAAATTATAATAACTTGTTTTCCTTAATAAATGTGTCAAAGGAAATTTATATTTTTCTACTACTACTACTACTTCAATAACATCCAAATTTTAACTAACTTTTCTTTAGAGTTTTAAGGTTTTCAAGGAAATTTTATTCATATTATCTAATTTTATCATCACAACTACAAGTGTAAAGGGTTTCAGATGTCATTTCCACAGATAAGGGACTGAAGTTTCATGATAAATGGAATGGAATGATTGTGCTGAGACTGGGTTTGTCTGGAAAAGATTCATGATGAAGGAGTGCCCTAAAGGGTTATTAAACTATGAATTTTTGAAGAATGGAACAGCATTCCCATAGACTGATAGCATGAAGGAAGAATGAATGTGCTGTGTTTGAAGGAATAGTGTAACCCAGCAATTGCCTTGATGGTACCCTGGATGTTAGCTAAGTTAATTAACTTGGATTAAGTCAGACAAATTGCTTTATCAGTTGCTCAAAAAGAGCCTTGAAATATTTACTCTTTCAAGCAAGGGCCAGGTGGTCATACTTAGGATACTAGACAGCTAGAGCTAAGGTTCTTCTATCAGCTCTATGCTATTATGGGGCACAGGAGGCAAGAACACCAGGGGGTGAATCTATTGGCTATGGTTTATTTGCAGTAATATTGGTAGCATGACACAGCTGACTGTAACATAAACTGGGGATTAAGTTTAATTCACTAGCCAAAATTGAACCCTGTCTTGACTAAAAGTTCCCATCACATGGCCTTAAGAAAAAAGAATACACCTGTTGTACAAATTGCATCTTGACATGACTGCATTATGAATTGTTTTTCAGGACTTACTGAAAAGGTAATTTGAGGTATTTCTTTTTAAAAAATAAATCAAAGACAGAAAACAGAATGGACGTAGAGAACAGAGATATATGTCTTGAATAGTATATCTAGTTTTACAAATACATTCAAATCTTGATTATCTATATGTGGAAGTTAGACTTTGCATGCAAACTATCCATTTGAAAATTTTAATCCTATCTTAGGTTTCTTTTGCTACCTTATGTGCCTCTAGAACACCTTTCCCTGGCACCATCTGGTGTGTACTCAACAAATGTGAACTAATTATAATGTTAGCTTGAGCAAAACATAATTAGAATGGTAAATCAACTAAAAAAAATCCAGTAATGCATTCCCAAGCCAGAGGGTCATGGGGTGCCTGCAACCTTGATCTCCAATGTGCCCTACATTTGCCTAGCCAAATGTAATACAGCTGACAGTTTTGATTGGAATGCTACATAATCAACCTGATTGCCCTCACACTTGGAAATGGATTAAAGGGCACCCCCAAGTTTTCCCCAAAAATATCTCACTAAAACTCTAACCTAGATAATTCCAATGAATTGCTGTGTTTGAAAAAGACCAACTAGGGAGAAATATACTAAGACTACTCAGCAGGTAGTTTGAAAAAATGTGATATGAGAATGTCCGGTTCTAATATTGGCTTATAATTAGTTTTCTCAGGGGGTTGGATATTATTTTCAAATCTTAGTTCTAAAAGTTTTAGAATTTCTCCACTTATGTAACTTAATTATCATTGTCTGTGGAATCCAGATGAGTAGAGTATCTGGAGAATATAATATGATGATGCGCATGACTTTATATATTTTAGATAAAGTTAAATATTATGAAAGGGATGCAAAGTTTTAAAATGCATATTTTAATAAAGAGCCTCTCTTGTTATTAGGAAGAACTGATCTAAGTTCTGCCTTTGAGTCATACTGGCTGACGAATCCTGGCCAAATACTTAACCTCTCAGTGCCCTCAAGCAATTCTCTACCATTCACTGCATTTATGATAGAGATCTGCAATGGTATAAGTTTCTTCAATAAGAATTTCTAATACCAAGGAATAGGTCTAATCATATTCCAGTAGACACCATAGAGAATAGCTCCTATGCAAATTCCATCTTTCAAATTGTATCATAAACAATGTATGTTTTAGTAGTCCCAGGAAGTCTCCTTAGACATATAAAAATTAAGTGACTTGGCCGGGGTAATTCAGCAAATGTCAGATATGAGGGATGATATTAGGTTCTTTTTTTTATTCCAAATCCAGAACTCATTTTATTATGTCTACCTTAATCACCATTGCGAAATAGTCTAATTTCACCATAAGTTTAATTATTGCTCCAGTTTGTAAGGAACTGGGCCAAACATTGTGCACGCTGGAAACTTTAGGCAAATTAAAATATAGTTGCTTATCCATAATGCAATACATAAAATTAGCTTTTAAAAAAATGTTCCATTGTCGGGAATTCCTAGTATAGCTCTCTTCACGAATATAGATCATCAACTGACCTATATCTTATAGCCTTTAAAACCATCTACAGCCTTGAGATTCTATGTGATTTTTGCCCGATCATATAGATAATACACATCAAAATCAGATTTTGAACATGTCTATAGACTAGGTTCTACTTCTGCTCTCTATACCACATTGCACCTCACAATTAAAAGTAGGAAGGAGTAAATATTATTTTAAAAGTATGACTAGAATTTATAATTTATATTTATATATTTGAAATTCAATGACTATAGTAGAAAATTTTTAAATTATAAAATGGCATATCACTAAGATATTTTTGATTGCAAAGAAGAATTTTTAGTTCCATAGGTAAACATTACAGACATTCTTAGTTGGCTTTTTATCATTATGATGTTTCTTTAAAATTATCCATAGTTTGCCATTTCACCTTTGTGTGTTCAGCAGGGGGCTAACAAAAACTTACCGAGCCCTAACTATATGAAAAGAATTAGTAGTTAACTTGAATAAAGTAGGTGGCTAGAATTATATAATCATTCCAAAACACAGTGAATATGTGAAGTGTATGTTATTAAATGGAAAAGATTTTTAGAAATAAACTCTCACTAGTCTTATCAGTGGTGATTTGAGTAATATCTGCAAGGTTATCCTAGTTATTTGATAGTACCACACAATTATCAACCTAACCAAGAAGTGTGGAAACTTCTTGTAAATGGCAAAGTTAATTCACATAGTTTTCTGTTGTCTGTTTCATTCTTATTGTTTGCTCTAATCAGCTCTTTAAACAAATAGCAGGAGATTTTGCTGATCTGACATTCTAAAAGATCTTCAGTGTGTAAATTCTCTGGGAGCAATATCTCTTATTTGTACAGTAATTCCAAAGCATGTTACTCTCTTGGAACATGGATGGTGATAAGGACTACTGTGATTAGGTTGACAGTGGAATTGTCACAATTGGTGTATATATTTGTCCTCTGGAGAGATCACTAACAGAGAAGAAATCAATAGCACATTTCTTTTATGGACAGAGTGGGAGGAGAGAAGGGAGATGGAGGGAGAGGAGTGGAAAGAGAGAGGGAGGGAGGAAGAGAGAGAGAGAGAGAGAGAGAGAGAGAGAGAGAGAGAGAGAGAGAGAATGATAAAAGATAAGGACAGAAAATGTACCAATATGTCATATAGGAGTAACAAGGGATTTAATGAATGTCCTATGGTCTATAGCAGAAAAAGAATAGAAAAGGTGTTCTAAGGTTCTAGCAGAGAGTAATAATTATTTAAGGATTTGAAAATATGCCTTACTTTAGAGGAGCCAAAAGTCAGAATTAGTTATATTAAGGAAAATATGAATATGGATTTTAAGGTTTTCAAAGGTTATTAAAAAGAATGTCTATTTTTAAAAACAAGAATTAGGTGAATCTGCAGTAGGAACTCTCTAAAAAAGGATTGCCTGGTAATAAGTGTTGAACACTGGAATGTGTTATAGGGGAGTTTGGTCATGGGTTCCCCTTATCTTGAAATATGAGCAAACATTATCATGTGACACATTTACATCTTCCTATGATTTAAGTGCTCTATGCAGAAGGAATAGACTAGACAGTTTCTCAAGGTCTCTTCTGCCACTGCTTTGTTTTTTTGATTCTATGATTTGGAGTGACTTTCATGGGGAATTTGACAAATAGTCTGGGGAAAGGATAGAACTTTCATAATTAACATGTATATGCTATTGAATACCAATTGCTAAATGATATCTATTCTAGGAAGGGGCTGGTGTATAATGAAATTTTGGTCTAGTTCTAGTTTATTTCAGAGGCTATTTGGATATGCTTGTTTTCAGTAGCTATGTTAGAAATACCCTGGTTCACTGAAAGCTTTTTATTTAACAAAGCATTTATAGCCAGCCACCCACGTGCATTTATAAGAATGTATAATGTTGAAAATCATCATGAATTTCACATACATCTTACGTTTAAAAATTGGAATAAGAAATATTTAATTTTATTCAGTTACTAGAACAATTCATGATATAGGAACCACATGCTTCAATTTTGTAGTATTTGCATTATAATATATTAAAGGAAAATATACCATTAAATATCTTGAAAGTGAGATGTTTTTTTTTCTTTATCCTCTCTACTTCTTGGATTCTTCAGAATGATGCTTGTTGAAATGCTCATTGAAATCTGATCTATAAATCTGAGACAGAATTTTTCCCTTGCATTACTGGTAGACTTGCCATTTGTTGAATTATATATGAGGTAGCCACTTAAAAGATATGTGATTTTTTTCCTTAATAATAAATAGTGCCACAAATATTTTTTCAAAATTTCCCTGAAACATCCTATTTCTATTTATTCTTATGAATAAAAAAACATTCTCAGGCAATCTTCTGGACATATAGGTATAAAGAACCTCTGCTTTTTTATATGAACTCATGAAAACATTCTGATCTCAATTCAGAGAAACATTAAAATTACTTAATTTTGACTTTGTTCTGTGTGTTATCAACTTTACCACATATGGCCTCTATACAGTGAGGTCTTTTTAACCAAATTTATCAGAAATAGTATCCTTTATAAAAAAGGCTTTGAAGAAGAAATTATATCCCACACTGAAAAATTAGAAATAGCAAATAATTCTGTTTTTAAAATGAATTGGTGAATAGACATGTTTTATTCTATAAAATGATGGGATTCTACCCTGCTAGAATATAAGACATTAGATTCACAGGTGTTCATTGAAAAATAAGTGCTAGATTTAAAGATGAGAAAGAAGGGACAATAGGAAATGGGGGTAAGAGTGGTAAAAAAGGGTAAAAAAGAATTTTGGATGGAGGATGGAAAGAAAGAAGAAAAGCCAGGACAAGTCAAGCTGAAGGGATGAAAATGCTAAATGAATAGAGAAAAGAATGCATAAGTATAGTTGATAGTATCATTTGTATTGTTATATATATAATAATATTAGTATTAAGCTTTTAGGTATTAAGTATTGTTATTAGGTATTACCATTAAGGTATTAGTATTAAGTCTTTTAGATTGAAAATTCAAAAACAATTTTTGGAAAACAGTAAGAGTTCCTTAGTTCTTTTTAGGGAAAAATAATAATTGGATTCAGTGAACATTTCTGAGCCTTTGTAGCATTTATTCTCATTTTCTATTTATACTTCACTTTCAAGCCCTTGACTTTAAGGAAATATTTTCCTCTGATAGGAAGAAGCATTTTCACATGAAATATTTTATTTTTAACAGCATATGCACATTGAAGTAATGAAAATAATGGATAATTATATATACTGTTGAAATTTTTTATTTTCCTTTTATTGAATGTCATTTGATTCTTATAATACATTCAATATTGACCTTTCTTATAAAACTAAAAATAATCCTGGAATTGTGAGTTCTGTACTTCACTCAACCAAAATTAATGGGAGATATTCTGTATTATAGGTTAATGGATATCTTCTGCAACACTTTAGTAACAGGAAGAATTAGTTTTTTAAGAGTGAACTTGAATAATTCATTTTAAAGAAGCTTTTAAAATGTACTTCTTTTCTCTTTGTCATATTTAAGGCTCCTAACATACCTTCTAGAACATTAAAGTAGATGATTAATAAAGTAATGAACTTATTAAAATGTTAAGAGAGGGGAGTCAAATTTACAATTTTTAGCCCACTTAGAAAAATCAGTTTGCTTTGCCAAAATACAAATGTTTCTTATTTGCTATTTCAAAAACATATTTTAGGGGCAGCTGGGTAGCTCAGTGGATTGAGAGCCAGGCCTAGAGACGGGAGGTCCTAGGTTCAAATCCGACCTCAGACACTTCCCAGCTGTATAACCCTGGGCAAGTCACTTGACCCCCATTGCCTACCCTTACCAATCTTCCACCTATAAGTCAATACACAGAAGTTAAGGGTTTAAAATTTAAAAAAAAAAACATATTTTGGGGCAGCTGGGTAGCTCAGTGGAGTGAGAGTCAGGCCTAGAGACAGGAGGTCCTAGGTTCAAACCTGGCCTCAGCCACTTCCCAGCTGTGTGACCCTGGGCAGGTCACTTGACCCCCAGTGCCCACCCTTACCACTCTTCCACCTATGAGACAATACACCGAAAGTACAAGGGTTTAAAAAAAACATATTTTAAAACCAAATGTTATTTCTTTTATAGTAAGGCATTTAACAAAAATTTAACTCTCTCTAAGCATAACTTATTTGATATTTCTGCAAATCTATTGCTATAACAATTGTGTATTTTTAGGTTATTTCTTTAATTGAATTACTTTCCATCAATAACTCAAGTACACTAATTTAAATTTTAAAAAATTTGCTTTTTGCTGAAAAATTTTACATCATTTGAAATTGAATGACTAAGATTCTGAGTTTTAAGTCTATGGTATTTTCATTTGTGTTAGTAATCCATTTTCTAAAATAGTTATGATTAAGTTATGTAGGAGATAAAATTGTCATCATTCATAAAAATTTATAACAACATGTTTGAAATTGAATCTTCCTTCAAAGAAGTATGAGTAAACTCTGGGAAATCAGCATGATATATGACTTTGACTTTAAATAAGATAACATTTTAAAAATAAACCAGAGGGGCAGCTGGGTAGCTCAGTGGAGTTAGAGACGGGAGGTCCTAGGTTCAAACCCGGCCTCAGCCACTTCCCAGCTGTGTGACCCTGGGCAAGTCACTTGACCCCCATTGCCCACCCTTACCAATCTTCCACCTATGAGACAATACACCAAAGTACAAGGGTTTAAAAAAAAATAAACCAGAAAATGGAGAGGCCAGAAATATATTGGTACTTCTTTTCCTTTTTAAAATTTTATTATCACCTTTTTTCCCCATTAAACTTTTGGATAAGAAATATCACTTAATAAATACACGGTAACTTTATATCAAAATTAGCATTTCAATGAATAGTAAGGTAAAGAAAAATGCAAAAAAAATTTTGGGGAAATAATTGCAGCTGCAATTGATTGCACTTCTTAGTCTCAGCCTTTTTATGTTATAGAACAGACAGTAAAAGGTTTCCTCTAAGTGACCCTCTTCAGCATGCTAAAGAATTTCAGAAATTAAAGCCATTTTATCTGTTATCTTTTCAAGGACAGGGAGGATTTTGTCAAACATTCATTTTGTTAGAGAATGACTGAATCTTTTATAGGGTAACTTCTCTAACAGATTTCATTGATGAGGTCAGAGCAAATCACATCCTGAATTTTTTATACCTTAGATTCAATCCATAGAACAGCAATTCACCAGCCGAGAGCTTTGTGATTTTATTATTATTGTTGTTATTGTTGACAACATTGAAATTATATTGCATTAGATTAGGGTTGAAGCTGAAATGGAAGTATCATCTTTGATTAAGTATATTTCAATTAAGAAATATTTTAACATTTTGAATATATATCTTATTGAAACCTCTTACCCACTCTACAGAGCAGGTGAAGAAACTTTATGAGTTCAGTGCAATAAGCCACCAAGAAATAGCATGGACATTTTAGGAGAAATAAAGGCTAAGTTTTATAAAGGTTACATTGAATTCTGAGACAGCTTTAAATTATCCAGTGGCACATCACTCAATAGCAGTTTAGCTTCAAAAGCCTTAAAATGGTTTGCATTTCATAACGAATAAAGACTATTCTATTTGTAACCCATCAAATTTCTCTGTGATTGTGTTGGTTTATTGCCCCCCCCCATCCCACTTTGAACAATGCAGATGGAAGACTTCTGGCTAACTCATCTTTTTGATGATATTTACTAGAATAGCTCATAAAAAAATACCAATCCATATTCATTGGAAAAAAGAATCAAAATTCAAGAGCTAAGTAGACATTGTTGAACACTCATTATCAAGTGAACATTGAGGTAGTTTTGTTTTTCCTACTAGATGTTTTAGGTTCCTACTATCAACAATTTTGTAGTAATATTCTTTTCCTGAGAAAGAACAGTTAAAACACATAGAGTCACCTGGAAATTAGAAAGTGGAAATGATGTTACTTCTTTAAATTAGAGCATAACATATATTGTATTTATCTAGTTTTATTAAAATGTGCTGTAAATTCTCAATATTTTGTAGCTGCTTTATCTACGAATCTTAATCTTGGCTAATCGGCCTTGGAGGGAGCATAAAATAAGCTTGCCTTTGAAAATTTGGTATTTTAGAATATTTTTATCATTATTTTCACTGACATAAAACATCATATAATATTGATAGTCTCAAGTGTATATTTTATATTATCAAAAAGAAAGCAAAGTTTATAAAGTACTGTTAAAATATTCTTTAAAACTTTTCACTTGGGCATTGATGTAATCATTTAGTTCTAATAAAAGTTCTGAATGATAGGGAAAAAATGACATGCTCAACTTCTTATCAGGCAAAAATTAATTTATGATTTAACTTTTACTGTTTCGTTGGTTGAATTATCACTTTTTGTTTTATTTTTAAATTTGTTAATTACTTATTATTTATTTTTCTATTTTATTTATTTCATTTTATATCTTACTTTTAAAAATTGTCCTTTATAAATGAAATGGTTCTTATTAACCAAATATTGAAACATTAGCTGCGTATTTTATTTCATTCTAGTTTTGGGTAGTCTTTTGATTATATTTTACAGAAATAATTGTTTATTTTAATTCTGAATGAATAAGAAATCTGACATCTCATTTTTATGTTTATCTTTAAAAATAGAAAAAGAATAGATACGACCTGATTGCAGTCTTCCTGGCATTCACATTTATAGCCAAAATCTTGAGTTTAATTAGACTATGTATTATTTGTATGTTTATCATTTTTTTCTTTAGCTTTACATTGGGTTTGCATACTTGCACAGGTGTATATGCATATGTATTTCTGTGCAACTTTAGACAAATCAGACTCCCTGGGCCTCAGATTCCTCATCTGTAAAATGAAGGGTTTGATCTAAGTGGCCTCTGAAGTCCCCCCTATCTCAAGTTTTGTCAACCTAAAATTTTCTGTTAGAATCCCCATGAGCTGCAAAAGAGTAGAACTATGCCTGAGAGAATGTAAGGAATGTAAGAAGGATGCTCAGGAACAGTGCTAAATATGGTGCCCTGTGTTCACTGAATAAAGCAAGTGTTTAGTGAGATCAACTCTGTGTCTGAGGGAAAGGTGGAGAGTTCAGTTTTCTCTCACTATGGACATGTGGAAGCTTTTTTCAACATTGCATCCACGCTTAGTATCTAATTGTGGGTTAGGAGGCTGAGGCTCAAATGCCTCGTGAATTTTAAAATATTGTCTATCTTGTTTAAGGTTCATAAGACTTTTTAAACAACTTCTTGTACTTATCTCATATTCTTCCCCTTTATGTGCTCTGTATTCTGGCCAAAATTGGTTCAGTCCCAGGTTTTTATCTGACTTTCTGCTATTTCTGCACAATTCTTTGTTCCGTCCATGAGGACTGAAATGAACTTATTGCCATTTCATTTCTACGTTTCACTCTACCTTCCAGGCTGAAGTTGTGTCACCTGTTCCCTGACAGGGGGTCTAGGTGGCACAGTGGATAGAACACGGGGCTTGGAGTCAGGAAGTTTCCTGAGTTAAAATCTGGACTTAGGCATTTGCTAGCTGTGTGACTCAGGGCACATCACTTAATTCTGCCCTCATTTCCCCATCTGTAAAGCAAGCTGGAGAAGAAAATGACAAATTTCTCTAGTATCTTTGCCAAGAAAATCCCAAATGGAATCACAGAGTTGGACATAACTAAAAAACAACTGAACAACAACAGTATACCTTGAGTGTTGATTCTTTGTCCACTATATTACCATAGTGCCTTATCTGGGAATTGACAGAGCAGGAAATAGGGAGCCAAATAATTAGTCAACATTTTTGAGTGCGTACAGTGTATAAAGTACTGAACAAGGAACTGGGGATAAAAATAAAAATTAAAAAAAAAACAAACATTCCTACTCTCAATGAGTTTAAATTCAAATGAAGAAGATGGAGGAAACAACATGATATCAGTATACAAATATGTTTATACATAGATGTGTTTGAACAAAGAAAAAAAATGGACACACATATGGGAAGAAACTACCAGACAGGAGGAATAGAAACTGCCTTCTATATAATGGATTCTGTAAACCACTGAAGTTGTTTGAATAAGTGGATATTTATAATAGCGTAACAGAATTCTTCTGACTCCTGTACAGTGCCTTTTCTACTAATCTATAATATTTAAGGAAGATTAATGTAGCAGAAATATATGACCTTCCCCCAGCCCTCTTCCTTATATATACAGCTTCGTCTGTCTGGCTGTTGAATTCTCAACAGTCTGGCCCTGACTTAGATTTTTTTTTATTTTATCTGTCCCTACTTTTATATACCAACCTTCTGTCTAGTCATTATTGACTTGTTCATAACTTACTCATTTCTGCCTCTGTACCTAAGAGTTCATGTTTTCCCTCCCATTCAGAATTCCTATAGATTGCTATTTTCATAGGTAAATACTAGCTATCCTTTAAGAACAACTTAATCACTCTTCCCCTCTTTGAATTGAATCCTTAACACTCCAACCTACAATGACCTCTCCTCTGAAATTATAGCTTACCTAATTCATAGTTTTTTTCTACTTAATTATATACTACCCTGTCATCAAATTACAGAAACTGTGCTTAAAGAGACTTCAGAGATCATCTAATCCCATCCAACCTTCAATAGGAAACTCCTTCATGGCATCCCCCAAAGGAGTCAATTGGCCTGGCCTCTACCTGAATAAAATCAGGGAGGAGAAACTCACTATATCCCAATGTAGCCACATTATTCTTTTGACAGCACTAATTATTAGGATTTTTTCCTTATGTTAAGCCAGAATCTCTCCTTTTTGTGTGTTTATTCCTCTTAATTTTGCTTCTGGGACCAAACCAATAAAAAAAGCAGATAAATCAGATATCTCTTGCATATTGACATGTCCTCTAATCATCTCTTGTCAATGATAAATATTACTCATTCCTGAAAAAAAATCATAGAATATGTTCTCTAGAGTCTTGTTTGCACTCTCCTAGTCTTGTTCTAGCTAATATGTGCCTTTCTGAAAAATATGGTGCCCCAAAGTAAATACAATACTTCAGTTATGGTCTGGCAAAGGGACAATACTACTAAGGGTTTCCTTTGGACATCATTCCCTGCCATTGTATTCTAAGATTGTATTAGCCATCTCCTCACCCCATTTTTTCACCTAGCATGCCATACTGCCAGTTTATTATCCAGACAAATCCTCAGTTAAAAATTTTTTTCACATGAATTGTTGCTGCCTCAGTCTCATAATTGATGTTTGATTTTATTTAACTTTAGGGGATTTTACATGGGTTTCTATTGTTCATTTTATTGATTTGGTCCTTTGTTCTATTTTATTGAGATATTTTTGGCTCCTGACAGTCATTCTAAGTCAACAAGCCTTCTCTGTGCTGTGAATGGTGCTAATCAGTGGAGATGCAGACAAAAATAAAATAGTCCTTGAATTCATTTAGTTTATGTTCTATCATACCATATTGGCATTAAATAATTGCAAAGCCTAAGGATGAGTATGAGAACTTTTATCTGTTGACTTCATTACCAGAGAACTGTAGCTAAGTGAAAGTAGATATCTCTGCCAATTATTGGAGTACATAGTTGCCTACCCATTTATACAATGGGCTTTACAAATTCCATAAATGTATCTCTCAAGGAGGTGGTGCAACTTGTACCTGGGGAGATCAGGTAGAACTTCTGGAACTAGGTTTTGAAGGAAACTAGTTGTTCTTTGTGGGAAATATAGCGGACTCTGTGCAAAGCCTATGCAAAGACACAGAGATGAGATTTAGTATATTGTGTCTGTAGTACACAAGGCAATGCTAGTTGGCCCTCAGAATTAGGAGGAAAGTTAGCTACTCCCTCTTGGGATACTGGCTTCACCTACCTTTTTCTGCCACCCACCCCCTTTTTTCTGCCACAGCTTGCCTATATTCTTTAATCGCCATCCTAGGCTCCACCTCAACTCCTCCCTCCCCTGCCTTCCAAACAGAAGAATTTTATGAACACCATTTTAATTCCACTTGAAAGGCAAAAAAAAAAAAAAAGACTCAACAGTTTTATCATGATTCGGTTCAAAAAGTATAGAAATCATAAGCCTTTAAGTAGAAGAATATACTAATTAGTTTACAACATGTACTTGATCGTTCATCTGAAAGTTCCCTTTGGGGAGGTGGAGGGTTTACCTGTAAATTCTAGACTTCCCTGTGCACAGCTCCGATTATTTTTATTTCTATAAAGGGACATATGATTTATCCCTAGGATGCTCAGTGATGTCCTCTCCCCCTGAATGCACTGAGGGCTTACTTTAAGGGCAGATGCAAAACAATCTTTCTGCCATACATTTCCCCGACATTTATGTCTTACAGCATGTGCAAGGCATATTAAGTGGTAGTCAGGTTACTGAAGAGAGGTTTCTACAGATAAAATGCTTGACAATTCAATCAAAGAAAAGCAAGGGGAAAAATTCGTGGGGAAAGGTGGCATACAGAAGATAGGTGGGGTTCCTCTGACCATTCATAGGAACAAAAAGAGTGGTCTTTAACTTTTTTCTACTTCAAAGATTCTATATCAGTGCTTATTTTAACTGAACTATGGTTCACCTACCTGCAGTTAAAATTTTAAAAAGTAAAAATCTCCTATAAATCCATATTCAATTTAATTCAAGTGAAAAAGAAGCTGCCGGGTATAGTAGAAGGGACACTGACTTAATCGAGAACCTGCAATCAGATTCTGCATCTGCTATTTATAATATACCTGACCTCAGCAAGTCACTTAACTCCTCAAAAGGTCAGTTTCCTCATCTTTAAAATGAAAGCTTTGATGGAAATGATTATCAAGGGACTTTTAAGCTTTAAATTTAATATTCTTTTTTATAATTTTGTCAAAAGAAACTATGAAATCTCATCCTGATCTTTCTGATTTATCATGTCATCATAAGTAGCCATGTGGTATCATGGATATGTTTATAGAGGGGCTAGCCTTGAAATTGGGAAGCCCTGGGTTTAAGGACTGCCTCTGTCACTGGTGAGCTGTGTGGCCACAGACTTAATGTCCTGCCTTTTTTTAAGGTCAATGTATTTCTTTATATCATGCTCTTATAGGCAGCTATGTCTTCTCACTCTTCCTAAGGCTGAACACCCACAAGGAAGGCATCAGGGGAAAAAATGAAATTAAAAAAGTGTATCCAGTGTGCCATCATAGTCATCAACAGTAATTTTTTTTCTTTCCAGAAACATATTAAAATGATATTTAAAAGATGAGACATTTATTTGAAAACTTTTTTAATAGACAACAAAAACACAAAAATTAAAATACGTTTTAGCAAACTGTTATGATTAATTTCTCTAGGGCTCTTAATCTTCCCTCTTGAGCTGTACAGCCAACTTTCTAAAACTGTAAGACAAATTATACTCTATATATCATTGGAGTGAACTCCCACACTGGAAGTTGCCCACATTGAAATAATACATCTGGAACTTCCCTCAACCTCTTAAAAATATTTTTGGCTAGTCATTAGATATTTTTCCTCTTTTGTTTCTACAAAAGAATAGATGGAAACATTTTATTTTTTCCTACTTAGATGACTATTAAACCAGCTTATAAGCGAAATTGCTTCTTAAACATTCTTTATGAAAACTTCAGTATACCTTACCATTTCTGCAAGTTTTCCAATATCTTTCATCCCTTCCTTATTTGAAGACCTTGTAATGCTATCTACATTGTTGCCTCTACTTCCTCTCCTCTCATTCACTTCCCAAGTATTTTCAATCTAGCTTCCAATTTCATTCAATTGAAACTGTTCTCACTGAAGTCTCCAATGATCTCTTTCTCTCTCTGATGAAATTATGTTCTCAGGCTTGATGCTTTTTTTTAAACCCTTACATTCTACATTAGAATTAATACTTTACTGGTTTGAAGGCAGAAGAATGGTAAGGGGTAGGCAGTGGGGGCTAAGTGACTTGCTCAGGATCATACAGCTAGGAAGTTTCTGAGGTCACATTTGAACCCAGGGCTTCATCTCTGGGCCTGGCTCTCAATCCACTGAGCCACCTAGCTGCCCCTATCCCTCATCTTTCTTGAACTCTGCAATATTTAGCATTGTTAAGCACTTTCTTCTCTCTTCTGAGTATTCAGTCTCTCACATAATTCCCAGTCCTACATCAATTCTTGCCTATCAACTATTTCAAACTGAATGTCCTGGAAACACACTTCACATTCACCATGAACAAAACAGGATTATTTTTTCTCTAAAACTCTTTTCTTTCAAGCTTACATCTCTCTCTCAAAAATGGTGTCCCAAGTTCACAAATGCAGTGCTAGTTGGGAATTTTCACTCTCTATTATTCTAACTGAGCAGTCATTCACCAAGTTTTGCTATTTCTACTGCCATCACACCTTTTGCAGACACCTCCTTCTTACTGGTCACAGAACTACAGTTTTAGATTAAGTCCCAATCACCTTCCACCTATATTAATGCAATAGACTCCTAATTATCTCCTCTTTTCTCCCTCCTCTATACCAACCCTTAGACAACTGTTACAATTATTGTACTTGGGTGCAAGACTATGTTATTCCCTCCACCTCCCCTTCATTCAACTTCAGTGGTTTCTTATTGTCTCTAAGATAAAATCTGAAATCCTCTCTTTGGCTTCAAAGACCATTCACTTAGCTTTCAAACTTAACCTTTCTAGTGTGTGTTATTCTCCTTCCCGTACTTAATGGTTCAGTCCAACTGACCTTCTTGCTGTTCCTCAAATACAATACTTGTTTTATCTCTGAGCCTTTGCACTGGCTATTTTTTACAAGATGAAATATGCTGTCTTTTAAAAATAGACTATGCGGATTAATTTCTGAAATGCATGCCTTCCTCATCTCTGACTTGCAGGATCCCTCTCTACAAAACTCAGCTCAAACACCAATATTCATGTTTTTACATGAAGCTTTTCCTGACCTCTTTAGCTAATAGTGCCCTACCTTCCCAAACTATCCCATATCTATTTTAAATTCATTTTCACATATTTATTATATATATATATGTATTATTTCCCATGATAAAATATAAAGTCCTTGAGAGCCATGAATTTTTCATTTTTATTTCTGGGTCCCTAATGCCTAGTCTATAACAGGTGCTTAATAGATCTTTATTGACTGAATGATGAACAGCCCATAAACATAAAGAATGTCCGCACTCCTTGGCATGCATGCCTACACAAAAAGGGCCTTAAACAGCATGGTCAAACTAATTCTGCTTTGCTTCGTTCTTGAGAGCAGCAGAACTCCCTGTTCTCATTTGTTTCAGAAACAGGGAAAATATTTCGAAATCTGGTGTCATAGACCAAATAAGACTTCAAGAGGAAGAGAGGTGACCCTTTTTGGTGGCCATTTTTTCATGCTCATCCTTGAAAGTTTCTTTAAAAGTTTCACAAATTTTTAAAGCAGATATCTCTATTGGAATTTATACAAAGCCTATAAGCCCAAATTGTAAACATCTGTAAAAGAAGGCAGGTTTGCAAAATGAAGTAGATGAGCTTTTTAAAGTAGGCTATAAAAATAGATAATGCTTACCATCTGAGGTTATGCTAATAGCATTAGTCAGATGTGCTTCAAGTGAAATACTGTAAACTGTTGAATGTCACCATACCCTGGGGGTGTCCTTTACCAACTTAAGAATAAAGTTATCTAATTCAAATGAAATTTCAAAAGCTTTAAAAAAACTTTTCACTTGAACTTGCCACATATTCCATGGGTGAAAAATTTAAGTCAATTGAAAAGACGTATTGAATAAGGTATTTGAAAAAGGAACAGAGACAGTTTTATTTTTATTGTTTCTGATAACTTAGATTGTTCAACACAGGGTAATTGACTTATTACTCTTTAGAAAGCTTCAGTCAGAATGTGTAGTAAAAGATTGTCAGCAAAATAGATATTAAGCATGTGAAGAGAATAGAATGTGTGCTTTCTCCATTACTCTTTCTGTAAAAAATAAATAAATAAAAAAGAACACGAGACTCAGAGCTGAGTACAATAAAATATCTACTTTCCAATTCATAAAATGCAGACAATCATTACTAGTCTCTGGGCTCGATGTCCATAGTAATAAAAATAATATACTATGAATAATTAATTGTGTACTTTCTCTTAGCCAGTATATTCAACTGAAAGCCTCACAAAAGTGCTTTACGTCTACCTCTTCAGCAGTAACAAAAAGGGAATTTCAAAGGTAGTGGCCCTTCTTAAACCTTTCTTTAGTCATCCAGATTTCTGACCTATGTGATTGTTATCAGGAAAGTGATGGTTGTGGCAGACTAGGACTATTATGCAGTATTTTCAGTAAGGCTGTCTTTAAAGAAATCAAAGATGGAATTATTTTGGGATCTTTGGGTAAAAGTCAAACCTTAAATTAAATCCTTAATTATCTAGGTCAGGGCTCCTTAACATTTTTGTGTGGTGAACCCTTTTGACAAGCAAGTGAAGCTCCTGGAACATTTAACAGAGTAATATTTTAAAATGCATAGGATTATTTTATCAGAATAATATTTTAAATGAATAGGGTTACAAAGGAATGAAATGCAGTTATCTGATAGATAGCATGCTGAAAGTGATCAACATTTTGTTTTCTTAAGTTCACAAAGCCCAAGTTAAGAATCCCTGACCTAGGCAATAAATTCAGTTATGATATACTGCCTGACAATATTTGCTCAATCCAAACAGACATGTGAATCCTTTAATAGTTTACAGTTGACTTTCTGCATAGCTAGATACTGAAAAGAATTATTAAAAGGACATAGAGAATGCTTAAGGGGAAAAGGAGGGGTGCTTAAACTGAACAGGATGTAGGGATCCCAATCCTGTCTTCCTAGTTAGAACTAACACCTGCTAAAACTTGCAGTCCCAAAAGACACCTGTCTACAATTGAAAGCAATCTGTTCTCCTCATTTGTGAAAGCCAGTTTTACACTCACACAGCCTCCAGAAATGTCCCCTTTCCTGTCACTTATGATCAATGTATAAAATATCGGTGCTCTTAAGGGGAGCACCTGAAAATGGTTTATTTTTTTTTAATCATAGAGATATGTATATCCCTTTCTTTCTCATTAATAAATTCTCTTGTGGATTTGGAGAGGTAGCTAGGTGGTTGAATAGATAGAGCCCTGGCCCTGGAGTTAGAAGTTGTTGCTCAGTTATTTTTCAGTCATAGCTGACTCTCTGGGACCTCATTTAGGATTTTCTTGGCAAAGACACTGGAATGGTTTTCCATTTCCTTATCCAGCTCATTTTATAGGGGAGGAAACTGAGGGCTGACTGACTTGCCCAGGGTTAACATAGCTAGTAAGTGTCTGAGACTAGATTTGAGCTCAGGAAGATGTCTACTGGACTCTAGACTTGACCCTCTATCCACTGAGCCACCTAGGCTGTGCCCACACTCAGAAGGTTCCGAGTCAGGAAGACCTGAGTTCAAATCCAGCTTCGTACTAGCTGTATAACCTTGAAGTGGGACCTCAGTAGTCAGTAAAAAGCAATTAGCTCCAACTTGTGTCTGATATGTTAGTTAGGTACAGAGAGGCAGCTCAGCTTGTTCAGTGTCTGCTTTTAGTAAGGAGCTGCCCTGTGGGTCACTAAGTACTCTTGTTAAAAATGTGGTGCACGGGAAAGCTTTTATTTTTTAAATCAGGTTTCAGACATCAGATTGTAAGTATCAGCCTCTCCCCACCTGCATTTAGAGAAGCCATACAGACGCATTTCCCATGGGCAGCACACACTTTACATGTTCAATAACCAACAACATTTGGATAGCCCATTTCATGCACCAGAGGACTTTCCTGGCTATGTACAGTACGACTGAACTGCAGCCATGTCTGGAGTGGCACAAGCCACCACTGACGTACCATAATAGGAGAAATAAAGACAGAAGACCATTTGGGCGTGCTTATTGAGCCAAAACTCCCTTAAGAGGTAGAGTCAGAGGCTTTTTTAGAATCAGGGGCTTTTTCTGACCAGATAAAACTAAAAAGGCTTAATGTTCATGATTGCTACTCCTAAACACTTACATTTAATAAACTAAAAATGATACTTAATAAATATTTAATAAATGGTTTTATTTTTCAACTGTTCTTTCAAAAAAAGCTGCCTGTGTAAGGGATTAAATCCTCCTTCGTTGCTTAATTGAGAACTAGTTTGCTGCTTTCATGGAATCAGGGAACAGCTTACAGTAAGCTGGAAGAGGTACATATGCGGCTGAAATCATTTTACCAGCAAGTCATTTTCCACTCGATGCATTTACTGTGGCACTAACTTGCTATAGTTGAGGGACGCTGTTCATACACATTGCTGTTTATACACATTCAGGGCTGAATTTTTGTCAAATGGATCACTTCTTGGGGAAGGAGGAAGGCAAAGCTGTATTTGTTTAATTTGATATAAACTTAATGCCTGTCAGTATTTGTCTTTCAATGCAATTATTTTGGAACTGAATGTTAGGACTTGTATAGTAAAAAAAGAAATACAAAAAATATTCTTTTTCTTAAGATGTGTTGGTTTTTTGTTTGTTTGTTTGTTTTAATAGTATGTCGTTGATGTCATTAATATTGATGTCAGTATAAGACTCCATTAGGTTTCATTAGAAAAAAGTTCCCTCAGACTTTGGGAATAAAGAAGGCTTAGTGGCATAAAACCTTCCTTTTTACAGATGAAGACATAGAGGCCTAGACAAGTTAAATATCTCTGTGTCTTCATCTATAAAATGAAGGAAATGGACTAAGTGATCCCCAAGTCCCCTTCTGATTTTGTATCAGGAGATTTGTTCTAAGTAACACAGAAAGATAAAAAGAGAACAAGGATTCAAATTTGGGTCTCCAAAATTCTGGCTTAGTGGTCTTGTTCTATAATACCCTATTTCCTGCTCAGAACTAGGACTATTTTCACCTGTTCTTTTTTCCTTTCTTTGGGGAAATTATATTTTGCAGTGTGAAGTTTGAAAGCACACTGAGGTGACTTGTGACAATTATGACCAGTGTCAAGGTGTACAGGTGAGCACAGTCTGGAGTCATTAAGAAGCCCAGGACACATTTTTTACTTACATAGCTAAAAGTTCCGTTTGGTACAGATTAGATTGGTTTGTGTCATTTTAAATGAACATGCGATTATAGGTATTTTATCTATTTATGTGTTTAAATATGAAAGTCATTTGCAAATATTAGAATTTGGAAAAGAGGAATTTAAAAATAACATTTAACAAGAATTATTATATAGGTTAGAACATTTATACATATTTCATCAGAGAAATATATTTTTAAGTAAGAGATTATGGAAGCAAAGGATCTTCAAACAAAAGAATGAAAATTTTGTATACAATTATGGATATACATTTATATAGCAAGTATTGTGCTCTAAATGCCCTACAAATTACAAATAATTACAAATAATAGCAGACATTCAAACTGCATTATTTGAAAGTGTTTATGTGTGTTTTGAAAGGTTTTAAAGCTAAGTGACTATAAATTATAATTAGTATAATATTGGAATACTTCAATTAAATTCAAGTAGCTATTCAACACACCAAAATTTAATTTTTACTATTGATTTATGAAATGTGCATATATTTGTGTAAGGGGGTAGTTTCAATTTCAAATGTGTTTTTAAAAATAAAATGTGCTCTAGTTCCAAATTCCCAACATTCTTTTTTTCATGTCACAAAAGAGAAGATATGTAATACTGGAAAAATTAAATTAGGACATATACATTTTAATTGTAAAGACTTTAATCAGGCTTTGGATGTCATAGGATCGATAAATCTTCTTAAGACAAACTTTGTTCCTCTTGACAGGTTGAAATTTGGGCAGTTTTAAATGTAAAACAACAATAGTTTTCTAATTTAGTAATTTCTGAATGTATACTAACTGTGCATGGAATTAGATTTAGATGAACAAAAATATTTTTCTTCAAATGTCCTATATTTCCATTGGCCCTGGGATTCCCAATATTGTTTGAAGGATACAGGAAAAATTACTTGAATACATAAATCCAGAGCCCCAAAAATGTCTTTTCTCTGTCCTTACAAAAATGAAGTAATTAACTACAGTATTGATATAATTAGGTTTATCATCATTTGTTTCAATTTTTTATTATTTAAAGTGACAAAGATACCTTACGAGTTTTGAAATAAAATATTCAACAATCCTGGAATAAACTAAGAAATGCATGTACTCTTTATCTGTAAAGTTGACATTTTCTAAATGTATATAATCACTATCTTAATTATAATTGCTAAGAAACTAAATTTTGAGGAAATAATATAGGCTGGTAGTACTTATCACATCTATCATTTATTATAACAATATATTCTATATAACAATGTATCACTGACATATGAAAACAGGTACAATAATTGTACATTTCCTAGTATACTGTGGTACTTGTTTAAGTCTTTTATTGCATATCTGTCATCTGATATATGTATTTCTTCTTTGTTATATATGTTTAGTCATCTTTAAGCACATTTAAAATAAAAAACCTGAAGGACATCATTTTGCCAAGCAGTGTCATTAAATTATGTAATACAATCTTAATACAACCCCAGGAAAAAAATACTCCGTGTATAGAGACACACTATATTCTCTCTATATATACACATCTAGATGGTGTGTTTTCTGGTCAAATATTTATTGTATTTACAATTATTGAATTAATACTTTTCATCTTCCTTATTATACTATGCTCTTTTGGAACATATAATAACAAGATAAATAGCTAAATGTATCATTTTTAAATTTAAAAATCCATGTAAATCTAGAATTATCCTACAATAAGTTCTCTGCTCAGATGATGCTGGTTATCAAAGATATTTTTCTATCTATCTACATATACATACATATATATATAACATAATGCTTGGTTATCAAATCATCATTCTTAAGACACACATATCTGTAGAAATATATGGTTTTTATTTTATCAAAAATTTTTATCTAAAAAGTAGAATATGTATTCAAGTTCTGAAGAGATCACTGTATCTATGTATATGTATCTGCACATATATATGCTAGTGATATAAGTATAAAACACAGAATGATCAAAATTCAAATTTATAAAAATACAGAAAGAAGTTAAAATCATATTACTAAGAAATGTATTAAAACAGTAAAAATTGATTTTTTATTTCTCTGTCATATCAATTTGCCATGTTTGGATTAATCATACTGCCATGAGTAAGCTTTTATTTTGTTTGGAAGCAAATAGAATAAGGGATAGTGGAGGAATGGCAATATCTGATCCAGGGATTCCTGTGTAAGTAGCTTGACTTTTCAAGTTTTTGTCTGCTCTGCAAAAAACAATAAAATTCTTTGTTTTGAGTTTTAAAAAACTCAGGGACACCTTGGCCAACTTGATAAAGCTGTAGTGTTTGTAAGTCATGATTTTGTGCATTTGGCTTTGTATTTCACCATAGCAAATATTGTTCTCATTTGTAGACAAGTTAAACTTGGATGGCATTGTCATCTGCACAGTCAGAATCGGCATGTATTAAGATTTTTTCCATGACTAACATCCTTGAAGTTGACATCTTCTTGTGACTGAGTAGAGAGCAGCAAGAAATTCAATTACAGCAAGCAGTCTCTGTCATTACACCTGTCTGCTTCCACAGGAAATGATTTGTAAATTGTGCTTTATCTTTCCTTTCCCATAAATCTTGTGTCCATAATTGACACTTGTCACTATAGATGAATAGTAGGAGAAAGAAAACAGAAAGTAAATGAGTAGCCCACCTGGGAAAACGATGTCTTGTTGCCTTTGGGAGTCATTTACAAACAGCAATACCTGCTGCGGGCCAGAGTTTTAATCCAGAAGCAGGTGGCAAATGGTTCTCTTTTGAAAAATATGGCATCAAAGCTGAATTCCAACAATGACAAGACAAAAGAAAAATAATTAATATAGAACCATTTTTTTCAGTGAAAGAAAATGCATCGTACCGCAGAACAAAAGCTTTTCTCCACCATTTGAAAGGCTACTTTACTGCTGTCGCACATTTGTAAGAATCAGGTTCGTGTCTGACCTGTCAAAACTCATTCGTGAAGCAAGCATTGTAGCTGCCTTGGGAGTAGATATTGTCACTTGTTACACAACTCAACATCAGTTCAAAGATGTTTGATACTCATGTCAACAGTTTGGCTGAAAAAAATGGGACATTGGGATGACAATATTTTTTGTTCTGAATGTCAGAGAAATAAACAGGGGATTTCACATAGATGGATTTAAGAGCAGACCCTAACTATAGACATATGACAGACAAGCCTTCATTTCTATGTTTTCTTTATGTCACCTACATGTTATGATTTTTTTCTCCCAAGCTTCCTCCTTTCCCCCATACATACTTTCTATGCGTTTCTCCTCCTACATTTTGTTAATATCTGAAAAAAAACCTATCAGAACAGCTTTTCGATCATGTTTCCATCTGAAGAAATTATAATCCCAATTCTGAAGTCATGACCAAAATTCTCATAACCTCACATCAGAACACAAATTGTAGAAGAATGAATTCCAATGAAAACTAACTCAAAAGCTGGCCAACTAAGTAAGAGTAATGATTTTGTACTCATTACGTAGTCATGAATCTGCTGAATCTTTCCATGTTCTCTTTGGAGCAGCATTTCTTTTATCTAGTACGTTTCAATTTGCACACTGTGAGTAAATTGCAAAACATTACAAAGTATTCGATTGATTATAAGGGGAAAGTAGTTGATAAGTAACACTTTGTCCATGCTGCTAGCTCCCTCTTTGTCTCAGTTTATTTCTTGGTTCCCCTACTTCTTTACAAATATATTCAAACTAGAATTGTCTGCCAGGCTAACCCCAGAGCAGCAGGTACAAGAAGAGCTCTTCAACCGCAAAAAAACAATCGCAAAAGCGTGGTAATGGAGCTCTGCAGCAATGCTTGACTGGCCTGCCTTCCTCTGCACTAGTGACTGCTCAAATTCCCATGTGGTTCCATGGGATGCTTGCCTATCTACCCACAGTTTACAGAACCTTGTAAGCAGACTGTGCTATATTTATGAGCCGGAAAGGAAAATTCTATCTGAGAGGAAGTAAAAGTGGTTTCTCTGTAGGTTGTTGCAAGTGTAAAATCACTGATTTATTTGAAACTGTTTCAGTATGCTGGAGCTAGTAAACACAGTGGGGAATTTCTCCGGCATTGATCCAGAGCAAGAGGTACTAATGGCATAATACAGTGGTACTCAATAACCTTTTATCACAGGCAGCTTTGTCATGCGGTGACTTAACTGAAGACCAAAGAAATACTTTCCAACAAAAGTGAGAGCACTGGGGCCACTTTCATCTATTCACTATGCCAGCTCTAAATATTTTTTGCCACTGCTTTTCAAACTATGACCCACCCATGACAAACACATTAAGCTGAAATAAAGTACTTTAAGTAATTTACAAACAGGAAAGTATGTCGAAAGTTTGGCTATAAAAACCTAGGTTTTGAATGGAATATAATTATATTGTATTATATAGGCTTCTTTAAACAAATGCATATCTATGTTCCAAAGAAAGTGTTTAAAGATTGTAACTGTGTATTAGATAAAATGCATAGAGGCACATACAACTTCAAAATGTACTACTGTAATAGAAAGCTTTTTTCAGTATTTTATAATAGAAAAAATGCATTGAAGACTGAAAATACTATAATTAACAATATGAATTTTCTGCCTATCTCCCTACATATGGAGAACGTCTAGGAGTATATTTTCTTTCCTTTTTTTTAGAAAGCTATTATAGGAACAATATTAAATGTTTCAAGCATTTAACAAATAAAATTTCCTTCATTAAAGCTAAAAAACAAATTCAAAAGGATTCAATAATTCAATAAAAATGCAAGCCTCTGCACCTCAACAGATGTTTGAATGTGTAGCGTATCTCTGTAGGACTGAATTAGGATATCATTTTGAAGTTAAAACTGTTAGATCATGAGGAAATATTTAAATTTTAAAATGAATAAGAAATAATGCACTTGTGGATTTTAAACAAATGACATTACAAAAAGATAAGAAAATGCCAGCTTACTTGGAAATCAGATTAAATTAATGAATTTCCTTAAACCTTTTTATAGGTGTAATTTTTTTAAACCTTAAATCTTTTTAAAGGTGTAATTGAATTTAAGTGTAAATCTCTGGGTTGCTACCATTTCTAAAATCTGATTTTCATTCCACACTTCCTGATTTGCATTTTAGCCATTATAACCTTAAGTAATGAGAAAAAGGAAAGCACTTCATGGTGTGCTTGGTTTCATGTGAATATTTCCCCATCTGCATAGACATTAATAAACTGAATATTCTACTGACTTACAATGTTTAATACAGATATCCCTGGAATTTTAAGAGGATGGTCAGCTTGGTATGGATGCAGAGGAAGATGTTCATATAGGACAGGCTCTAAACAGCCTGAATTCTTTTCCTGAATGTGATTTAGATAAAATTGGTTTGCATATTTCTAAAATTAGACTACCCATAAAAAGAATCTTATCTGTGAAGACTTTTTTGTTTTTATATAATTTCTCATCCATGATCTTAATTTAATCCTCAAAATAACTTTGTAAGATAAGATGAACAAGGGTTTTATCTCCATTTTACAGAGGTAGAAAGTGAAGGAAAGAAAAATGGAATGACTTTCCCAAGGTACCATATATATAGAGATAGGAAATACAAAGGGCAACATAAGAAGCCTCTCTCTTCTGATTCCTCACGGTCATTATTCTACAGCAGAGGTACCAAACTTACCATGAGAGGTCAGAAGCAGTCCATAAAGCTCTTTTGAGAATAGTACAAACAAGATGAAAATATAATTGGGAAATGTTTAACAAAATAAATAAAATTCAATACTATATAGATAATGTTAATATGTGATCTTCTAAGTTAATAAATGGCAACAGAGACCCATTTCTATTTGAGTTTGACACCATTACTGTATACCATAATGAAGGCAATTAGGCAATTCTCTTTAGTTATCACAAGGCATTCCATTTCTTCATGCTTACAATCTCCTGAAAATATTTCCTACACATGTAGCATTGTGAATATTTGATGTTTCTCTTCCCTGGACCATAAACATCTTCTCTTCGTTGCTTCCACCTCAGGCATTAGATGACTGGTAAAATCTTTTACTTCGTTTGCTTTGGCTAATAATTTTGAGAGCTCTTCAAATCTAATTTTAAAATTTCTTGATTTTCAATACTCATATCCTTCCTAATAAGATACCTTTCATCTAAGGCATAATCACGTTACATAAATACTAGCTATACAGAAAATAAATTCATTTTCTTTTTCTTTTGATATGCAGCAATTTCTGGATAAAATACACTACATAAGAACTTTCATTAGCTTCCTAGAGAAATTAGAGTGTGAATTAAGGATGTGTTCCAAAAATATAATGGAGACTTTAAAGAGTCAGGCATAAGAAGACATATTTTATTCCTGAACAAAAAAAAATAGTATTCATTTTGTTTGGCCATTATCAGTGTGATATCTGGGACAATCTGATGTGAAGGCCTTGGGTTTCTATTTGATTATAAGTTGAGTCCTTTGTCAACACGATTTCTTATATGAATGGGATGGATGATTGGACTAGTATTTACTTGATGGTTGTGTTGCTTTCTAATAAAGTGTCGCTTTTACTTCATGCCAGATCAGTAATCTTAAAATGCTAGGAAACCAAAATAAAGAACCATGCTACGTTGCACAGTAAGATAATCATATTATTTGAACTTGCAATGAAAGGTGTTCATAAATTACTTCATGCTTCATGGCTCAGGAAACAAGCCACTGGGGTATCTTATAAAGCTATAAGTGACAGAAAATGTGGATAGATGTTATGGTTTTGAGTGAGGAGAAAATGTCCTCCATTATGTCCCTTTATATATCATTAATCTATATTACCTACCTATCTATCTATATAACTCATCTAGCTATGATTGCATTCTTTTGTTATTGATTACCAAAAGAAAATTTTTAGTAATTGCAAGTTTGAAAGTTGTTTGTAAAATCTCTCCTGTTCGGGTTATTGCATGTTGACACATAAGAATTGAAACATTTTTCAGCATATTGCATGTCACATATAGCCTATATTTGATGCACATAGATATATGTGTGTGCATATGCATATTTATATTCTTTAAAGAACTGAAGGCTTAATAAACCAGTTAAACCAGTTCTTTTCACGCACATGTAATTTCAGTCCCTGCCCTCAAAGAAGTCACAATCTAATGGAGGAGATTACAAGAAAACAACCGGGGGCAAACAAGTTATACACAAAATAAACAGGAAATAGTTAAATGAAAGAAAGTACTAGAATTAAGAGGGGGGCTTTCTGTAGAAGGTGGGCTTTTTTTATAGAACTTAAAGGAAGCCAGAAAAGTCAGTAGTAGACAGAGATGATGTGGGATAGAATTCCAGGCATGAGGGATAGCCAGAGAACTTACTGGAGCTGAAAGTTACTGTTTTATGGAATGGTCAGGCGATTAAGAATCACTAGAGTTTATTGAGTGCAGGGAGGAGAGACATTTGAAGGGGAAAAAGATTTGAGACAAGAAGATTTAGCAACAGGCAACTACAAAAGTCCAGACATGAGCTGCTGAGGGCCTGCCTACTCCAGAGTGGTGGCAGTGGAGAAAAGATAGAATAATCTAGAGATACTGCTAACGTGAAATCAATGGGCCTTAGCAAAAGATTAGGTATGAATGGTGAAGTGATAGTAAGTAGTCAAGGATGGCACATTGCAAGTTGAGGTTCCAAGTTCGAGGGACTGGGAGGATGCTGTTTACTACTACTGTCTAGGGAAGATCATGAAGATCCTCTCTGTAGCCAAAGCAATTTTAAATGAAGGGGGAAGTAGGTATACGAAATAATAATTTTTCCAAAAGAATGGAATCATAGTAAAAATGCAAGGCTTGAAAATAATATTTTCTCTAATAAATTTGGTAATCCATTACTACTTTATTGTACTATACCTATTCTTAAAAAGTTCCTCCCCCAATTAATCTGTAATTCTATAGAATAGAATTCATTCAACAGGAAATATTTTGATAGGATAGGGAAAAGTGATTCAAATTGAAATTTTAAAATAATCATTCTTACTGAAGTTTTAGACAGTGATAGGGAAAAGAATATTCCAAATTTGTAAGAAAGTGAAAGATATTAGAAATAATGATGAAATCATTGGCTTTATTACTTGAACCTTTAGTCATGATTTCTTGCACATTATTTAACTAAGAGTTTTAGTTACTGATGCTAAAGTAGTTTCTTTTCTCTTCATAGCATGTGTTCTTATATCCAACAACCCAAATGTCTTTAGAAGCAGTTTAGCATACTTTGCTACTCTGAGGACATGGGTTCAAATCCCACTTTATACATTCCCTAGCTGCATGACGATGGACAAGTACCTTAACATCTTAAGTATTTCCATTTGTTCAGCTGCAAAATTGATATATACTTCAAACACCCATGTCAATGTCAGTTGTTATCATTATTCAAAAATTTGACCTATATCTTTCATTTAACTAAAGAGTAACTCTATATAGATATATTTTGAAATAGAAACACCTGAATCATGAATACCTGCACACCCCCAAAAAAAGACTGATGGAGAAAGATTTTTTTCTTCATATTCCTTGAGCCTCTTCTCTTTCCCGTTTTCTCCTTTAGACAGCAAGACCTGTATCAAGTAAAATTTTACTTAGTTCCCCCATGAACCTCTCAATTACATTTATAAACATCTGTTAAGAGTCTTTTATGCCCTGGACACCCAAGTCCCTAACAAGGGCACAAATATAAATAAGACACAGTCCCTGCTATCAATGGAGCAAACAATCTAGGTTAGGCAGGAAACTGCTTTGGTGCATTTGCTGAGCCAGCCCTCCTGGCTCCCTTCTGTTTCTTTCTTTCAAAGATAGAGGGAAGGGACAGAGAAAAAGAATGAGATTTAACTGGGACAAATATTTAAGTATTATACTTTCCTCTTCTCCTAGGGGCAATTGGAAATGTTGATGCCTCATAATTTTAAACTTTTTAATTCTTTTTTGAGGTGGTTAGGAAAAGATGAGAGAGTAGTTACATCCAAGTTGCATAGCTTTTTATTAAGTTTGAAACATTTGCATATGTTATTTCATTTAAGCTTTACAATATCCTATGAGGTAGATACTATAGATATAAATTATTTGCGAAGGGAATGGGGGAGATTGGTCTAGATAGCCTCTTAAGTCTCTTACAATTCTAGATCTCTATTTTATAGACAAAGTAACTGAAGCTTTGAAAGTTTAAGTCGTTTTCCCATGATCATCCATTAAATAAGTGCCGGAGCTGGAATTTTAATACAAATATGTTTGAATCTAAGTTCAGCAGTCTACCCAGTACACCATGTCAAATACAATGAAGGCACAGGTAGAGAGCCCAGCATCAGTGAGCCAAGACAGTGTGGGCCAGAGTTTCCAAACATGGGAATTAGTCAGTGGAAGTAGAGTGAATACATATTGAGTATTTATCTCAGGCAGAAAAAATAAGAAGGGATCTTCAGAGACGTATAGCATTTTCATTTAATAAATTATCTGTGTTTATCATAAATAAAATCACAACTTATTTTTTAAATTTTCATTTTCTAACTAATATGATTGAGGCAATATTCTGTTATTTTTTCACTGCAATTATATAGCATCTCAACAATATTATGGGCTTGTCTAGTTTCTGTAGACTAGTCAAGAAACTTAGTTTATTTTGATAATGTCTTTTCTGTAGGTAGTACTTTCAATTTTGAAAATAACCCACTTGAACAATGAACTTTTAGGACACAATCCATTCATATGTTGGGGAATTCCCTTATACATAATGCTTCTGCAGGAGCCAGATTTTTCCCAGTGCCCAAGTGACTCATGGGTATTAATTAGGCACTTTAGGAAGCTGCATTAATTTTGTATGGCCACTAGGTTATCATTTAGTAAATTACTACTGCCATGTGCTATTGGCATCCAAGTGACTTGGGAAAGTTAATGTAACTTTCATTAGTGCCTACTTTATTCCTAGGCAGCTTATTCCTGAGAAAATCTGGATCAATAACTCTTTAATATACAAATGGTCAGCTAGTCAAAAGGTATTAAGCACTCTCAGTACACTGTATTAGACCAAGTGCAATGCATTGGAATAGGTATATACTATAAAGAATTTAATCAGGAATGCAGTTGAGAATATGAGAATTTTGTAAGCAGCTATATCTTCGAACTTGGTTACTATATGCAAAGAATCTGAGACTATATAAGAAGAATAATCAAATTTCCTTTATTTTTATTTATTATATATATATTTTAACTTAGACTGTATTGAGCAATTTTTATTTTGTAGGCTTCCTTCTTTAGTGTGAGATATGTATGAATAAGAACTATAAAATGGTATGGAATTAGAAGTGAAATAACTATGAGGTATATTAAAAATTCAATTTACTTTTAATAATATGATATAGTATATTATTTAGCCTATTAATTATCCCATAAGAAGTCATCATGCACAAAAATAACGTGTTGTAAAATTTTTCTTGAAGATAGCTGAGTTGGTCTGAACACACTAAATTTGGATTTAGAAAGAATACTGAATATGACAGTTTATACCAGAGTATAAGGAATAAATATGAGAAAAGTATGGTATTTGGGCGGGAGTCGAGGAGGTGTAGACTCACAGATAAAGGTTGGGGAATATAACCTAATATGGAATAGCTTCAGTTTTTCCAAAATGTCTTTGATTTAATTAGTGTGACTATTCTTTCTACCTTATCACAACATCCCCCCAAATCCAAACTTTATTAGACTATAAATATGGAATCATATAGGCAACTAAGTGTCACAGTGGAGACTGAGCTGGACTCTGAGTCAAGAAGACCTAAGTTCAAAACTAGACTTTGATACTTACCAGCTATGTGATCCTAGACAAGTCATTTACCCTCTCTATTTCCTTGTATCTAAATTATTTTTAATACCCACCTTCCAGGTTGGCTGCCAGGATAAAATGTGATAATATTTTAAAAACATTTTGTAGTTATTACGAAATTCTGTTTATTAATATTATGAACTCATTTAATACTAGATTATTTTAGTTTATAATAATTTCCATTCATTTTATTGCCTTCTAAATATTATTTTTGTTTCAAATAGATTTATTTTATATCAATAAATAAATGCAATATGCAATTCCATCTAGGACAGGGCTCAAGTTTCATTATCTTAATATCTTTATTTTTTAAACCATTACCTCCCATCTTAGAACCAAAACTATGTATTGGTTCTAAGGCAGAACAGCTGTAAGGGCTATGTAATAGGGGTTAAGTGACTTGCCCAGAGTCACACAGCTAGGATGTATCTGAGGTATCTTCTTACAATGTTAAGCAAACACTGGGAGAGCAACACAGAGTGACTGACCAAAAAACAAAACAAAACATTGTTTTCATCCACAGAATACATTTATATATAAAAGTTGCAATACACATATTTTTATAATATTTATAACTTGTTAATTATACAAATATAAAATTATTTAAATTACATTGAGAAAGGGTAGGTTATTTAAATATGCATAGACAGAAACATGCAAATATCAATATTTGTTGGTGAATATATGCGAGAAATTCTAACATTTACCAATGTGTTATGTTTGTAATATCAATATGTAAATAATTTTAAAAGAAGCATGTGTATACACACAAATGCTATATAGTAATGATGAAATAATATTATAATGTTTCTGAATATAGTTTTGTCATCATATAGTCAGAATTTTTAAGTTGATACAATTTAGTGAAAAAAAAGATAACATTATATGCTTTGAACAATCACTTATATTGTGGAAATAGTAGACTAGGTTATCTTCACAAATTCAGATTAACAAAGCACTTATAATATTGTCTGCCAAAATTTCATGACCCCTAGCAACTGGAAGGAATATATTTCCTTTTGTAGTTTGCAGCAATAGGTTTCAAAGGTTATAGTAGATCTATTAAACTTAAGATCTATGTCCCAGTGCGCTGCAAGGGTACATACGGCCACTCATAGTGGAATATATCTTTGTCATTTTAGGGGCTCAGTTTCAATATAAAAACTGGATTATGACAGTGGAAATTGCCACTGTGGGCATGAAGTTGGGCTACAGCTGGCTTATATTTCCTGCTAAATTATCTCGTGAGAAAAGTAGGAGGATGTGAAAAGTCCATAAATTCCCCAAAGCTAAAATAAGTCAATAACTCTGATTTGAGAATTAAGTTAGTGGCTAACCATGACCTCATCATATTTTATCATTAGAACTGGATTGTCTAAAATGCTATTTTGGAACAAATTTGGAAATAGTGAAAATTTGTGGGAAATTTTTGTTCCTTCTTTCTAATGGTGGTCTGTTTGGCTTATTTCTTTTTTAAAACCTCAATAAAGAAGGAAGAAGAAAGAAAATATGTATACATAAATCAGATTCTGGGGTTTTGTTTTATTGGTATTATGAGATATATGCCAAGTAACTAGCAAGTTATTTTAGAGGAAAGGCAATACATTTTGGAAGTATGGAGGACCAAGAAAGTCCTCTTGCAGGCTTCAAGATTTGAGTTGAGGCTTAATGGAAGCCATAAGGTTTAAGACTGGAGAAGAATTCTCAGCATGACAGTCAGTAGTAGGAATGTGTATAAAGCAAACCTGAGAGTAACTCTATATTACCTAGGCAAAATATTAGAAAGGACATTCTAATTGTATTTTTTTTATTTTTAGAAAAATTTTCCATGGTTACATAATTCATGTTTTTACTTTACCCTTCACCCCTTCAACCCCACCCCCATAGCTAACTTGCATTTCTACTGGTTTTAACATGTGTGGTCAGTCAAGACTTATTTACATATTATTGATAGTTGCATTGGTGTGGTCTTTTTGTGTCAACATCCCCAATCATGTCCTCATTAACCCAAGTGTTCAAGCAGTTTGTTCTTCCTCTGAATGTGGATAGCATTCTTTTCCCTAAATCCCTCAGAATTGTCTTGGGTCATTGCATTGCTGCTACTACAGACATCCATTACATTCCATTTTATCACAGTGTATCAGTCTCTGTGTACAATGTTCTCCTGGCTCTGCTCCTTTCACTCTGCATCAATTCCTGGAGGTTTTTCCAGTTCACATGGAATTCCTCCAGTTTATTATTCCTTTGAGCACAATAGTATTCCATCACCAACATATACCACAATTTGTTCAGCCATTTTTTTGCCACCAAAAAGCACAGCTATAAATATTTTTGTACATGTCTGTTTATCTATGATCTCTTTGGGGTACAATCCCAGAAATGGTATGGCTGGATCAATGATCTTGAATATAAAGAAAGAAACTGTAAGTAAATTAGGTGAACACAGAATAGTATACTTGTCAGATCTCTGGGAACGGAAAGATTTTAAAACCAAGCAAGAGTTAGAAAAAATTACAAAATGTAAAATGAATAATTTTGCTTATATTAAATTAAAAAGGTTTTGTACAAAAACAATGCAACCAAAATCAGAAGGGAAACAACAAACTGGGAAAAATCTTTATAAGAAAAAAATTCTGACAGAGGTCTAATTACACAAATATACAAGGAGCTAAATCAGTTGTATAAAAAACCAAGCCATTCCCCAATTGATAAATGGGCTAGGGACAGGAATAGGCAATTTTCAGATAAAGAAATCAAAAGTATCAATAAGCACATGAGAAAGTGTTCTAAATCTCTAATAATTAGAGAAATGCAAATGAAAACAACTCTGAGGTACCACCTCACACCTAGTAGATTGGCTAAAATGATAGCAGGGGAGAGTAATGAATGTTGGAGGGGATGTGGCAAAATTGGGACATTAATGCATTTCTGGTGGAGTTGTGAACTGATCCAACCATTCTGGATGGCAATTTGGAACTATGCCCAAAGAGCGATAAAAGAATGCCTGCCCTTTGATCTAATTGTATTTTTTAAGATTACAGATGCATTCTCCAAGAAAAGCAATGGCACTCCAATTCTGGAAACTAATGTTGGCAAAACTAATAACCTAATTGCTTTCTGTGTTTCTCCTGCACTTTAAATAATTCCAATTTTATACTTTATCTATGAAAACACATTTCTTATTGTGATATTATGGGATAAAATGAGATAACTTGATGCGAAGCTCTTTCATGCAAATTGAAGATGATAAATAATATGAGATTATTGAATCATCCCATTTAAGAATGTTTATGATTTCCTTTATCTTCTCCATCTTTAATTTGGAGAGTGGTATCCTATATTGAGACATATTTTATTAAGAGTATAATCGTGGTAAAAATATACTAGTTTGAAACCCAACGTAACATATTCTTTTAATATAGTAGAGGAGTGTGTTACCTATCTTTGAAAAAATCCCTTTATTTAAAGTGCAGTGTAGTTCTATATGCACAGCAGGAGACCAATCCAACCAGACAATTTGGTGGGTCAAATCCCAATGGTACATGGACTGTTTCTTACTTTGAGGAAGTTGGCGTAAGGAAATATTGACATTTATGTTCCCAAGCATAAGATTTGACAGAACCTATTCCTGGGACTGGTATGTACATGCTATATTCATATGTGCATATATACATGTATTTTCATTATATGTCTTTCTTTTGGGAAACGTCTTTCTCAGAGACCTTTTTAAAATAGAGTCACTAATCATAATGGTTAAGTTGTTTTGATATTTATCAATACATTGAAGACAAAAGCAATAGCAGGAACCTTGCTTGTCATGGCTTGACCCTCCCTTTACTATGTTCTCATATCATTGTAATTGTAGATACTTTCTTACAGTTCTGTTTTGACTTACTGTTATTTGTGTGTGTTTTATCTCCTCCATTGGATTAGACTGAAACTATCATCTGTTGCCTCACACCATTATCATTTATTAAGCACCTAATGTGTCAAATACTAAACTAGGTGTAGGAAATAGAAAGACAAAACTGAATAATCTGCTTTCAAGAATTGCAGGTATACAGATAAGTAAATGCAAAATGCAATGAAAGGACAATCATAACTGGGTATAGCAAACTAGGTCTCATCTAGAAAGAGGCACTTGATTTGAGTCTTAAAGGAAGGAAGAGATTCTGTGAGGTAAAAGTGATCATAGAACACATTCCAGACATGGCATCAGCCTTTAAAAATAAAGAGAGAGAAAATTAGATGTCATAAAGAGGGACTAGTAATCATGTCAATTTGATAACAATATACAGTGCTAGAAATGTAATAATGTGCAATAAGCCTAGAAAACAGCTTCGCATCAGATCATGAAAAGCTTTAATTGCTAAACAAAGGGATCTGTATTTTATCCTAGAAGTAATGGAAGCCTGTGGAGCTTCTTGAGCAGGGCAGTGCTGTGGACTTTAGGAATATCAGCTTAGCAAGCATGTAAAGGGTGAATTGGAGAGGAAAGAGAATGAAAGCAGTGAAACCAATTAGGAAGCTTTTGCAGTAGTCCAGGGGATAGGCCATAGGGGCCTGAACTAGGATGTCAGCCATATGAATGGAGAAAAAAGGGGAAAGATGAAAGATATGTTATGGAGAGCAAATCTACAAGATATGACAACTAATTAGATATGAGTGGTGAGAGGAAATAGTTGAGGATGACTTTGAAGATGCACACCATGGTTAACTATAAGAATGATAGTTCCCTTGAAAGAGAAAAAAAAGTTAAGGAAAGAGGTGTTTATTTGAAGGGGGATCAATCATGAGTTTTGTTTGTACATGAAATGCAAGTGGAACATCCAATTGAAAGTATCCCATAGACCATGATATGAGATAAGAACTCAAGTGAGAGACTACGGTTGGATAGCTAAACTTGGGTGTAATCTACATAGAGATGAGAGCTGAATCTCTGGGGTTGATGAAATCATCTAAAGAAGAGCTTTGAGAAAAAAGAAAAGAGAGCCTAGGAGAAAGCCTTGTAATTCATTCATATTTAGGGGGATAGTGTTTAGATTGTCAGACTGAGACTGAAAAGGAATAGTGAGAATGGTAGAACTAAAACCAATAGATAATAGTCACAAATACCCAGGAAAAAGAAAATATTCAAAAGGAGAGGGTGATTAGTGATCACAAGATGCAAAGAGGACAAGAAATAACAGGTCAGAGAGAGCAAAAAGTCATTTGATTGAGTAATTAAGATATCATTAGTCATTTTTGAAAAATAAATTTCAGCTGAATGGCGAAGCTCAAAGCCAGTCTGTAAAATTGATGTTGATAGTTAAAGAAGGGGTTAAGGGATGAGAAAAAAGGAATTAGAGATATTAAATATAGACCAATTATTTTTCTAGGAATTTAACTATGAAAGAGAGAATTAGGTCAGTAGCTTGAGGTTGAAGTGAAGAATGTTTTTCTTTTTTTAAAAAGGATAGGAAGACTTTTGCATATGTGTAGGAATCAGTTTGGGATCCAATAAAAGGTATGGAAAGTGAGAAGGTGAAAGAGAGGGTCGGGTTTAGAGAGTAAGGATGATGACTACATGGTAGGTTGTTGAAGAAGTGAGGATCACAGGTTTAAGGGTAAAACAAGACATTTCACCTTTGTGATGACCCTTTCAAAGACTGAAGAAAGGAAGAGAAATTAAGAGATGCTATCAATGTTTTTGGAGATGTAGAATAATAGGGAAAAGGGATATCTTGGATAATGGCCCTTTTTTCCATTCAAGTAGAAAATAAAGCCCTCTCCTGAGTCATGAAAGAAGTAATTCATCTAAGAGGCTTAAGAATAGAAGAAATTTAGGGAAGCACTTCTGTATTCTTCATAGCATCTAGGATAGTCATTTGGAAAAAAAAAGATGCTCAATAAATACTAGAGAAAAAATAACAGGAATATATGAAGTGAGAAAAGGAAGGAAAAGAAGAAAGCCAGAAAAGAAAAACTAGAAGGAAGGAAGACTTTATATATTCCACAGTGATTCGCATTCCTGGCCTTGGAAAGGAGGATAGATTCCATTTTTTAAAGTGCCTAAGCATTTTTTATAAATATTTAGCAAACAATTAAAAAGCTTTATTGATGCCCTTTTGCCTTTAATACTACAGTCATGTCCTGATACATGTGGGAAGCCCCACCTACCATGGAGATCTCCTTTATCACAAAAAATCGCAAGTAACACTAATCATCAGAGGAACCACACCTGACAATTCATGCAACATTTCATACCCTTGTATCTCACATCTCTACTGATAAAAGGGATTTATGTTTTAATACCTATTTTCTGGAACCGGTTTTCATACACTTTTTATTTAACACTGGGTATTATAGCTTTTTATATTGGTGTCACCTGTCATTATTGAACTGGAAAATTTAGAAAGGCGGGCACTAGATTTTTTCACAATATGTTTCCTTTCCCAACTTCTAGTACCAAGTTCTACACATAGCAGGTGCTTAAAAATACTAATGTATGTTTGTGGTTGTGCTTCAAAATATTTATATGACTTTGTAGTGATGAGGTCCTTTTAAAAACTCTGAGCCCCAGTGGGGTTTGTCATTGTTAGGCTCTACCTCCAATGGCTGCCCTTTCCCTCTCCCTTTCTAGCCAGGTGCATTCAACCTGCCTGCTCTCCCTGTGCTGGGATTGGTTCCTGTCCTAACAAGAAGCATATAAGAAACTCCTGGCTGGTCTAGATGTCATTATCAACGTCAAGACCTCACAGTCTTCTGCTTGCTGATGCCTAGTATTGACTTTGCTGTCTGCTTGTCTGTCTGTCCGACCCACTGCTTCACCCTGGCTACTGGTAACTGTGTTCTCCATAGTCCCTGTTTCATTTCCTTGCCTTTCTCACCACTGTCTCACTCTCACCTCTGATGGCTCAACTGTCTTGTCTGCCTGACCTTGATCCACTGCATGTTTGTTTTTCCAGGTTCCTGACTCACTACTTCATCTTAATCCCTGTTAATCGCATGCCTCAGACATAAAACTCCTGGTGTTTATGAACCTCTGATGGCCACAGACAGTTCTAATGCCCTCCTTCTCATTCCAGCATTCTAGGATCCTGCCTGCCAACCTATTTATAGATCTCTATTTGCCTTGTCCTCCAATGTCTGCATGCCCTCTGGCTGCTGCCTGTTGTCTAGAAACCACCCAACAGTTCCTATCTTGTCTTTGTTTTCTCAGAACCCTGACATTTTCTCTCTGCCCTCTGCCACTATTTAATCCCTGGTATCATAGCCATTCCCAGGATAGAGGTCATGAATTAGACTCACTAGCCTAGGGGTCAGCAACCTTTCTAAAATGGTATATTTTGTCTCCTGTCATTTACTGCTTTCCTGACAGAAGAGGGGTGAGATGACAAAGAGGAAAGAAATAGTCTGTAAGGAAATTAATAATAATAATAATAGCTTGAATTTTATATAGTGTTTTAAAGTTTCCTAGCTACTTTCCATATATTATCTCATTGGAATCTCATAATAACCTTGTGAGGTTGGGAGCAGAAGGGTTATTATCCCTAAAGACACAGGGTCTTATTCATAGATAGCACTTAAATGTTTATTGAATCAATTAACAAGAATACTCCAGAGCTAGATAAGCATAGCTGCTTTAGGTGAGGTGCTTATCAATTTTGTTAGTGAACTTGGGTCCACTGAACCACTCTCTGTTTCCTTAGTTTCAGTTTCATTAAAAATCTCACATGTATAGAGAAGAGCTTTAGAAGACAACTTTTTTAATAATGGAAAGAATTTTGAACTAGAGTTAAATGACCTGATTTGGAATCCCAGTCCTCATCTTAACTATATAAGTTAGAGGCAGTTTCCCCATTTTATAGATGAGGAGTCTGAGACTGAGAGAAATCAATGGATTTTCCCAGGGTGAAATACCTAGTAAATATCTGAGATCAAATTTGAACCCATGCCACACAGCTATTTAGTTACACTAATGAGACTGAAACACAAATCTACTGACTACTTGTCTGATGCTCATTCTACTATATTTCGTATCTTACTAGTATTTGCATATTATATATGGCTTTTTCCCATATTAGTCAATCTCAGAATTCATTTGGAAAAAAGTAAGAAATGATTCTTAACCAGCTGCAGTTTTAAAGTATATATAAAAATTTATGAAATATATTAAAAAGTATAACAAGTAAAAGCAAAAAGGCAGGTGAAACTAGAAGAAAATATTTTTTCCAAAAAAATTGATTCTTAGTTAATACCAAATGCAATATTATGAAGTTAAAGAATAATTATCTTGAATGCATGGAAATACTTCAGTTCAATTCTGTCTAAAAGTATTTTGATCAAATACATCATGTTGAAGTTGGACTTCCAAATAATTGAGTGTTTCGTTTTGCTGTTCTTTCATCTTTTTTGTATTATCTACCTACATTAGATAACATATTTCATTGCCAATCAATCATGAGATAGTAAGTATTAACCTCATAGCATAAATAGATATTTAGAGACCTCTGGATACAAGGGTGAGTTGAGAGGTAGACAAGGGGAGTGGATAAAGGATAAATAAAGAAGACCAAGGTTCAAGATCTGCTTGTGATACATACTTGCTAGCCAAGCATAGGCAAGTTATTTAATTTTTCAATGTCCCTAAGAAACTAAGATTTTAATGTATAGAGCTGTTGCTGATTTGCATTGATGAAAGGAATTCCAAAATCAAAGTTCTTTACACAGAAGAAATCACATGTAATTATTTATTTTTAAGGAATTCAGGAATCACCTTCAAATTAATCACAGGTATAGAATACACCCATATTTTCAGTCAGAGATAATGAAATCGGTGATTCTTGTGGAATATATACTTTTCACAAACTGTCTTATTAGGCCATCTTTAATGGGTTTTTTTTTTTTTGCTCTTCAAGGAAGTACTCTGTAACATGCTATAGAAACTTAGAAGTCCAAATAGTGAAGCTGTTAATTTTGACATACCTGTTGTATTTTATATTTCCAGCCTGGACATACATTAATATAATTGTACTAAAATTTGACTAGGTGAATTCTAATCAGGATACAGATGTACTATGTGCTCATTTCCCATTTGTAACCCAATTGGATCTATATGCTACCTACTTTTTATCATAAATATATCGGATGTGCAGTAAATTTTTAGTCAATTTACCAGTAACTATATTTAAAGTTTTTCTTAAAAATTAAACTTGTTCTGTGTGACTTATCTGAACATTATAGAATAAATATGTAACAACTAAGTTTTGTGTAGCTTCCTACTTCAGATGTCTTTCTGCTCCAGTAATCCTCCAATTCATCTGCCACAGCAATTTTGTTAAAGTGTAGGTCTGACAATGTCATCTTGTTACTGAGTAAATGAAGTGGCTCCCTATCATCTCCAGGATCAAATATTAAATCTTCTGGTATTTAACATTCTTCACAAATGGGCTCCTTCCTACTTTCCCAGCCTTCTTATACTTTACTCACTTCCACACCCTTTACATTCCAACTGTATTACCTATCTGCTGTTATTTAAACCTCAGTGCTTTGCAATAGCTGCTTCCCCCTTGACGAGTGCTTTCCCTCCTCAACTGTTTCTACTAGCTTCCCCTTTCTCCTTCAGGACTCAGCTCAATCTTCTCTTCTGCAGGAATCTTTGTCAACCACTTCCCCTCTGCCACTTTTGCTTTCCTTATGAGCTTACCTTCTATCTACTCTCTATCATATATGTATATGTTTGTATGTTGGATGACTTGGATGTATGGGTTATCTAGTTTTGCTCACATATGGCATGAATATATCAAGATAAGATCTGTAATTTGGAAAGCCTTATTCTAAGTCAGTGATTCCCAAAGTGGGCGCCACTGCCCCCTGGTGGGTGCTGCAGCGATCCGGGAGAGTGGTGATGGCCACACTTTTTTTGTATTACATTCTATTCTGAGTTCAATAAATAGTTTCATAATTTCCTGGGGGCGCTAAGTAATATTTTTTTTCTGGAAAGGGGGCAGTAGGCCAAAAAAGGTTGGAAACCACTATTCTAAGTCAAAAGAAGATGGCTGAAATTTCCATCCTTATGGAGGATGTCTGGGATGCATTGATGGTGATCTTGAAGGGGAAGGATAGGTAACATTGAGAATAGCTTTTACTGGGTAGTCACTCCTTTTTACTCCTGTCTTCAAAAAGTATTAGTATAGAATAGTGGTATCAAACTGAAAAAGAAAAGGGGAGGCCAATAAAGTATACATAAAGATCCCTAAAAGACGCTTGTTGACTTAGAAAATCACACATTCCCATGGTCTATTTTCTATTGTATTTTTGTTTATTTTGTTAAATATTTCCAAATTATATTGGTCCATCCTACTCCTTGGAATGGGGCCAGGCTTCATGTTTAATAGCTCTGGTCCAGAATAAATATTAAATATATCTCAAATTTGGTAGTCTAGGGCTTTAATTCTTTTGGGATTCAGGATAAACTTTACTTTCCCTAGTTACTCTACAAAAGATAGTATCACTTAGCTTATGCTCCTCAGGTTAGCTTCTCGTGAAATCCTTCTTTTATGAAGAAATAGTCCCACAGAGCAAGACACCACTTTAGCAAACAATGATCAGAAAGCATGAGCCTTATGCAAATTAAATGACAGAATTCACAGGAGTATAGGAACTTTTCACATGGGAAGCAGTATAAAACATAAGCTCTCCACAGCGAGAAAAGTATCATTGGGGAAGTCTACATTTAGCAGGCTTTAAGATTTTAGGAACAAGAATCCTCCTACAAATTGGGGAAGGAGCAGCTCTCTCACTGACTCAAGGAACTTGCATTAGTCATTCAGATGTTTGTGTCTTGCCTTTCTCTCTTCACCTCTTTCCTGTTGTACTTCTTTCTCTCCTCTCAACTCTTTCCATGAAGAACATAGTGAGCTCAGAGATTTTTTTAGTCAATAATAAGCTGTATCTCCCTTCCCTTAGAAATATCCTGAAGGGTACCTAGGCTATCTATGAAACAATTGTCCAATTTTGCTTTTGATTGTGTGGGGGTATATGTATATATATAGTTATAGTTATATGTAATATATATGTATATTATTATTTATATGTCTGACATTTCTTCCTCTTGAAGGAAAAACTTAGATTTAAATGACAAGATTCCACATTGGCTTTTGACCTTTGCATATAAATTGAGACTGAAAAGCATATAAATGAACTTTTTAAGATAACTAGTCTTCCAAACATAAATATTCACATGTCTAGTGAATGTGTTGTTTCTAAGACCAACTGAACGTGTCTTATTTGGTGTATTGCACACATACATTATCTCTGGATCATAGCTGAGAAGTTGTAGGTTCATTTGCATTAGAACTTTCTGGACTATCTGCTCTGGAAAATAATGGCCAGTTTGAAGCCCAGATGACTTAGAGTTCTTTTTTTTTTATCAAATCCAGCAGAATTCTCTTTTCTAAGTGTTAAAATAGTAAAAAAAAAATACACATTTTTTTTCTTGAGCTAAATGCTGTATTTGAAGGACTTTTTAAAAGGTGAAAGGTTACATTCCAATTCCTGCCATTCAAGTGATGCTGCCTTATGTGACATATGCTGCTACTTTTGCCTGTCTACCCTATTCTGCTGTGGGACTGGATGTTATGTCAGCAGGGGATAAAAAAAGAAGTAGGCATCTGTTTAGACAGGAAATGAGGAGTACAGTTGCCTAGAGATGTGTCCTTAGTGTACGATAGAAATATGATATTGTCTATTGTTACACGATAAGGTAATGTTAGCCTAAGAATGTGATAATGTGTCTCTTCAAGTAATAACCTGCTCCAAATTCCTTAGTGCTTTGCTTCAAATGATACATATTCCTCCTCCTTCTTTCTTGGATACTTTTTGGCCCTAATTTTGGTTATAATGTCTCTCTGAAAGCATGAAATAGGAATGAAATAATAAATGATATTTTAATGTGACATATGGCAACCAATCTTATAGTATCATACTTACATTTGATATATCTCAATATTAAGGATCAAAATAGTTCTGTTTGTTCCCCAGGCAAACTTATAGAAGTACATATCCTATACAACCTTTCCCCTACTCTCCTCTTTACAAATTGCAAAGTCCGAACGGTCCCTTCCTCCTCAAAAATCACACAATTATTATTTCCAGAATAACAAATTATTTCTATTCTATAGAACAGAACAACTATTTGAGCAGCCCAAGTTATTAATAATTCCAAATGGTTAGCCTTTATATAACTTTTCCTATGTGTCAGGTGCTGTGCTAAGCATTTTATAATTATTATCTGATTTTTATCATCTATGGCTATTTTGTGGGATTTTTATATGTGTGTGTATGTATGTATACAAATGCATGAATGATCTATGATTTGTATCTCATTTAATACTTAAAAAGTAAGTGGAGTCAAAGAAAGGTTAAAAGACTAGCCCAGGGTCATATAGATCAGTGGTTCCCAAACTGTATTGGCCTACCGCTCCCTTTCCAGAAAAAACATTACTTAGCCCCCTGGAAATTATTTTTTTTTAATTTTAATAGCAATTAATAGGAAAGATAAATGCACCTGTGGCCATCACCTCTTCGCTGGATCGCTGCAGCACACACCAGGGGGCAGTAGCGCCCACTTTGGGAATCACTGATATTGATCTTAAACATCAGAGCTGGGATTTAAACCCAGGTATTCTTGACCACAAATCTTGTATCCTACTGTAGCTCCCATTTGTGTGTGTTTTTTTTAAATCCTTACCTTCTACCTTAGAATCAATACTATATATTGGTTGCAAGTCAGAAGAGTGATAAGGGCTAGGCAATGGGGGTTAAATGACTTGCTCAGGGACACGCAGCTAGGAAGTGTCTGAGGCCAGATTTGAACCTAGGACCTCCCGTCTCTAGGCCTGGCTATCAAATCCACTGAGCAGCCTATGAGCTCCCCCATTTGTATTTATATTACATGCATGAAATGATGCCATATAATGGACATAGTGCTATTTCCCCCTTCATTTATTATCTAATACTTTGTTCATTTATTAAATTACACTAAATTTCTTTTCACAATTTCCTCTCCTAGAGCATCAAAAATTTTAGAAATCATGCCATGTATCATAAATTGTCTAAAGAGAGAGAGAGAGACATATAGACAGAAAGACTAACAGACAGGGAGAGGCAGCTTAATTATTTAATCAATAGAAGATTAGCCTAGATGTCAGAAACAACTCGGGTTCAAGTGTTTCCCTGATTAGATATTAACTATATAATCCAAAGCAAGTCATTTATCCAGGAAATTCTGAGACCTAGGTTCTTCACTGTCAGTATTCTATGCCAAAAAAATCACAAATACTTCTGTAGCTACTATATTTACTCTCCCTCCTCCAAAAAAAAATTGTACATGTATATATTTTGCATATGATTTGGGACAGGTCGTTGGCACAGTGTATATAGTGTTGAGTCTGGAGTCAGGTAGCTGTGACTTCAAATCTAACTTCAGATATTTACTAGCTCTGTGATCCTGGCCAAGTCAACTAACTTCTGTCTGCTTCTGTTTTCTCAACTGTAAAATAGGAATAATAATAATACCAATTCCTAAGGACACTGTAAATTTCAAATGAGATATTTATAACATATTTGACCTCGTGCCTAGTATATATTAAATGTTTAAGAAATATTTCCTTCCTATTTTATATTTTTGCATACTTTATCCTTTTGTGGACTCCTCTATACATTCAATTGTGTCTGTTTTTTTAAAGACTTCCAAGAAACTTTGTTTTCCTATTTGGTCGTTAGAGAGGAAAGCAGTGGTATTTTTGCCTTTTGCAAAAGGGAAAACTGAGTCTCAGAGAGGTTGTGATGTGGTTCAGTACTATACAGTTTATAGTTGAAAATGTGAGAATTTGAACCTTGTATACTTACTTCCAGTTAGTCTTTTATCCCGCACTCCCCATGTGTCCTCTATTTTATAACTTGCATAGTAACACATGGTTGCTTTTTCAGCTTCCTAAGGAAGAAAGAGAATATGAATCCCAATAGGCACAGTGATGATGCCTATATCTCCTGCAAAGGACAGCATGCCTTGAGTACAAATATTTTATTATGTCTTGGAGCCAAGTTTTTCTCTTTAGAAATAGATCCAAATTTAAAATCTAACAGGAAAATAAAGTTCGGTATTAAGCATTTTGCTTTATTAGCAACTCTCTTGAAACTCCTCCAGTCAGTCCATAGTTTACTGAGAAGCTGAATCTCAGCATCCCCTTCAGGGAAAGTTGCCCCACTTAATCTGCCCTAGTTATGCTATTGTTAAATGTAGTCTGAGGGGAAATGGGAGTCATATATCTTGCCTGTTACTCCCTCAAGATAGCCAAGACCAGAAGGAAGCAGAAAATTATGCTTTCTAGGTACCAAAATAAGCTATCACTAAAGAAACAAAATAAAGCCAAAGGGATAAACATGGAGAGCAATCTTAGATAGCTTTGGCTATGTCTAACTGATTCTCTGTCAGCAGGAACGTTAATGATTTTGGACATCTGAAAATTAAATTAACAGCCTGAAAATATTCTACAGAATGAGATAGTACGTGATACATGAAACATAATGACCCCACGGAAATTCAGCCAGGGCACTTCAGTCTCTCATTTAGACAGAGAAGACAACTAGTTAATCATCACTGAGCAAATTAGACAGAACAAATTAGTTTGCTATATTCCAGAGTCTTAGCTACCAAAAGAAGTATATGCTGCTAATTAGAATGAAAATACTCTAAGCATTCTTTTATCTAAAGAGAGGGAGAAAGGGAGCTTGTGGTTTTGTTCTGCCATTGCCAAAGCAAGAAGCCTCATTGAGGCAAGTCTAAAGTTGCATCAGTGCAAGAGTCTATCTATGCCTGTCCTTTCACAACCTTACCACCCTGCAAAAGATCTGACAGTGCCTTGGATGAAGCCATAATCGTCTGCAATAACAATTCCAGTTCTTTGGGATTCTCTAAACAATGCTGCAAGAGAAACATTAATAAACGATGGGTCATTTTCTGGATTGGAAATTAAACGTAACTGCTTGCAAGAATTCTCCAGCATGACCCTAGCTTTTGCTTTTTTAAAAGTTCATTTCAGTAGCATGTGCAATAAATATTTGTACTTTTAATTTATCACAAGAGATTAATCTGAAATCATTTTCTGGCCTTAATTAGCATTCATTTGCTTAATTGTCATTCTCATCCCCATCACTTCCAGTTTTTCACTAACTTGAACAATGCTATCTTCTGCTGTTTGCACTTTAATTTAAATTTCTATTAAGGTTTATGAACAGTAATAAGGTCCTGTTTGAATATTCATTAGCTTTTGAATTGTGAGCTATGAAAAGGTGCTTTCTTTTACCTTAATGAAACTGGCACAGCATGGGACTGATCAGTTGTGACATTTGATTTGAAGCATCCAGTGAATTTTCTCATTGTTTATTGACACATCTTGTCCAAACAGCTCCCTCGCAAGTTAGTGGAGTAATGAAGGAGAGAGTGCTGCAGCGGAGCGTCGAGCTTTCCTGGCAGGAGCCAGAACATCCCAATGGAGTCATCACTGAATATGAAATCAAGTATTACGAGAAAGTAAGTGCTAAGAGCAGCTAAAATGTACAGCGGTGTGCTGTGCACATCATGTCAGCCGACTCTATCAGAGACAAAAGTTGGTAATTATACCAACTATTATCTGTCAGCCATCTATTTGGAGCCACTTCAAAATTCATAGTTAATTTTACCCATTTTTAATAACCATCTCCCAGATTCTCTGGTTAATTATTATAATTATAATTTCTCTGTGTTATATTTGTATGTTACACAAATGAAAATAATCCACTTGATAGCATACTTTTCTAGTCAGTTTTAATATTATTAAAAGAATTAGATTCAGCATGTTTTTGTAACGTGGAAATTTTAGCCTACCCTTCTCCTTTCTTAATTTTTGTTTTTTTGTTTTTGTTTTTATTTTTATGATACTACTTGGGGCCTTAACTCTGAAATATTGGATTGTACTATAATGCTGAAATAAAATAAAATATAGGACCTGACTACTTCTCTTTTTAAAAACAAACAAAAACAGAGTTGGAAAATGTGAAATGTTTTTCTAGGTTCTTCCAGTTCTTTCCACTGACTTAAAAGCTTTTCAACAAAAAGTTTTATATTATTACTAGAACTGAAAAGATGATGTTTTCTTATACTAATTATGGATGAACTTTGGTAATATATGAAGGCATTCCCATGTTATGCTTTTACAATAAAGCTCATGTGGTGCTTATCAAATAACAGAGAAACAATTTCAAAAGTTTCAAAAATCATTACATTAATATTAAAGCACCTTCTTCGATAAACATATAAATAAAATTTATGAAAACAAATATGAATACACAAGTAAATAATCCAAAATTATTTGTTAGTAACAATGCTTAGTTTTTTTCTTTATTCAGAATTGTTGCATATATCAATTTTGACACACATATACAATCTCAGATAGCCTATTAATATTTTATTCTAGGTAAATGGTTGGGTGATATAAATATTATATATTTAATCTAATTGGTATTGTTTATGTGACATATTTCTAGTTATTAAAGTGTGGTGAACAATTTCCATTCATTCACATTTTAAAATGTTTCCCATCTATATTTTTATTAGAAAAATTCATTTTTAAAAAGATAATAATTATAGAATTAAGTTAAAACTATTTTATTTGAAGATAATTTAATACTGTATACTTAGTTATAAGTGACAAAATTTTAAAAACCTAGAACATTGTTAACTTTGACAGCTGTTCACCTTTTGTAGGTTATCTATTGCTCCCTAAACCCAAATAGCCAGTTTGTATTTATAAGAGAAATGGAATGAGGGGTACTTTAAAAAAGAGCTATTTTCATATGTAAATAAGTTATTTCAGTAAGTAAAACAGCTTATTTCTACAATCAACTAGTGTAGAAATTATTGTACCATCTATTTATTGTAGAATTTAGATTAAGATTTTTTAAAAGACTAACTTTTAAGTGGTTATTTTTACATTAACATATTACTTTGTATTTCTCCTGACAAAAGTTTCCTTTTGAATGTCCCCCTTACTAATAGCAAAAGCAATCTGACCTCATTGCTAAAGATTCTTTTCTGTTTTCTTTTTATTTGCAATTAGCTCTAAGAGTTACCCAAAGTAACAAGACAAGGTGAATTTAATGTGTATTTTTCTGCTTGGAAAAATAACTTATTACAATGTATGTGAGCACCATAAACTTAGAGTTTTAGCTTCTAACAATGTATCTTCCAATTCTTTTAACTCAAAGTATAGATATTTAAGTTTATAAAAAACATCTTTAATTTCATAGATGAGTATGATAAATCCATTCTGAAATACACAGTACCTTAAATAATCTCAGTCAAATCTATAAAATGGTAAGTAAATTGTTTGACAGACTTTCACTCAAGAACTAGCTGTTTTGCTGTCACACAAATCCATTCACACCTGTATAGCTAAATCCAAAATATGGATTTATTATAGCTAGGTAAAATACTTAGATATTGTTGACACACTTAAAAATCATTAAGTGACATTTGCCACATTTTTAAAAATAAGACAAAAGTATGGAAAGTGATATATAAAAGTGGACATTTTCAGAAAGAGTGGCAAATGTCCATAAACCCTTCTACTATAGAGGCTGAGGCTAATGGATCATTGATGTTGGGAAGTCTGAGTTGTAATAAGGATAAAGCCAGTCAGATATGTTTATAATATGTCTAATACCAGTTGGGACTGCCACCTAAGGAGGGTAAACCTCAGCCCAGGTTGATAATAGAGCAGGTCAGAACTTCCATAATGATCACAAAAATGGGGACAAGGACATGAGTGGCTACTTCACTTGTAGCCTAGATGAGATAGAGGGACCCAGGCTCAAAAAGATGTTTGAATAATTAATTAAGTAAAGTGGATTTTTATGTAACATTTTTCTCCCATAAGTACGAATATACCTCAATTAGTACAAATAATGAACCTGCTGGTATGATCAGGTATATTTTAATTTGCATTCTTCAAAAAGTATACTTACTTTATGTAAAATATGGTAGTTAGTTCCAGCCCAAAGGAAATATATAGTGTAAATTTGAATGAGTTTGCTACTTTAGGGGATTCATTTTTCACATTAATCGAGATCTAGCTACACAACTAAAGGAAAGATATATGCAGAGGGTATTTATTTCTTTTTTTGCTCATTTACTTTGTTTTGAAAAGGCTTGTGAATGATTACTTTTTATTATTTATAATCAATTTTTGTTCCAAAACATATCAAACAGTATATGAGAAAATGGTTTTTTGAAACTTACAAAAGGAAATCAGTGAGGAAGATTCTCCAAATATTTTTTCATTCTCAGAGGAAAATGTAATCAATTTCATTTTATTAACATGTAAGGGGAAAATTTTTTTAAATTCTATTATAGATTTACAGTTCTCTACTGAGAGCCATTCTTTCTTATTTTAACTCAAGAAAAAAATATTGAGTCTATTTGTAGCTAAACATTCCCTCTTCAAAGTACACCTCCTCAAAAAAAAAATCATGATTGGATTTGGCTTTATAATTGTAATGAAAGTGCTCATTTTCTCTCTGGAATTTTATGACTAAAGACATGTGCTTGCCATTTACATTTTATATCAACTTAGGAACACCTCAGTGAAACAGCAGTGTGTAACACTCCACAGGGTGCAGTGTAGTCTTTATGAGAACAATACGGCAAATTGAAATAAATGGGCAAGAATTGGTTGTCACATTGCCTGGTTGCAACAATAATTAAATATGCCCTGTAAATATTGTTTCTAGGATCAAAGAGAGCGGACCTACTCGACAGTAAAAACCAAGTCCACTTCAGCCTCCATTAATAATCTGAAACCAGGAACAGTATATGTTTTCCAGATTCGTGCTTTCACTGCTGCTGGTTATGGAAATTATAGTCCCAGGCTTGATGTTGCTACACTAGAGGAAGCTACAGGTAAAATGTTTGAAGGTAATTACCATCAATGTTTTGGATTCTGACCCTCTCTAAGTCTGATACAATCTTCAAAGATTAATGTGTAGTGAGAATCTGGATCAATTGTCATTTCCACATTTTTTATATATAGTCTTTGGGAAGTAAAAGTGAAGACTAAACTTCAAATTTATTGTTGACACTAATCCAAGAGTAAATTATATACATTTATATGACAAATATAAGTTTGCAGTTTCATACCTGTTTTAAAATAACAGTAGTATCTTTTCAGAAGATATGTATATTAGTTTAAGAATGAAATAATTACATCCTCCTCCCTTTCTTGAAAAGAGTGGAGATCACAAAGTTAAATTCTGAATTCCAAAAGTCAGAATCATTGAAGAATTTTTAAATGAGTAGGGAAAGAAATAAGATAAAGTTTCTCCTACCCAAAGAGTTTACTGCCTTGATATATGTAGAGGCTTTACTCTGAAGAATTCAAAGCATAGAACATATGATATTAAATTTGTAGCACCTAATAAACTGCCAGACGAATGGTTCCTGAGCCCAAGAGAATCAAAAACATTCTGGAAAATTTTTGATTAATTCTTTCTTTTCACATGTAATATACCTTTTGTTTTAATGAGATGTGTATTTCTAAGTCTGCATGCAGCTATACATTTATACATATGTGTCTGTATAATTCTTATTTTGCTAGTTGTGGGAAAAGATTTGTGTTTTCTTGATTCTTTAGCCCTTTAGATTTAGGGAACAGTAGGCGTTTAGATATTGCTAGAATGCAAACAAATGTCAGTGCAAAATTGAAGAGTCAGTATGTCTGAAGTTGACGTGGTCAAGATTTCTAAATGAGTTCAAGCAGGGACAATCTCAAGAACCAGGGAGAAGTACCATGTAAACAGTTGCTTCCAAGAAAGTGTCAGAGTTTCTTTGGTCATTTATTCAGTTCATTTATATAATTACAAAATAGCTTGCTCTCCAAAGAACTGAAAAAATAGGTTGTAGAGAGATTATGCATGATTGGAAATAACATACTGAGACATTTCAATTTAATATTATAAGTAATATGGCGGCAGCTAAGTACCACAGTGAATAAAATGCCAGGCCTGCAGTTGGGAGGATTTGGATTCAAATCTGGATTCAGAAATGTCCTCTGTGACCCTGAGCAAGTCACTTAATCCCAGTTGATAGAAATTAATGGTTTTAGAAAGAAAAAAAAGTAGTATGGACGATGCTTTCTGTATCAGGGGACTGATATGTCAAACTTATGATTTAAGAATATCAATTTGGCTGCTATATGGATCATTGATTAGTTAAGATGTCACCCATAGGTTAAGGGGACATAGAATCTGGGATACCAAGGCTGGCCAACTTAGTTTGAACCCCAGAGCATTCTATATTTTAATTCTAAAGCTATAGCTATTTTGGAACCCTTGTTTTCAAATGGAACCTCTGATCCCCAGAACAAGGACTATATCATGCAATTTCTAATCCTTGTCTGAAGACAATAGTAGAAACTCTGATCAGACTTGCCATTCAGGGTGTAGTTGATACCCTGAACATGTGCATGGGTCATTGTTAAATTCTATGGCCACTACAGTTGAGAGTAAAGCAAAAAATAGATACCATTAAGTACTTTAGTTGAGTCTCTAGCCTCTTCATCGAAGCCTTCTGTCTCCTCTCACCTTCATGGACTTAAATTCTGAAACATAAAATATAGATAGTACACATATAGTGGTACATTCTCTATACTCTGTGGACAGGTGATTAGATATCTTATAATGGAATAGGACTAGGTTATTTTACACATCACAATCCTAATCTTGATCTCAAATTGCAACAGTTAAAAATAGGTAAATGGATTTAAATATTTTTTTATGATTGAGCAATTTTATTTAGACATTTTAGAAGACTTGTACTAATTGCAAAGATTTAAAAGAATAAAGTGGCCTTAGAGATAAAAAAAGGAAACTCTCCTTTTGCAGTTAAGGAAGATAAAGACCAAGGAAGTGAATTGAAATTTATGTTACAAATAGCATAGGAAGAGTAGCACTGAGAATGAACTTCAGTCCATTTTTTAAATTAAAACTTAGAAAACTAAAAAAAAAAAACTAAAGTAGAATTTCCTTCTTTTGAAATAATTATTTCACTATTTATTTTGAAACCAATCAGTGAAAAATATCCAGGAGTTTTTTTTTGTTTGTTTGTTCATCAAAAAACAAATACAAAGCCATTAGGGAAATTAATTAGACCTTCTACTCAATAGTCTATGATTGCTACATGATAATGAGAGATCAAAACTGACCTGGTCATAATAATTTATAGAGTTAATAGTGATCGAGGAAGGATGACTATTTTGCCTGGAAATTAGGAATAAGGGAATTTATGTGTTGCTGTGCATTGGGGGAGGCAGAAAGGTGAGAGAACTATTCTTTACCTGGCCTATTTCCCCTCTCTTTTTTTGAATTGAACTGGGCTAAAGTTCATGGTTTTATTTTTCATTTATTATTGAGAGAGTTGCTTCTGTTGAGTCTAAGCTACCTAATTAAATTGTTATAACCTTCATTGGTGGCTTCCCTACCTTTCAAAGGAGGAACTCAAAATTGTATGCTTTCTCTTTCAATAGGAATATATTTGAGTTCATCATGTCAATAAATCACAGGAAAAATCCCTATGCACATGTTGCTACAGAAGCTGTTTGGGTGTTTGTATGTTAAAATATTTAATGATCTTCTCAGTACTCTAAAAAATAGCATGAACCTTGAGTCAGATTTTTGTGAAAATCAAAGGATTAATAATAATTAAAAGCAATGTATTTTCTATTGTTCAGATTTTTATTTCACACATTCTATTTTTTGTAGAACTTTCTAGAATTTGAAGGAGTATATCTGGGAAATATACTTAGTCTTAGTCTATCACTAGTCTTAATTTTCTGATTTTTCTAACCACATTCATTAAGAATAGTCAACCAGTAATGGTCCCCTCAGCCTTTTTATTGCTGTTATAAATAAAATATTGTTGTAGCCAGACAACAAAAAAATTTTGTAATGCATATATATATATATGTGTGTGTGTGTGTGTGTTATATATATATATATATATATATATATGTAAATGTAGACTTAGTGAATATGGGAACTTGGCATATAATGAAGCAGACAATTGAGGTTGAAGATCCAGATCTGACTCTTTCATTGCAGGGGCTGAGGGGGATCATTGTTTCTTTATTGTAATAAAAAATATTTTTAAAAAGGAGAGTTGATACATTTGGATACTAAAACAGCTATTAAAATATTTTGAAAATAGGTTTGTGTGGCTCTTGATAAAATAAAAGTGTTACTACAATCTATCTCCCCTCACTCATGCTGGCTGAACTCTTTCAAATCTTCTTCAAAGCCCAGAATTTCACTTTTTAACAAGTATTCCCATGTGGTTAAGAAAGACTACAGTTCTTTCTTATGTATTCTGTTTGCAGCTACTCTTTTCACATTGTCTAATCTTTGGGGGTGTATAAACCACTTATTAGACTAACACTTTTGCTTACATTAGTAATATTTGTTCATTTGTTTACAATTAAAATAATTCTTAAATTTATTTCTTTTGAGACTAAGATAAGCAGATATGAGGTCTAGTTAATAGAACGTGGAGTTAACTCAGTGCTCTTTGGAAGTTGTTTTTGGTTTTATCCTTGATGTTGAAAACTTCCTAAAATTTTCTGTTTTTCTGCTGTAATAAATTCAGTAGACAGCATAATTGAACATTCTTGGTTTTTAAGAAATTCAGGATATTGTAAAACTTCAGGTTAATCATTCAGAATATTTGTGTCATTGTACAATAAATGTACAGTAATATCCAAGAAGGACTCAATTGGTTAAATATATACTGATCCTGGTGTGTGCCCTGAATGTCTTTATTTCTTCCTACATCCTTGCTATCAAAGGTTTTTTTTTTCCTTTTTTGACTAGCCAACTTTGCCTAAAGCAGAAGCAGAAATGTTTAAAACAAAACAAAACAAAACTAGTCAATTGGAAACTTAAATAGATTTTTGGGGAACATTTGTGTTCTACTTTCATGAACAAGTGAAAAACCAATGAGATAATATCACAAGCTTATATTTAAGAAGTATTTCTAAAGCGATTGCAATAGAGAATATTGCATAACAAATCAAGAAAGTTGAGTTCTTAATCTAACTCTACCATCAATGATGAGATCATGACCTTAATTTTGGACAAATCACATCACCTCTCTGAATCTCTCTTCATCTGTAAAATGGGAGATTAGACTAAATAACCCCTAATGTAGAGTCCTTTGAACTCTAACATTGAATGATATCCTTCATTTGACAAGATAAATACAGAAGTAGCTAATATGGTTATACAATTCTAAAAGGCTGTTGGTTACCCTGGAAAGAATATTATATGGGGACCCATGTGATTTGAGTTTAGTTCTTTCCTCTATCACTTACTAGACCTTGGACAAATAACTATTCTGGGCCTCAGTTTCCACATCTGTAAAATGCCGAGAATAAACTAGATGACTTCTAAGATCCCTTCTAGCTTAAAAATCTATGGACAAGGGGCAGCTGGGTAGCTCAGTGGAGTGAGAGTCAGGCCTAGAGACAGGAGGTCCTAGGTTCAAACCCGGCCTCAGCCACTTCCCAGCTGTGTGACCCTGGGCAAGTCACTTGACCCCCATTGCCCACCCTTACCAATCTTCCACCTATGAGACAATACACCGAAGTACAAGGGTTTAAAAAAAAATCTATGGACCAGGGCAGCTGGGTAGCTCAGTGGATTGAGAGTCAGGCCTAGAGACGAGAGGTCTTAGGTTTAAATCCGGCCTCAGACACTTCCCAGATGTGTGACCCTGGGCAAGTCACTTGACCCCCGTTGCCCACCCTTACCACTCTTCCACCAAGGAGCCAATACACAGAAGTTAAGGGTTTAAAAAAAAAATCTATGGTCCTTTGATCTATGCTATAGTGCTAGGCTGGAGGTTAGAATGACTCATCTTCCTCAGTTTAGTTCTAGCCTTAGATATTTAGTAGTTGTGTGACTGTGGGCAGGTGACTAAACCCTATTTGTCTCATTCCTCATCTGTAAAATGAGCTAGAGAAAGGAAATGGCAAAACATTCCAATGTCTTTGCCAAAAACACCAAATAGGATAACAAAGAATCAAACATGACTGAAGAACAATAAAAATTATTCTATGCCTTGTACATTTATTCTAGTGTTAAGGATAATTGGTATTCTTATTGATCATTCTGTAATCTCTCAAGATCCCAAAGTGCTTTATGATCAAAGAAATAACAAATCGAGTATGCTCAAAATAGCTTTATTGTTGTCTTATTTTATATTCTAATACTTTGAACTTTGGGAACCTAGGCAACATATGTGTACATCACATCTAACCCAAATAGTCATGTAATCAGAACAATCTCTTTACCAGCCACTCTAGGGGAGAAGTATAAAATTTTAAAATATAGCAAAATTATTGTTGTGTTTACAAATTGGGCGGTATCACTACATCTCAAACTTCCTTTCTAAAATCAATTTGTGATGAAATGGGCTGTAATTTTTGCCACCAGTGTTGAATATGGAAAGATTAAAAATCACATTCATGACTGATTCAAAAAGTGAGTGATGCTGAGAGACCTTTTTCCAAACTTTTCAGGCTTAACTATATATAGAAAAGAATAAACAAAGACACACAAATTCCAGTTTGCCATTTATCTTAGTTCAAATCTCTCATTGGAGACTGTTTCTGAAGCTAATGAGGGTATTGAACCTAAGACAAGCAGAGAATTAGACTCATGGGACCCAATCTGATTTGTGGAAAATTATTTCAACCCATATGTGTATAAATCTTTCCACCTACATGAACAGAACTCCTCCATTTTCCTTCCTCTTCAAATCTATTTGAAAAGACAGAATAAGAAAGTAGAAGGAAAACACACCAAACACTTGAAAGCTGTCTTTGGTCAGTTGTTAAACAATAGGTAATAATTCAGAGATTAAAGCTTGACAGTTGTGTTTTTCTGCTCAGCTCCCTCAGGGTGAGTAAAGCAGCAGGTGCTGAATTAGGGAGTGTATGTAATGACTCAGTTCAGAAACTGTGTCTAGACCAGGGACAGGAAGATGTTTTTGCTATTTGATGCATTTTCAGTCCGGGCATACCTGTTGCCAGTGTGCACATATATGACCTCAGATCATTGCAGTCCACAGAGTTGGGGCATGTAATTGAATCATACATTCATAAAAAAGAGCCAATAGAAAGAGCATTATGCTTTTCACTGTGGTAAAGCATAGTGATATTACGCATAATTTACTACTCTATCTGGAGACACTGTCCCTTATCCCCCCAGAGAGAGTAAAGGATTTTCCACTCACTCTCCCTTGCATCAGAGAATGCAGATGTTTATTGCTTCAAGAGAAAATCATATTCATTTTCATGGCATTGCAAATTATAAGGAAGTACTTGCAAACTGGATGTTACAGTAGGATGAGTATTCATCAGTTATTATTTTATGTGTCTCTTATGGGTATGTGAAGCTTATTGTTCCTCATTGTTTCAATGAGGACTGAATATTTAAAATTAAAAAGAAAAATAAGATAATCATTCAGTTCCTCTTTTATTTTTGCCTTTGTAATCTTCAGTGCTAAATACTGTCTAAAGCACAGTGAGCACTGGATAAATGCTTATTGAATCTAACCTAAACTAACCTAACCCAGCCGAACAATGGAACACAGCAAAAAACATACATTTAAAAAACCTCGATTGATCTGGAAGTTAATCGGAGAAAGAGAAATCATAATTATAGAAAATTCAGTATTTTACAATCCTGAAAAGGCACAATGATTTAAATCCATCATATACAAAATGTTTGTATTAAAGGTTTTCCATTGCATTTGCTTTCAAAGGACAAAGAGCTAAAAATAACTTCAGAACTCATCTAGCCTAAATTCATAATTTCATAGATAAGGAAACTAATCCCCTAAAAGATTGAATTATTTTCCTAAGGTCACAGAGTGAGTTAGTAACAGAACTGAAGTTGGAATTCAGGTATCTAGACTTTTCCAAGGTCCTTTCCACTATAAGTTTTCCCTCATTCATAATTTCCATTTTAATTAAAATGAGAGCTAATAAAGTACACTTAAGAATGCTTGAAGGGAAGAAAACAATCTTACATAAATAGGCTATGCTTCTCCCCTTTAATGTTGTTTATTCTCTTTTTACTTAGTATGCACATTTTTAAAATATAAAGAAAATTTCAGCCAAACTCATATGAATTATGATGCATCTTAAATGTCTTGAGTTCTTTTTGCTTGTATAGTGCTTTATTTTCATGGTGATGATTTTTAGAAATGATCTCATGTTTCCATAAGTGCTTCAGAACAAAATTGATATATGTATGTATATATATATGTATATATATATATATAAAACTCACAAGGAACCTCAGATTTATTATAAATAAATGCTTGTTGATTGATTGCTGATTTCTTTGTCCCCATTGTACTAGTGGAAAAAGGAAAGCACAGAGGGACCAAATGACTAGTTCCATTTCACAGTGAGCCAATAGCAGAATAAAGTTTAGAACCTGAGTCCCTTGACCCTTATAATATTCAGAAAAATGTATGTTTATTCAAGAAGATAGTCTAGAATCTTTATCTTAGAAACTGTCAATAGTGGAAAAGCTAGTTGTTGCTGCTTTTTGCCTACCTGTAAAATTAATAAAACATATTTAAAGTATCTTGATAGTAGCCTAATATTATGTTATAGACCCCTTTGATAGTCCATTGAAACCTATGGACCCCTTCTAACATTTCAAAATATATAAGATTACAATAGAAATCAATTATTTTAAATACAGTAGTGAAATAAAGAAAAAGAAAAGCTCATTGTTCTCACACCCCAGGTTAAGAACCTCTGTGTTATAGACAAGTAAATAGACTGTTATGATTTTTTTTCTTATAAGGGTTTATCTGACCTATCCAGTGCTTCTACATATTTTTGAGTTATCCTCTGGTACTTTTATCTCTTTGCAGCCACAGCCGTCTCCAGTGAACAGAATCCTGTAATTATCATAGCTGTGGTTGCTGTGGCAGGAACTATCATTCTGGTTTTCATGGTATTTGGCTTCATCATTGGAAGAAGGTATAGCACACAGTTGTACACATTTCTAGCTTAACTTGTTTGGTCTTTTCTGAGCTGGACTAACCTGTAGCATGTTAGATTCTGATATATGAAAATTTAAATCATAATGAAAATGTTCCTCATCATAGCAGGATAAAGGACATGCATTCAATGTAGAGGAATAGCTTAAGTTCTCTTTTTATTTTATTATAGAAAAAAAGTTTATTGTGGTGGGTTTTTTCAATAAAACCAACCTATTTGGCTATCTTTCAGGTATTTTTTTTTGCATTTCCAATGCAAAATACCTAGGAAGACAGTTTTAGTCTTGAAGCTATTTGAGCAATTGCATTTAGAGATGTGTTCTATTTAAAATTGTGCTAAATTTTAAATTCAGTGCTAAATTTAAAACAATTGTATTTTTCAGTCAAGAAAATTTAGAACCCTCACTCATTTGGAAAACTAAAACCGGACTTTTTATTCAGTTTGAGTCTCAGGGCCTTGAAGATTAGTATCATGAAATATATTCATTTTTTCTTCATGGAATTAACTATTATTAAATATATTTTATAATATGAAAGGGGATTTGGTGTTCTAAAATTTTAGTTTGCTTGTGATTAAGTAAAGAACATGTACTAAATTTATTTTATTAGAAACTTAATCATCAAATAAGAATTGGCTATTTGAAATGTAGATATTAGGAACAAAATCTCCATATTAGGTCACAAAAATATTTACTCCTCTCCCTTGTTTTAGGCACTGTGGCTATAGCAAAGCTGACCAAGAAGGAGATGAAGAGCTTTACTTTCATTGTAAGTGTTTGGCTTTTCTTTATTAATACATAGCTAAATTATACTAGAGATTTGATTAGTGGTAATAATTACATGGAAAAATTACTAAAGCATCATGCTTGGTTCTAAATTAAAAGCTTTATATGAATGCTCCAAGAGCATTTAAAGGGAAAATTTGGAATGAAAAACGCATGCTGCAATTGAAAACCAAATAAAACGTATGCTGAAATCAACACTTTTCACTCCCTAGGATTCGATGCACTTGTAGGCTATGCTGTTATTTTTCTTTGGCATTCTTTCCTTCTGTGGTGTTTTGCCTAAGTATGTCACACCATCCTAATGATTCCCCATGAGATCTTATAATTGATAGCTGCCTGGCCAAGTGACTTTCCTCAGGCAAGCTCCTCACTAGGAAATGTGGGGTCACCATGTCACCCCACAAATAATGCTAAGCTGGTCAAGGATGCTCTCTGTTCTTGCTACTGTAAACTTTATGTAAAACATATCTAGTGTAAAAAGCCCAGGGAAAAAATAATGCACTTAATCACGTTGTTTTCTATCCTATGTTCTTGAGATATCATTATGAGTCCATATTTCTATATCAGTATATGAAATCAGAACATTTTTCATATCATAAAATTTGTCTATTCTTGAAGTCAATAAGTTCTGGGTACTTTAAATCTGGGCTCAGAATTTATCATTTTACTTTTGCTAGAGAGATCCTTTTAAAACTTTTTAGATATATGGACAGCTTGGGCAGTAGAAACAATGGGAAATAGGACTACTTACAAATATTGCTATATCCAGAGAAAAGTAAATCTATGCCAATAATGCATATCATATAATTCATTTCAGTTTTTGAATATTTTTAAAGTTTTTATGAACGGTCAGATAGCAGCTATACCATTCCATTCTTTGCCCTTACTAGTTTTACTTTTCTTTTATAATGCATGGCTGGTGATACTGGCAAAAAACAGATCACACAGAAGTGGCATAAAAAAGACATCTCTCATTGCTTTTTATTTTAAATATTGGGTATTAAGTGGTATGAGAATATTTAATAAGATTATGCCTTGTTAATTTCTTCAAGACACTAACAACAAATGAGAACAAAATATAGCATCTACTATTTGAATTGAGGAAATAGCGATTTCTGAAAAAATTAAAATGCTTGCCTGAAGAGATCAAACTTTTAATTGTGTTAGTCTAATCCCTTTAAATGTGTGAGTTTTTATTTGTCAGACCCATTACACCCCACATAGTTGGTGTTCCCTCTCTTTAGAGAGAAAGGGGTATTACATCACTTAAAGACTAGAGATCAACTCTGTAGTCATTGAATTCTGATAAGAGTTGTGACTGCTGTATAATGGAAACAGAAAGTGTCACTTCACTCTTTGTAATTGTATCCCCTTTCCCCACCCCACTAGGATCTGGCACATAGAAGTTACTTAAGGGTTTTGCTGGTTTGATTTTCAGGTCAGCCACTCCCAAGTTGAATCGGATCCTCAAGCCAACTATGACTTTTCTTATTGTTAAACTCTTGTTATTTCAATCTTCTTTAAGCTAGACAACATTTAGGAAAGTCAAAGTAAGGTTTTTCTCCTTCCCTTCTATACCTGGCAGGACCATGGCTAGGACTGTCCTAGACATTAAAGAAAGAATCAAAATTTTTAAAATCTGTTTTCATATGTCACACATTTTATACTATTGATGGGGAAAAGAGCATGATAATACATGTCCCTTTCATATTTTATGCGTGATAATTAGTATCACAAAAATAGAATGAGGAAATAAAAATAAAATTTTAAAAATAGAATGAAGGTTTGCCTCACTTCTCAGCAACAATCATTTTTTCTAGTACTAAGGAAAGTAGTTATAAGATATCAGTTACACATTGCTTTTCAATTTGTTTCCTTGTAATGTTGCATTTTAAAATGGAGATAAAATTGGAATTTTAACAATTGCTTAAATACCATATGCTGAGTTGTCATCGCCCCGTTTTAATATTTTAATGCCATTCATTTATTTCACATTTGACATTCAGTTTTGGACTAGGAAAAACCAATTATGTTTATTTCCTTCAAACATAGGTAAAATGAAATTGCCATACAGTAACAGTTTTCATTGACAGCATAAAATGTTAATGATGCTGTTTTTCAAAGGTTTAACTTTCTTTGGAAATGGAAATCATTTTGAAAAGACCCACATTTATACCTGAGCCCAAGAAATTAGCCAGAATACCGAGAGATTGTGTCAGATATTTCTGTCTTACTTGTTTCAGAACATCCAGTTATTCCCCAATCCAATAATCAGAAAAAATCAGCCAGAGCAGTGAGCATACAATATTATTGATGGCTTGGGATATTTGTAAATCATTCCTTTTAGAGAATCCTTGTTCAGGATCACTGGATGGAAATTCTGGCATTGAATTTACTCTGACGACTGTATCCAGAGTGGGGTAATATACATCACTAAGGTCACCAGCTATTTACAACTGGTGCCTTTTCATTCTTTTCATGTATGTACAATTTTCCTATGTGCAAAGACACCAGATTGAATTTTCACAGTAACTTGAAAGCAGCCATTTAACTGGCTTTTAGAGCACTGGATTTAATAGAATGTCCAGTCTTTTATTTCAAACTCCCTCAACTTTCCATGGCCCCAAGTGCTACATTTAAAGGTATAAACACAATGGAGGAGTTTTAAGTGAAGCAATTCCAATTTACATTTTGTTTCCTCCTACCATTTTCTTCTAACAATGTCTTCGAATTCAAGCCAGCAGTATTTCATGTTGGTATGCCAAAATAGCTTTGGCCTGTCAAAATGTTTTATGACAGCTTGAATAAAGAACCATCAGAGACCCATTTGAGATGCAGAAGGTTACCTCCAATCTAGGCCCCTTATCACAAAAAAAAAAAAAAAAAAAAGGAGAAAGAGAGAGGATGGCTCATTCTCCATCTGCCTGCCTGAAAACACAATATAGGAGGTTAACCTATTGTTTTCTTCCCCTCTCTCTTTCTCTCTCTCTCTCTTCTTTCTCTCCCTCCCTTTTCTCTCTGTCTTCCTGCTTCTTTTCTCTTTTGTCTTTCTATACTCTCTCTCTGCTTCTTGTCTTCCTCTTTTCTTCTTGTTTTATTTTTGTTGTTCAGCTTTAGTGACAAATGAGCATCTGTCAGTTCTATAAACTGCACCAAAAAAATATAATAATCAAATTTGGATAAACAATCAACTCCATGAGGACAAACCTAGAGTTACAAAATTATTTCATTTTTTATTTATATGTTTCTCTTTCATTTTTCATTATGCTTTTATCTTTTTTTCAATCAAAAAGTTAATCCAATTCCATAAGCATTTATTAAGCACCTACTATGTGCAAGGAACTTAATAAATGCTTAATATCATTTGATGACATAAACACACTTAAGTTGTGGTTGTGGTATGATATGTATGAAATGTTACTCTGAAAGCATTAAGCTTTAATTAAAAGATTGTTCAGTTGCTTTCTGAAACAATGGAAGTACTGTTTAAATTCTGTCACGATTTTTTTTTCATTGCATTAGTTGGCCAAACACTATGCCAATCATTTTTATCTACATCTTTAATCAAACACATAGATTGAAAACACATGATTATGAATGGATTCAATTTAAACATGTCACAATCATTATTTGTTACCTGCATGTACTGGGTATGATTTAAAGATGATTTTTATACCGAAAGCCCTATGTGGTTTGGAATATGGCTGACTTTAAGGAGGACAATAGACTCCTTCCATTTTAAGATCTGCTAGAGTCCCGTGGCAGAAAATAACTGGAATTGTATTCCATGGTGCTCCTCTCCAAAATTCCCCTGTCCCTGATACCTGATCACCAGATCCAAGGTGCAGCCTGATTCTCTTGTCATTTGCCCAGCCATCCACTTCACTTTGTGCTCTGTAGATCTGGCCTCAATTGCCCTCGAAACTGGAGTACAAAGTATGTCTTTTGTGTATACCTCCTTGATACTGTAATCACAGCCACTAGCATCTTGTATTAATTTTATGTAAATGTCAAGAGTGGTTGAATTTTTTATATACAAATAAACCAAAAAGCAAAAGGAAAATGTCTAAATTATTTTAATATTGCTGTCAAAGAAGTAAATGGACTTTGAGTTAATTTTATTCATTTTCACATTGGAGGCATTTTGCCTGCCTTTTTTTTAGTTATCAAAAATGTGCCTGAGCCAATTTTAAGGCATCAGGGACATGAAGAAGATGTTCACAGTATGGCAAAGTATGCCATGATAGCAGGGAATCTGAGTAGTCACCAAATCAGATAAGAAGCTTGCCAGAATATTTTGGTGGATATCTTTTTTTTTTCATTCACTAGGAAAAGAATGCAGTTTAGCCCTGTTTGAGCTGGATCCCAAGCTTGCCTATAGCCCCAGCATACTGAAGTAGTCTGTTAAAACTGCTCTGAATCAGGTGGTGTGGCTGCAAGCTCACTGTTCCAAGGAGCACTCTGCATAATGAAATTCCTGGGCTGACTGCACAATAAGTGCTTTGCTTCATCACAGTCATGCTTTCTTACATCATTACAGTTAAATTTCCAGGCACCAAAACCTACATTGACCCTGAAACCTATGAGGACCCAAATAGAGCTGTCCATCAATTCGCCAAGGAGCTAGATGCCTCTTGTATTAAAATTGAGCGTGTGATTGGCGCAGGTAAGGCTGTTGTGGCTTCCTTATTCAGCTGTTCCATTTAGCCAAGATCGAAAGTCATATATCATAATGACAGGCAAATAATTATGCCTCACATATAGAACTTTTGCATTTACTGAGGCTGTTGGGAGCAATGAACCTGCACTTATAAAAATCTTGAGAAAGTGAACCATGTGACACAAAGAGCTCATATACTTCAGGTCTTCTGTTGGCCTAAAAATTGGAGTTGTATAGATGATGAAAAAGTAGCTGCAACCTGTAGCTCAGGAAAACAATTTGGTGGCACATAAAAAACAATCCAGAAAAAATCCCTAATTATATTTGTCAGGGATATAAATTTAATTTACTTCTATGAGCATCCACCATCTTCTGAGGACTTCACATTTCAGATTTGTTTCATGTGTGCCCAAGAATCCAACAGATATGTTGATTGTTCAGGTTATGAAATGAAATTGGCTATTAGTCAGCTACTTATAAATGAAAAAAGAAACTTAACTTTCTGAGGAAATGTAATTTCATTAAAAAATAGATGCCTTGAAACCAGGATCCTGAAGTCTGGCACAAGCTGCGCACATTAATTACAGGCTTGTTGTTAAGATCTTTAACAAATTTTTAGCTTCTAGCTTTGGGAGGGTGGAAGAGGTAGTGAGAGTGGCAGTGTTTAGATTTCCCTTGTATGTTATTGTGATCCTTTATACATCCAGCATTGGGTCTAAAAATTCAACCTTTAAAAACCCCAAAGTTTTGCTAAATAATCCATTGTTTATATCAGATTAGGAACTATCACATGGATTAGGTCAGTGAGGTTGTACGAGTGGACGAAAAGGTCCCTCTTTTTAAGTCACTTTATGTTTGATTTAATTCACACCTTCCATTTCACAAATGGCTTCATTGTGTTTGCATTACTTTCAGACCTTAGGATAAAATCAGCCAGCAGCAGGAATGATGTCCATTGTAACCTAGACAGCTTTGCAGAGCTATTGAATAGAAATAGCTGCTTTACGGGAAAGATGTGTGATTTGGAAGTTTGCTCCATTTACTTTGGAAGCATGAATGTGACATGGAATGACACCGATTTACATGTATCTGCCTACTCTTTTACCTCAGGAGAGTTTGGAGAAGTCTGCAGTGGCCGCTTGAAACTGCCAGGGAAGAGAGATGTTGCGGTAGCCATAAAGACCTTGAAAGTTGGTTATACAGAAAAACAGAGACGAGATTTTTTATGTGAGGCAAGCATCATGGGGCAGTTTGACCACCCTAATGTTGTTCATTTAGAAGGGGTTGTCACAAGGGGTAAGTACTGCTTACATCTATTTGACTAATGGACTGAATAACAGAAATTGCTTCAGTATATGCATGGTACAAATCCAAATTACAAACATGCTTGCATTCTTTTAATGACTTTTCTCTTGATGTCTAACTAAAACAATACCAATCTTATGCAACAACCTAAGGGGAAACAATAAGAAAGGGGCATGCATGATTAGGAGAGGAAGATATTTTATATTACACAGTCATACATCCACAAGTATGTATATAGACAAATGCAAGAGTTTTTACTTTCATTTTACTAAAGAAAAAAAAAGGCCAGAATAAAAGATCCATTTTCTTAGGTCTATACATATTATCAAAAGTGTCGCTTTCTCTGAGTTCTTGTTCTCACAGTAGGAGTCAAGAGAACACACTGACATTTTGATTTGTATAGTTTAATTTTGTGAATCATGACCGTGCTCCATGCAGACATTTAAAGACTTATTAGAGCTTAGTAACAGCACTGGAGGCATTAGAAACACTCATGTCCCAGCTATTCAACCCTTAAAGGAGCAACATGTACGTTATACATGTACACGTATGCACACAATGTCACTTCTAACATTAGGCTACAGTTTCTCAGAATATGCTGTTCTTTTTCCCCCCCTTGCTTTTTAGGGAAACCAGTCATGATTGTAATAGAATACATGGAAAATGGAGCCCTCGATGCATTTCTTAGGGTAAGTAGCTTAAAATACACACTATTTCAAAATAGACTCTGCAGGCTACCAACTGAATGTCACAAACTATTTTTTGCAGTGTAAAATGTGAACATTATAAACATGAGCAGATCGGGAATTTATATGAACAAAATCAGATTAAACATCAGGGGACGAGACAGCCTTAAACTAAAGCTTTTCTGAACATTTAAGTGGTACAATGTGGTAAAGCCAAAGTGGTTTTCATTACTGCTAGATATTGAAGTTAAAAACAGATACCTGAAGCCCCTTAGATTGAGCCCATGAGCACATGCTAGAAAGTAGCATTTCATTTGCTCAGGAGAGTGGCTGTCATTATAAAGATGCCTGAAATAAAACAGAGAGAAAGTTCTAAGAAGATGGGAAAAGTGACAAAACAATGGAGTGGTTTCTGATAGAAACCACAATATGGCTTTGGAGTGTCTTGGTTATTTTGACAACATTCAAAGAAAGGCAAGGCAGAAAATATAGAAATGCTGTACAAATTTTGAAAAATAACTTAATGTGATGTGGCTTGTATCATAATAAGTTCTAAATCATTTCTGACTATTTAGTCACAGTTAGTTATATGCCTTCCATCCCAGGGTGTACATAAATGTCAACTTTCAACTACACACTAGAATGGCAGGCAGAATTCTCTTTTATGGAAATAAAATGATGATAATAGTTAACATTTATATATCACATTAAGGTTTAAAAAGAGCTTTACAAATATTATTTTATTAGATTCTCACAACAACCCTAGGGGCGGGGGCTATTATAACTTACTTTACAGATAAGAAGACTAAGTTGGTCAGACTAAGGGGACTTTAAAAGTGTCACATAACTAGTAAGTGGCTGAAGGCAGATTTTACTCTGGGTCCTCTTGCCTCCAGGTCTAGGCTCTATCTACTATGCCACCTGGTTGCCTAAACAAGATCAAGTACTAAAATTATTATGATAACAATAGCTGACATTTATGTCCTGGTTATTAAATTTTAAAATTGCTTTTCTCACAACATTGCTGACCCAGTAGTGTGAAGTATGAACTGTAAGTATCATAATTCTGACTTTACATATGTTAACACTGAAGCCCAGCAAGTTAAGTGATTTGCCTCATTTCACATATTTAGTAAGTGGCAAAAATAGCACTCAAACTCGAGTCTTCTGACAACAGTTTCAGGGCTCTTTTTATTAAATAAACTTCTGCACAATTTTAGATTTTTCCCCTTTATTTGGGATTAGGTAGTACAGCCCAGAGGAGGTCTTTCATCTTCAGTCACTCCATAACTCATGCCCTAAACCATCTAAAGAAATCATAGGACTATAAATATTCTTGGATTGGGAATACATGCCAAGCCTACAGGCTATAGAACACAAAGACTATTCCAGATCCTAATTCCCCTAAACCTATTTTTGCCACAGATCTCTAGAGGGCCAGGCTTACAGATGACAACAAATAATTTGACCCTATCGTTGCCATTATTCCCCACTCCCAGGAAGAGGGTTGGACTGGGCTTAGAAACCAACCAGAACTTTCCTTTCTACTCTTTCAGAGGATTGCCCTCAAGGCATTATACAATTATAAAGAAACAAGTGTCAATTTAAAAAATAATGTGGATTTGAAAAAAAATTATTACTATAACATTTTTGTGGCAGGGATGGGAAAAATAAGCTAACATTTGCCTTTGTGCGTCTCTTTTTACTTTTTTGGAAAATTTGTAACTAATTCTACAGAACAACATTTTTCTAACAGCTTTTGTGTTTGGTTGTGCCATTCCTCCTGGTGAGCTTTTTTCAGCTATAATTATCTACCTTGGCTATTGATGTTTATGACAGTGATCAGATGATTGCCAAATTCCCATTATGTTCTGTGCTTTCTGGACACAGTCTATATATATATTTACATATATATATATGTATATGATAAGTTCTAAGTTTACCCTTTTACAAAAGTCTAATATGGTATTGGAATTCAATAAATAATTAATTGTTCCTCTCTGACTAGAGAAGATAGATTAGTATATAGAAAATATCCCATGATGACTTTTTGCCCATCAGATTCGAGTTAACTGGATTTCAACTCTTGTCTTTCCTGCAGAAACACGATGGGCAATTTACAGTCATTCAGCTTGTAGGAATGCTGAGAGGGATTGCTGCTGGAATGAGATATTTGGCCGATATGGGATATGTTCATCGGGACCTTGCAGCCCGCAATATTCTTGTCAACAGTAATCTTGTTTGCAAAGTGTCAGACTTTGGCCTGTCTCGAGTTATAGAAGATGATCCAGAAGCTGTCTACACAACTACTGTAAGAAGTTTGGTGGTTTTTTTTAATGTATTAGGGTGCTCCTCCTTCTTTCATATGTTTATGTGTAATCTATATTCCCCCATTAACTGAAACAACAATTTCAAAAATAATACTGCAGCATTAAAATCTTCATAGAGCCTTAGAGATGCAAGACCAAATAAATGCTTTTAAAATAATGAAGCTTTCCTTGTTTCAGAGCAATAATTGATCTTCTAATAATCCATATACTCCATAACAGGCCAAATGATTTTGAACTCAGAAAAAAGTTCATCATGTTTTATAGGGATATCTATATAAATATCTTTTTCATGCCCACAAATCAATCTAGAATGATCATTTTTTCATGGTACTAATAAGTAAAAAGGCACTCTATCTAACCTGTAGATTGCTAAGGTTATTAGTGATGATTTGTGGATAGTGTTCTCTTTTCTGCTTTTCATCATATATACAACTACTGCTAATTTAAGTGTATTGAGGTCCCACTTAAGATATCCTCTATTATAATAGAAGGGTAAGACTAGGAGCTGACCCTCTGATTTAATTTCTTTGGTATGGGGAATCCTAGATGAGGAAAATTCTTCTACCAATGCAAATAGGCACCTTCTTGACAACTTAAGAGATTTGACTAAAGCACTCAAATATTAAATAACTTGCCCAGGGTCACAGAGCCAGTATGTGTTAGGGGAGGGATTTGAACCCAGATCATCCTGGATCCAAATCTCGCTCTCTGTCCAACGTACTATGCCGCCTCTCTAATTAACTATGACTTTAAATTTTCTCAATAATGCTTAAATTGATAAAGGCATTTATAGGGTACCCTCATATCCGCTATCTAACTTGACCTTCCAAACATTTGTGCCAAGAAAACATATTTTAAACCATGTTTTATAGATGAGGAACTAGAATTCAAAAAAAATGAAAGTTGTTTACCCAAGCCTAAATAACTAGGAAGCATAAAATAAAGTCATTTGTGATGAAATTTAGCCTAAAATGCTTTAGTGTATGCGTATGTAAGTATATATGTACACATGCAAATATACACACACATAAAGACAGAAATAGAGCTCTATAGATATCTATGTGTACCAACTACCAATTTCTGTCTGTATCTATGATAGATGGCTTGGTAGAGAGATAGAAAGAATGATTGAATGCCACATTTGGAATCAAAGGATTGGAATTCTGTTCCTAACTCTGTGTCCTTGGGCAAGTAATTTACCTCTCTCTGGCTTGTTCCCTCATCTTTGAGATGAAGGGGTTATACCACACAACCCCTAAGGTAATTTCCAGCCCTATCTATATCTATGACCTTATGAGATATGTATCATTATAATGCTGTCCTCTGTATCTGTGAAATAGTATTCTTTTTGTTGTGAATACTATAATAAAAGTCTTTTGGAACCTAAGTAACTAAATCTCACTGGACACACAAAAAAGTAAATTTTATTTTATATTCAATTCCATATTATAACAAATAGTATTATACCTCTAATAGTGTTGTGGTTCTTGTCACTCTCCTCCTTCCTCCATTCAACCAATCCCCCCCCCCAACCTTCCTCTGTAAGTTCCAGTGATTTCTATTAGCCTCCAGTATTCAAAGTCCTTCATAACCTCACCCAACTATCATCCCAATCTTCATACGTCATATTTCTTATCACATAATCTTCAATACAGTGATATTCTTGCTGTTCTATGAACAAGACACTTCTCTGGAATCTAGCCATTTTCTTTGATTGTGCTCCATAAATGGCATGTACTACTTCCTCCTGGCTTCCTCAGTTCTAACCAAAACCCAAACCTCTTTTAATTCTAATGTTTCCCCCCCTTTTTTTTCTTATTTATCCTATGCATTGCTCATTTGTACATATTTATTTGCTTGTGTATTTCTACTTATATAATGTAATATCCTTGAGGTCAAGAACTATCTTTTAGCCTTTTTTTGTATCTCTAGCACTTTGCATGGTGCCTAGTATAGAGTGGGCTTTTTAATAAATGTTTATTGACTTTGACTTATGAGTACAATGGATATATCACATATATATAATATATAATTATATGTAGTATATAATTAATTTTATGACTCATTGTTAATTTCTTTTAAAAATAGGGTGGAAAAATTCCAGTACGGTGGACAGCCCCAGAAGCCATCCAGTACCGGAAATTTACATCTGCCAGTGATGTATGGAGCTATGGAATCGTGATGTGGGAAGTAATGTCTTATGGAGAGCGACCCTATTGGGACATGTCAAATCAAGATGTAGGTTTTACCCAGGCACAAAAATCATGTGCCCACATACATTAATGTGAATTGTATGACATTAGAGATTCATAAATTATAAAACTAAGATGAGCATAAATGGCAAAAGGACACAGAAACCCAGTTTCCTTTTTTTTACTGTATTAATATGTAAATTAGCTTCCTAAAATAATTTCAGGCTTTGTTTTAGTAGTGGATTTTTTTTTCTATTTACCTTTAGATGTCAGGTGTGATTACAGTTCATTCAAACTCTAGGGGACCAAGACTATAAAGTTAGTAAGGCCAAATCATTGGTGTGTAATGTCCTTTCTAGATCTAAATCTATGGCTTTATATTTCTATATTTCAGTTCATTTTGAAAGAAATGATTTCAATACAGGGAGGTCACTATATTATTGAGAACAGAGGCCTCTAAAATGTTCAATATATTATTTTAGGTGGTTTTTAAGCAACGCAAGTATTTATGTTGTCTTAATCTTCTTCAATAATCAATACAGAACAAAAACAAATACATAGCAAAACAAATACAAAACAAACCTTGATTGTTTCTCAGTAGATTAGGATCCTGTCATAAACCTGCAAATTAATCAATCTGTTTTATTGAAAATGAGAAATTACAGTTAGACCTTACACCCCAAAAACCTAACTTAAAATAATGTATTCAGGAAAGGTATTCACCTTTTTTGGGTGGGTTTATTCTACTTGCATGGCTGAAATAGGAGAATCAGGATAATAATCCCCAATGTAATAAATTTAGTATATGGGAAGACTTTGTGAAGTATGACCTCATGGAATAAGGATTGTGATCATGACAGATAAACAATGTTTAATAACTGATAAAGTTCACAGTTTATTTTTCTAGTTTTCAGAGAGTGCCCCATATTTAGGTAACAACAAGATACCTATCTATCTAGAGAGAAGCTGAACTCCCTATCATTTTTTAAATGAAAGAAATTTCTTATCCTTATGTTTATCAGAAAATACTGTAAAATGTGAAAACTAATGAAATCATTTATTACTTATTTCTTTCTTTATTACTTGTTACTTAGATTTTATTTTTTATTCAAAGAAACCAATATTTTATTATCAACACTGATGTGTACTTCACATCGACATTGTGGAATTAAATCATAGTTGCCATAGGGAGCTTTTAGATTTTTAAATATCAATTCTGTTAGGCGAATTTGTTACGTGTATTCCACTGAAGCCTTGGGTGTTTATTCAGTTTTCACCATATGCTGACTTATATAAAAGCTGCTATAAACAAGAATAGAAAATACTTTAGTCTTTTGAAAGAAGAGACCATTGGACTGAAGACTTACAATACTGCATATTAGTATGGATGTATAGGAACTTTTCCTGCAGTTTGGTATAGGGAAATCCCAATGAAGAAACTTCCAGTACTGCAGTGCAGTATTCGAATTCTTAGACAATTTCCTGCAGGCACAGAAAGATTAAGCAACTTCTCCAGGGCTATTTGTCAGTATGTATCCTAAGCAGAATTTTAACCTAAGACTTCCAGACTCTCAGGCCACCTCTCTACCTCATAGTTGGATAACTATATTACAAATGTAATATACATTGTTAGAGAAAAGTGTTGAATGGAGTTAGGTCAGTCAGGGAAGTATTTCTTTATTTGAATTTCATAACAAGTTTTTGATTTTTTTGTTTTATATTTTTTAAAAGAAAGAGGAACAAAGTAATGGATTAGATGGGGGAAGGTTATTCTAAGGGAGCATGTTTAAAGATTCCATTGTTAGAAAAAGAAAATCCTTTGTGAGAGGGTGACCAAATCAGAATTTCATTGCTTCTGATTTTAAAGAAACTATTTCTTAGGTTGAAGGGGAAGGGAATTGGGTGGGGGGAATCTAAAAACTAAGTGGGTGAGTTGTTAGTCAGTGAATAAACATGTATTAAGTGCCTATAAAATGCCAGGTATTTTGCTAAGTACAACTGATACAAAGAAAGGTAAATGGGAGTCCCTGCTATCACAATCTAATTGGAAAGACAACATGAAAATAACTATATACAAATGTTATATATACAGGATTAATTGGAAATAATTTTAAAAGGCACTAGAATTAAGAGGATTATAAAAGTCTGCCTTCAGAAGCTAGGATTTTAGCTGGCACTTGAAGGAAGCTAAGGAACATAGGATGTGGAGATAAGAAAGAAGATTGGCGAATGGCCTTTAAAAGTCAGACAGAAGAGTTCAAGGTTGATGCAAGAGGCCATAAGGAGTCTCTGAAAGTTCCTGAGCAAAACAGTGCACTAATAAAATAATGCTTTAACATCTGTGTCTGTGAGAGATTGCTTGCTGGCAAATTCTGCAGGTCTGATGCTGTAGTATTAAGTATAAGGCAACAAGAGCATGTACGAGAATAAAATGAAAAGTTTCCTGATTCAATAATCATATTTAGTCGACAAAAATAACACCCTTTCCAATAATGAATATTTGTATTTTGTTAGCATAATCTTGTTGACATTTTCAAAAAGTCTTACAGATTGATATATTACACCTTGGGAAAAAAAACAAATTGAAGAAAAAAAAAAGACATTTTAAGTCAGTTCGGTTCTTTTGTTATTTTAGATTGAGTGATCGACATCAAAGTACTTTTTTTTTTAAGATAAAAGTCTAAATGATGAGTCAGTTTGGCAGAGTGCAAAGTTGTTAATATTTGACAGGTCTCAGTGTCAAAGATTTCATGGACTGTCAAAATATGGGCAAACAAATCCTTGGGGCAGAGAAAGAGAAATATTTACATTCCCTAGACACTCCATAGAGTTTCATTTCTTTTGACACCTTCCTTCTGTAGTAGATCCAAACATAAAGGGGTCTGACAGGAATTCAAGATGACAAAAATTCAGTGTTTACTTACCTTTCAAAAATGAATAATGAAAAGGGCTACATTTAGAAAATTAAAATATTCAAATTAATAATTTTATCCCATCATGTATAATAAAAAGCATATTTGGAATATTTGCAATAGAAATTTAATCTCAAGAAAGTTTTAAATTGAATAAGATTATTCAGTGTTCTGCATAACCATTATGTGTTTTAGTTGATAAAATCATTTATTCTTATACTGATTGTGAATTTTTGATTCAAAGATTATATGTCATCAGGGAAGAGAGACAAGCTTAAGGACATATACCATAATTAGTAGAATTTTGGAATTTTGTATGGAGTTAGAATGACCTGGGTTAAAATCCTGTCTTGGATATTCACTAGCTCTGTGAGTAGTCAAGTCATTAAACTTCCAGGTGCCTCACTCAGTAGGATTTTCTATTTCAAACGCAGAGACAACTTACAATCCCCATTTGTGGAGGAAGTTTCTTTATTGGAAGTCCCTTATGCTAATGAAATTAAATGTCTTTAATTTATGCATATGTTACAGAGACACAATTAATACATTTTTGGATGGATACTAGATATCTGTGTCATTTTAGTACTTCATATTTGATTCAGTTTGTGTAATGATATTCTTTTTAACTGTGTAGTGTGGGAGCATCAATTGTTTTACCTTAATATTCACCAGTAGGAGAGTGCAGATTTCACAGTTATTTGGTTCATTTTAACTATATACACAGACAAATTGGATAATTAAGCAAAAGAAAAAAAGAGATCTTCTCTAAAGTATGAAAATATCTAGCATTGATTAGCTGAGTCAAGCAGCTGACCATTCTACTTGGTGCTATGTATGAATCCATGCCTGTTCTTGAAGAAGATGTCAGGTATCAGTTGTATTCCAAATGTTCAAAAAAAAGTCAGAATTAACTTTCCCTGAAAAAGATATAAATAATGCTTCGGTTTTCAGACTGGCCCATAAAGCATATTTCAAAAGTACTATACGATAGGAATTCTTATTTGTTTCTAGACGAAATGAATAAAAACAATATTAGAAATAAATAGGAAAGCTTTTAACAAGAAATTTACAAATATATATCACAACAAGATTACCAAAAGCTGGTGCTTGAAAAACTAACTAGTTAACTAGTTCTTAAAAATAGATAAGAATTCTGGAGATTTTGAAGGAAAATTCTGGGCATTTTTCAAGACCTTAGAGACTAATGGCACAAGTACTTTATTTTGTCAAAGCTTTCTCTTCAAAATTTAACCTTCCTCTTTATATAGCTATGTGCCATCTATATTACTCTTCTGCTCTCAATCATGCTTTTTGCTCACAAATGAAGAGAGGAAAAGGGAGTGACAGGGAGAGATCATTCAAAACTAACAAAGCAGAAATGAGTTGGAAGAGACAAAGGAAGTCAAAGAGGATTATGGAGAAAAGATTTGAGAAAGAATTAGCTGAGCTTTTAGTGGTAAAAAGAAAAAGGAAAGGCATGGGATTAATCACAGGGAAGAAGGACAGATGAAGCAGTGAGGAATAGAGTATTTCATATAATTTTATGTAATGCCACCAAAGTCTTTGACCAAGAGTGGCTTGTCTGCTTGTCCTGATCAGGGAAAGAGTTAGGGAATAAAAGAGAGAAGATAGAATCAGGGGAAGGAAAAGTTGGTCACAATATTTGTACTTTTGAGTTGGTGTCAGGTTTTTACAAGTGCTTACTGTCGATCTACAGCCCTTTGATACAGAAATGACATAAAAAGGGAGGTGTATGGCTCAATATTTATTTTCATTCCTGCAGCTTTTCATATCATGTTAAACAACCTTTAGAGTGTTCATCTTAGCCAATGATCTCAGTTGATCCGTCATCTCTAGTTCTTCCCTAAAGCAAGACCAGGGGTCTTCCAAGATGTCTTCCTAGCCCTGGGTTGAGAGGGAGAAAGTTTTCAGCTTGTGTTTTGTATTTTTTTAATTGTTGTTTAGTCCTTTGTTATGTCCAACTCTGCCTGACCCCATTTGGAGTTTTATTAGAAAAGATCCTGGACTAGAAATGGTTTGCCATTTCCTTCTTTAGCTCATTTTATGGATGAGGAAACAGAGGCAAACAGCATTAAGTGACTTGCCCAGGGTCATACAGCTAATAAGTATCTGAGGGTGGATTTGAACTAAGCTGTTACTGACTCCCATAGCTGTATCCATTGTATCACATAGTTGCCTAAAGTGAAGATACAAAAGGCCAAAGGCCAAGCATATGAACCCTTCAGTGTCTGTGAGGTACAACCTATATGGTTGCTTCAGGTAGGAAGCTTCTCAGGAAGAAAAGGATTAAGTTGCTCAGGGCAAGGTGCAATAGGCTTGTGGGTGGGATAATTATAAGATTAATTCCAGTTTAGTTAATCAAGTCTGGGGACATAAAAAAGAATGAACCCAAACAGGAAACTGGACCCCAAGGAGACGAATGCAAATTAACTGCCTAGAAGAAAATGGTTAAGTTTTAACCAGGCAAGAAAACAAAAGCTTTGCACAGAACAGGTATGTGGTACAGTACATCAATATTTACTAGATGACAAGTTTCAGAAGCAGCATTTAATACCTCTAACAATTTGTTTTACTCACACCTTCAACCAGCCCAATGAGATATAGCTACTAATGGTATAAACTTAATCTCACAAAGTCAGGAAGGCTTTTTAATGTCTGAGTGTGGTTGTGGGGCAGCTCTGTAGCATAGTGAGAAAGATATAGAATGACCATAAAGAAAACACAGGATAAGAACAAGAAATGGACACATAAAGGTCATGTAAGCATACTGGAGTAATAACCGCTAGTATTGATATATTCATTAAAATTTGCAAAGCACAAAAAAGGAAAAAAATTACAAAACATTTTACAAATATTTTCTTATGTTATTCTCTGGAACTTATATTATACCCTGGGAGGTGGGTGCTACTTTTTTTCCTTCATTTTGAAGTTGAATCTCATAACTATGCTGACACAAACGGAAAATTCCTCAGTCTGCTCTCTAAACACTATTGAGTGATGAAGACATAGTGTGAGGAAGGTTAATTCATAATTGCCAGGATTAGAAGTCCTTTCTTTTCCCTTAAAAAGCAGCTCCAGCATAGAAGAGGAGAAGGTACTTTCTTAGGAAAATTAATCTGCTACCCTCTAATAATGCTTGATGAATGTCCAAATTTTCATCTATGACTAAGTGCCTTAAACTTATTTAAGTTTTTTTTTTATCACCCATAGGTTCTAGGAGCTCCTTGTTGTGGCCCAGGATTGTATTTTGCCTTTGTATTCCCAGTGCTTAGTTTCTAGTATATAGGAGGCACTTCATAAATACTTTTTGAGTGACTATTGATTAATTTGAGGGGTTTGATTTAGATAGATGATCAAGGTCTATTCAGCACCAGATTGGGGATCCTATGATGTGACCATTTCACTGAGAAAAGACATACTTAGGAAAGGCATTGAATAAATATTTAGTACCTGCTTCAGTCTAGTTAGCAGGTGGTTACTCAATGCAATCTTCTTACATGATTGTTTTCTTAATTATGCCACTCCCTTCACTTCCAAAATTGCTTATTTTTAAAAGTTCTTTTCTCTCCAAAGTTAATGAAACTTGATAACGTTGCTTTTCCTCCAATTCCCAGTGAAGTGTTATTGAAAACTTAAAGTAGGTCACTAAATAGTTTTTTGATGACTAGATTTCATGAACAAGATAAATGGGAGTAAAGGTAATAAGGGCAGGGTCTTAGCTACTTCTTAAAAGATTGCATTAGTAATCAGTTTCAGCCTTTGAAAAAAATAATCAGTCCATAGCTAAAATTCATATTCTCATTAATAGGTAGTCCTTGAGTCTCCATTTTTATTTAACATTAACCACTAAGATAGAAATGTTCATCTTTAACATAAATATGGAAATAAATTTGAAATTTTGGATCCCATTTTCTTCTTCACCTCCCAATGATTCTTATGATCATCCTGTTAAGATTATTCCAAGCAGGGCAATTTTTTTTTTACTTTTCAAAGAATTTTTCACAGCATATGTCAAAGGAACTGATCCTAGTGCATCCCAAAGGCCTTTAAAAAATAATTTCATTGTCTTAGTTACTTCTGGATCCACTGGGAACTATCTAGAGCACAGCTAGCTTGGAAAATTGCTAACTAATGTTTCCTTAATTTCCTTGCTGACTTTTTAGTAAACTTAAAGCCAGATCCATATAACTAAATGCAAGTACATCTACTCACCCCCCCAAAAAAAGAAAGAAGAAAGAAAAAGGACAAAGGAGAGGATTTTATTAGAATACCTTTGATAATTGCAGGTACCACTTTGTATAGCAGGCTTTGTCTTTAAATTAGCCATCTTTTTATGTCCAGGGACATTTAACTCTAGTTTTATCTTTTCCTATCTACATTTTAAGCTGCCTGCATTAGAAACTTACATTGAACAAGGATTATGTTTTCTAGTTGTCTTTCATATGGCCTTCATCCAGGTGTCTTTACAATATTAACAGAAACTTTGAGTGGTCTCCAATGTTACAGACTTTCTTAACACTTAATTCCAATTGCAATCCGTTGTGATTTGTAGGATACTGTAAGAGCAAATGAGAGAAATGAGAAAGTCTTCAGGTATTTAAGGGACTTCTCATGGGAAAAGTATACATTTATTCTACTTTTTCCTAAAGGGAAATATTTGTAAAATGTACAAATAATAGATAGGAGTTGCAAAAAAAGCAGACACAGATATGTTAGAAGAAAATATATTTTTTAATAATTATAGGCACCCAACGTACAATGAGTTTTCTCAGGTGTATTTCCCTTCACTGGAGGTCATGCTCCCTTGTAGAAGATGGTGTAGTGTGGTAAAGGAAATTATTATTCAGAGAAGGGTTGGATTATATGATCTACAAGGTCCTTTTCAGCTCTGAGATTCTGTGATTCTGTGACTCCTGAACTAATTGTCAATTTTGTGTATGTGTAGGCCCTAAAAATGAGGTCTACATTTTCAGTTCTTTGACATTTCATTTTATGTCAGGATAAAGCCAGCTTCTCAACTCCATAATAAACAATATTATTATAGACTGTTTTTTTCTTCTTTTACCTATGAGGAACAGTTGCCCAGTAGTTTTAAAATCATATAACTAGCTATTGGCAATTTTAATACTAAAATCAGATCATACATTCCAGTTCAATGTCCTATGTATCTTATTTTCTCTCCCTAGAAAAATATGATGTAACCAGAATCTCTTTAAAGGTAAAATAATTCCTTGGTATTAAGAAAGGGCAGCTCATTTATTAACAGCAAAGCATTCAAAGTAGATAGTATTTAGTGTATTTCAGCATTGTTGTCTTAATTTCATTGTTATGGATAATTTCAGGCAGCATTTTTTTTTGGTCTTAAATTTCCAGCACCCGCACTAAATTTTATCAGGACATTCCTCAGCATGAATGACTTAGGAGACAGAGGGCCACTTTTGTCAACTGGTGAATGCTTTGTCATAAATTTTTCTCTATTCTCTATATATTTGAGAAGTGAAATCTTTGTCAGACACTTGCTATAAAGATATTTTCCCAGTTTTTTGTTTGCCATCTAATCTTGGTTACATTGATTTTATTTATGCAAACCTTTTTCATTTAATGTATTCACAGTTATCTGTTTTATATCTCGTAATGTTCTCTGTCTTAGAGAAAGCCCCTTTTGGATTTAAGAAGACTTAGATCCAAATATATCTAACATCTGACACATATTAGCAGTGTGACCTGTGCAAGTCATTTCAAAATGTGTACCAAAGGCAAACTTCTAAAACTAAAATTTATAATAAAACTACCTTGGGAGAGGTTCTCTATACCAGGAGTCTCCCAAAGCAGCAATAACTGTCGAAGACTCTAGCCTTTACACACATAGCATTATCATTTTTCACAATTAGTTTCCTATTCTTTCTTGCTTTTCCTTTTTTCTCTGAGGCTTATGAAGGGTTCGAGTTATCAGAACAAAAGGGTTCAGATTCACAAGAATGTGGTTCATCTCACACTTTGGTTTTGTCATTTACTACCTGTGTGACCCTAGAACTTACCCTATCTCTTTTTTTTAAACCCTTCCCTTCAGTCTTAGTATCAATCCTCAGACAAAAGAGCAGTAAGGTCTAGACAGTTGGGATAAAGTGACTTGCCAAGAGGCCAGATTTGAGCTCAAGTACTCCCAATTTCAGACTTCGTGCTCTATCCACTGTGCCCACATATCCTCTCTTGCCTTCAAATTTCCTTCGGTTTGTTACAAATGTATGAGGTGGGGGAGGAAATATCCTCGAAGGTCCTTTATGGACCAAAGCTGTAATCCTATGAGCACATTAATTTTAGTCAGTGAAAATTGTGCTTTCTAATCAAACTTTCTTTCCATTTCCCCTTCCACAGAATCTACTCTCTAGAAAATCCTTGATTCCAACTATATACTGTATTTTGAAGTTCTATTCTTGAATGCCTGGGAATGTCTTCAATATTTTTCCTAAATATTAAGAACACTTTGGTATTTAGTTCATCAATATTTCTTATAATAAACATTTCTGTTCACTTCAGGTCTTTGTTTCAGCAAATATTGGGAAGTAATGTTTTAAACCATTCTCCAGCCACCCCTTTTTTGTAATTTTAATATTGGTATGTCAGTCAGTGTCAGTGTTCTTGAAAACCTACATAAAAGATACTTAACTATTTTCCCACCTTATCAAGCCCTTTGTGTCATCTTTTGCTGTCTCCCAGCTCTGTTTTTATATTTTGCAGGTCACATTCTTTTTTTTTTAAGAATCTCATTTTTATTTCCACGTAAATCTAGATTATCATATATGAAGGAATCAAACCAAAATCACAATTGTATTATCTTCATCTCTTACTAGTTCACAACATTTATTTTATCTTATGATTGTTTTCTCCTTCCTGAATTCAGAATCCTAATATCTTAAAGGTATTCTAGCACAAAAGTCGAATGATTATCTCAGGGAAGGGTGAAGGCAAGAAATCAGAATGCCAGTCTTCACAACATTTACAAGAATATCACTTATGCATATTAGTAGACACCAAGAGCTTTAATTGTGATGCTCTCTGGATTCCTAAAACAAGTACTTTTCTAATGTGATCAAAGGTTCACACATGCTTTTTTCATAGCACATTTAAATAAACCCATTTGAAAAAGTGTCATTGTAAATATTTGAAAAATTGGTGAAACTGATCAATTTAGGTTAACAGTTTCCTATCATACTTTGCAAAGTTTGGAAGTACATGGGTAAATATGTTTTCTTCCTACTACATCCAAGTCAGTTATTTTCTTTACATTCTTTACTTTGAAAATCTCTTGGACAGCATAATATTTCCCTCAACTGCATCTTTCATGAACTTAAAGATAGCTCCCCTGCTGCTGACATGACTAGGAAATATATTCATTTTTGATATATTACTTGGTAAAATAATTATATTTGAATCAATAATTATATATGGTACAATATATATAATTTAATTACCTTTGGTACAATACTCAGACTATAAGTTTTTAACTTGGAGTCTTGAACTTTTTAATTCTAATTTTATTTTTTATAATATGTTTAATGTCCTTTGTAATCCTATATAATATATTTTATTCATTTTAAAACTTTATTTTTCTAAGAGGTCCATGGTTTGGGCCAGACTGCAAGAGGGGTCCAAATCACAGAAAATGTTTAAGAAGCCTACCTTAGACTAGTTCTTTAATATTCATAGATATTATGGATAAAGTAAACAAAATGTTCAGGAATAGTGTGGTTGTATAAAAAGTCTTTATTAAAACAAATTCTATTCTATTTGATTAATTTTGGTAGAGATTAAAATCAAATCATATATTGAGGAGTCTGTTTGCATTTTTTCCTTTGATGATTACAGGTGCTTAGATAAATTAAAAAGAACATACGAAAAAATTATTATGCAAGAAGAAATGTTTTATAAAAGGAGGCTGACAAAGATTTTGTCTGTAACCTTCTGCTCTTTCCATTTTTGGAATTCACTCTGATAGAAGTTTATATTTTACTCTTAACTGATTAATGCTCATATTATCTTAATTTTTGAGATGCTTTTTAACTTCTTTATTCTCTTGGTATTGCTTTTGTACGTTGTTTCATTGTTCCATTCCATTTTGACCATTGTTAATGATCTGACTGTACAATGATAGCCCATTTAGAGTTGTCAATCAGTAGTTTTAATGCCATTTTCACTTTTAGGTAATAAAAGCAATTGAAGAAGGTTATCGTTTGCCAGCACCCATGGACTGCCCAGCTGGTCTTCATCAGCTGATGCTGGATTGTTGGCAGAAGGATCGTGCTGAAAGGCCAAAGTTTGAACAAATAGTTGGAATTCTGGACAAAATGATCAGGAACCCAAATAGCCTGAAAACCCCTCTGGGAACCTGTAGCAGGTAAGTGTCTATTTTTATCAGAGACAAAAAATTTTAAATGTGGGGAATTTTTTGTACTAGATTCAAATTTTCTTATAATGATGAGTTATAAATGAAAAATGCTAGTTTTACTATATTAATCTTCCTCCCAAAAATGTTCTTTTTTTGATATCTTGCCTTGCTTTAACTTAGTTAAGCATAACTAGTATGTTTGGTCTCTATTCCACATACCTGCCCATATGAAATTGCCATGTGTGGCATGTATTATCCTTTCTTAGAAAATGTATCTTAAAAAGACATTTTATACTAGTTGATTTTTTTTTAATAAAGTAGCATCCTGAGTTTCAACAGGCAATTCTTTTGATCTGTAATTTTGTTTCCATTGCCCTAATTGCTGCCTTACCCTATTTGATCTATTCTCTTTTGGTGTTTAATTCTTTTCTTGAGGTAATTGTGCAAAGAACAGACTTATAAATAGCAATACAATAAAGTATGAAAGAAGAAAATCTATTTAGTACGAAGAATCATGACATTCAATTCATTCTCATGAGTTGTTTTCCTGGATTGTAACATAGGAGTTGTTATTTAGCCCCCTGCTGCCTTGTAAGCCTGGTATTCCATGGCTGTTATTGGTAGTAAGTTAGACCCTTCTAAAGGTGTATTAACTCATGCAGCCCACAAGGGTGCCATTACTACAGTGGAAGAGTAATTTACTAAATAGTCCCCTTGTGGCCTGAACAAGTTAGTGTACCGCCAAATGTGCTTAATTTACTACCAGTTACTTCCAGAGAAGAGGCTGAGCAAATATTTACTGAATATAAATAGTGTAGTCTGTACTTAAACACATACACACACACGCACGCACACACCACATACACACACTCAGAAGACATAGCCTAGTAGTTTTAAAATCTGAAAAAAGACAAACAAAATGTAAATTTTACACTAAAAAGATAATATTAGTAAAGGAGTTTTCTGGATTTTTAAATATATAAAACAAAGGAAACATATCTGATTTCATTCTATTTGTGCCATACAATTGAGTGGGTAGATTTCTTTGCCACCTGCTTTGGTCCTTCAAAGTAAACCTTGCTTTTTTGCTTTTAATTAGGCCAATTAGCCCCCTTCTGGATCAAAATACTCCTGATTTCACTACCTTCTGTTCTGTGGGAGAATGGCTTCAAGCTATCAAGATGGAAAGGTATAAGGATAACTTCACAGCAGCTGGCTACAACTCTCTTGAATCAGTGGCCAGAATGACTATTGAGTAAGTATGAATTTGACTTCTTTCTAGAGGGTCTACTGGATTTCTTTGAAACTATATTAATTCTGCCATGTTTACAAAAGTCATCTTTCCTAACCAAGTGTCCTGAGCCACAAATATTGGGCAAAAAGTCACTCTGGATGATGTGCTTTCATGTCAGATGCATTTAAGTTCATCAAAGCTGCGCACGGTGTGCCAGAGAAAAATCTATGCCCAAAGTGATGGTTTTCCCACAGCAATCCTATTAGGCAAGAGATTTCAACATACCAGGACCACAGTGCACTGAGGCTTGTCTTATGGTTACTTAAGTTAAATTAAGGAAGCATAACTGTTAACTAGTTACTTACCTTACCTAGTTTTGCTTGAAATTGTTCAACACTTTGCCTTAAATTCTTTTAATGTGACTGCGAACTAGATCAAAGTTTTGCCACACAATTTACAAATACTTTTTGTCAGTTTATCATCTCAATATCCCTGAGAGGTAGGTGCTATTCTTACCCTCCTTTTACAGATGAGGAAACTGAGGCAAACAGAAGTTAGATGACTTGTCTGGAATCACATAGCTCCTAAGATTCTGAAGCTGAATTTGAACTTAGGTGTTCCTGATCCCAAATATAACATTATATCCTCTGTACTATATAGTTACCTGACATCTGGATTATCACAACACCAAGTGTTTTTACCACTTTGCTACTCCCTCACCATGGCTTTTAGGAGCTCATTCAACCTCTAGACTTTAATTTCTTTGTATATAAAATTAGGAAAGAAGTTCTGAATTCAACAACTTCAAAAAAATGCTCTGAGCCTAAAATGAGATAAGGTACATGAAGACAATTTTTAAAACTGTAAAAGTATATGCAAATGTCAGATATGATTCATGTTTTGGTAGCTAAACAATACCGTGCAGTACACAATTCTATACTCAAGGGAAGATGCTCATAGGATTAGAATCAAAATGAGATAGCCCCAAAAGACATAAACCTGATGCCACTGATCAGGAAATGTAGACTGTTCATCTTTTTGATTACATCTGTGTTTCTTGATTCTGCCTCCACTGGTCACAGAAGTGAGCCTGGAGGTTCTCCCACTTGTACTATTCAAAGAGTTACTGCCCAAAAACTAAAAGAGTTATCAAAATCCCACTCCACAACAGCTGTGCAGCACTTCACGACTGCGTTATATTCGACTTTAGAGGTCTCTGTATGCTGAATAATGCATACTATCCAACTTTTAACATCTATTTTGAGCAGAAAGGTCAAAGAAAGAAGAGGTAAAACAAAACAAGTTTCAGCTATATATCTGAGAGGAATACATTATGTTATGCATCTGACTTCAATATTCCCACTATGAATTTTTATGGCATGTAGTCATAAGAATTTCCTGAATTAAGGAAAAATTTTAAGTAATGGTTTCTTCAATAAGTGCTTCATAAATATTGAACTAAATAAAATCTATATAACATAACAATATCAGCATGTGTATATGTGTGTACTTACTTATATGTGTATATATACACAAAGATGTGCATATATATATATAATATATAAAAAGAGTTAGTTTGGAATTCTGCTTCTACTACTGTCTAAGGGATACAGTATGATAGAATAAGTAACTCGCTTCGTTCCAGAGGACCTAATTTCAAATTCATACTCACTTGTATATCTTTACCTGTAAGGCATGTGGACCATAGTATCTTAAAAAGGAAAATAAATTAATAATATATAAAATGATGATGTTTCACTAGATTATATTAAATTCTCTTCCTATTCTAAATCTGATGATCCCATGTTTTATTCCCACTCCTTTCTACATGGCAGAGTAGAAACAGTACTCTAATTGGAGTCAATGGATATGAGTTCAAATTCTGAATCTGCTAATTATCACCCATGGTTACCTTGAACAATACCTAATTATTCTAGATGCTTTAACATGAAAGGATTTATCTAGATAGTCCCTGAGGTCTCAGCTCTAAATTGATGATCCTATGATCTAAATAGATTTAAAGCTAGCAGATTGAGAGATGACATTTCCATGTTTTCCTTTAGTTTAATAAATTTTCAGACTGTTTATAGCCTCTGTTATCAAAAGTCAGTTGAGTTACACCAAAATCATTCCACATAATGACAAATTGAGCATTCAAGCAGTGATATTTTTTGCAAAATTGAGCATTGCTTCAGGCCACCGATTTTGTTATAATAATATGAAGGCAGTGGCTAATCGCTTAGATGAAAAGATTATGTAATGAAGGGGTTGAGAACAATGGGATACCTCTTAACTACAATGTACGGTAACTAAATGAAAATGTCTTTCTCTTCCCAGGGATGTGATGAGTTTAGGGATCACATTGGTTGGCCATCAAAAGAAAATCATGAGCAGCATTCAGACTATGAGAGCACAAATGCTACATTTACACGGCACTGGCATCCAAGTGTGATAGACAAAATTTCTCCCTTATGAGGGAGGTGACAGACTGTGAGAGAACAGTACTGGCCTTCATTATAGGCATGGAGTGCTGCTAGAAGACACTTGATTTGCTGGTTCCTTCCTGCAGTAAACAGATCTACAAGAAGCACCTACAGACTTGAACTCCTAAGTGCCACCAGAATTCACAAAAAGGGAATACGGATCCACCACTGGTGGCCAGGAAAACAGCAGTGACAATAAACAAAGTACTACCTGAAAAAAACAAACAAACATCCAAACACCTTGAGCTCTCTAACCTCCTTTTTATCTTATAGACTTTTTAAAATGTACATAAAAATTTAAGAAAGAATATATTTGTCAAATAAAATCATGATCTTATTGTTAAATTCAAAATATTTTCCTTAAATATGTGATTTCAGAATCTTTTTTTTAAATCACTTGTGTTTATTCTTCATAAGGACTTTGTTTTAGTAAGTTGTTTATAGCTTTGGACCTTTTTAGTGTTAATTCTATGACACATTACTACACTGGGTACCTTTGAAGGAATCTCAAGTCGTTAGAAACATAGAAAGCATGATTGAAAATGTATTTCTGTCAGAACATTGGTATCTTTTCTGTGCCATTTTCTTCTGTTAAATCAGTGCTGTTCTGACATGGTTTGCTAATTGGCAGGTCATCAAGAAAATGCAAGTTGCCAAGAGCTCTGATATTTTTAGAATACTTTTTTGTAAAGATCAGACATTATCTTTTCAATGAAAATTTAAAAGCAATAATGACCCCTAAATAGTATAAGGCACTTTTAAAAAATTATTTGTAGGATGATTTTACTAGAATAATTTAATAAGAAAGCTCAAATTGTAGTTCCACAACTTTAAACAAAAAGGGGAAAAAAGAAAAAAAAAGGGAAGAGGCACTTCCTGTAATGAACATGGATGGAGACATGTCTCAGCACAGGAAGTTATCCAGTGTTATCTAAAATTTGATCTGAGCACATCAAGATTTTTCAATATCTGAACATTAGGAAATTTAAGAGAAATAGTTGGCATATATTTTATATCTGATTCAGTTGAATGCAGTCCAAATGTGAGCTTAAAGAATTAGATTTTATATTAGAACTTGGGAGCATGATGAAAGGGGCAGTTCACAATTTTCTCCTTTTTAGAACAAATTTGCTGCTCAGAACCCCATCGCTGCAGTGGAAAGTCTTTCCTTTGGGAATATTGATGCAGAAGAATTTTATTTTGAAAGAAAGAACTCTTTCACACTGTGAGAAAGAGTGAGAAAGGCCTACCTTTTTTTGAGCTTTATTTATTGAAGTATATGATTTGACACAGTTGTTAGAATATCATAAGCAATAATCAAATGTATCTTTATAGATATTGCAAGAATGTATACAAAAAGTGAAAGTAAGGCTTTCAAAAGTCAGGAAAATCATGGACTACCCCAGAAGAGAACTGTTGTACTTCCAAAGAGAATTGGGCTGTTTATATTGATTTTAATAGAGAAAAGATCCCAGGGATCGGTCATAAATTGGTCTTGTTTGATAATGTGGGCATCCACACAAAAACTGTAAATGTTCCTTTGTAAAACTTGTAAATTTTATTTATACTGTCTTGTTTTGTACACATATTTCTCTGTAGTGAGCTCTGAATACATTGAAAATGCACTATATTTTTCTATTTTACTTGCAGAGCATCACAAAAGAACAGGTATTTTCAGTGCTACATAATGTGTTTTCCCACATTTAGGACCAAAGATGGCTACAGAAAAATTCAAATGGATTGCTCCCTCCCCTCCCCATGACCTTCTAGTTCCCCCTTTTTACTTTTATTTTAGATCACTGTACAGTGTTATTTGACAGTTTATTTATTTTTGTTTGATCAGCTAGAAAAACAGTCAACATAATTTCATTAAATTGTTTTCTTTTGTCCCTTAAGAAAAAAAACTGTAAAAAAAATGCTTTGAATTAGCATAATCCCTTTCCATAGACACTTCCATTTGTAATCTTTGTAATAGACTGTAAATATATTTTTGGAACTATAACACCATGTGCTCGAGGGTTATTTTTCAGTGTCGGCAGTGTATATCAGTGTTTATACTAAGTACAGCACTTTACAATTCTAATCAGTAGCATTGGCCTTTGAGAGAGTGAGTGAAAGAGACTGAGTGAGTGCTATTAGTACAGTTTAGCTTTTAAACTCACTAATAATGGAGTTCTTTTCTTGTTCATAGCTTAAGGTGCTTATTTTTTCTATTAGAAATCAAATTAACAAAAAAGCCATTTTAGACCTAGGAGATATAGCATATGGTACATGCAAATTGTGTCTTTCCTGCTTTTTTCTAGCACTAGATTTATAGCTGAGTAATCTTTCTTGAGTAGAAGGGCAGAATAAAAGTGTTGGGTTTGTTTTTTTCGGAAATGACTTTTTTCTTCAGCAATATACCTCATCTGCCTTAAATTTTTTACAGCTCAATACAGGGAAAAGGGAGAAGGGATGGGAAAGACACAGAGCACAATAGGAAATGTATGCTTACTCCGCTATCTCATTTTAGGTCGATTATCCCCCTCACCACTATCATTTTGGATTACATGTATGTGAACCAAGTATTGACTGAGAGACTCAACATTGTAATGCTGATTGTAATGCTTTCTTCCAGAAAGAGATGAGGCAGCATAATGACAAGAATGTACAAATTGCACCTTGAAACTTTTATTGAGAAATTAGTGCTCAGGGGAGGAAAGGATGAGAAAGTGAGAGTTAGAAATAAGATTCCGAAATTATAAAGCTGCAAAGGACATGGCCTCCTTGATTTAATTTAGCCACCTTTTTTTTTAAGAACACTGTCTTCACACTTGACTTGTGTTTTGCCTTCAGTACTGAAATAAAAATAACTGTTTTATTAAATCTGGATCTAACCTTTTCTGAGCAATTGGATTGGGCCTTGTTTGCTGGAACTTGTGGGTGATGCTTGTCAGAGCCCTATTAGTTGAATCATGCTGTATACTCATGTAATCTACATTAGCTAGAACTATTCGGATCTCTATTTTAATTGCTCTTCTTATCAGTGTTTTTACATCAATTGAAAAAATGGGTGTAATTCACCTCTTTTTAAAAATATGTTATTATTATTTAGGCAATGGTGGTATTCTCCCTTCTGTTTCTTGATGAGCAACCTCAGAAACAGGCTGCTCACTCACTGTTTGACTAGGACATGTGCATGTGCAAAGCAATTATTGATGTAAATTTTTCTTTCTAGATGTTGAGAAATCATGGGGGAACTGGGGAGAGATGTGCTTTTTTGTTTGCTGGATTTGTCCCTCCTTGCCTAAGAATTACTACAGGGGTCATCCTTTTACAAGGACAACTGACTTTGAACAGTATCTTAATGTATCAAGCACAAATAACTCTTTCTTCAACACGAATCATAAAAAAGTCTTTTTACCAGCGTAAAAAAAAATAATAATAATAAACAAGTCGAATAGACTATGTAAAGAAAATACTGTCTCTAATCATTGATGGATTGTTTGGTGTCCCTACCCACTCTTTATTGTCTTACTTGATATATCAAATAGGCCCATGTGTAGTGTTTTGTTTAAACACTTAATTGAGCCAATCTGGTTCCACCAGAAACTGTTATCTGTCACACCTTTCCCCCTACTTGTGTGCACCCCTTTAATCTCCTAGTTGTTTGAAACTGTCATGCATGCCTGCAAAAAGGTGTGCCTTCAAAACACCACTGACAAGCACCTGGGCCAAAAGTTTTTTTAATCTTGGGCATTCATTTACAGGGTAGGTGGAAAGCCTGTCTGAATAGAAAAAACAATGGACATAGTCAGAAGAACTGTATTTAAATCATAGATCATAGAAAGTACTTGTCATATGACCTCGAACAAATCAATTCAACTCTCTGAGCCTTCTGTGTCCTCTTCTGTAAAATCAGGACCACACAACTTGCACTGCCTACCTCACAGGGTTGTTGTGGGGAAAGTGCTTTATAAAATGTATTGTGCTATAAAAATGTGAAGAATTATTATTATTATTATTATTATTATTATTACTAATAGCAAGAAAGTTTTCCAAAGACCAAAAAAAAACTCCCTGAATGGATCTTCTTACATTCTGCAAACTATTTTGTTTAAATGAGTAAGGCATGAAAGTCAAGGAAAGTGAACCGGAGTGCTTAAATACTGGTAAGTCACAAAATCCACAAAGTAGGAAAAAGAGCCTCAGAAATAAGTTAGTCCAAGTTACACCTGAGCAAGAGTGACCTCTCCTATAGCCCCAATAAGTGGTCATCTAGGTACCACTTGCAAGAATGACTGGGAACACGCTGCCTCTCAAAGCAACCAATTGCATTGATTTTTGATAACTTTATTAGGATATTTTTCCCAATTAGATCCAGTCACAATCTATCTCTCAGTAGCCTCTAGTTCTCTGTAATTTCCACTATTCTGAGTTCTGTATTTTTGGATTTGGGAAACACTAGCCAAGCAACAGCCCTCCAAATATTAAAGTCTATTCTAAGATGTTCCTGAAGGTTAACCCTTTGGTTGTATTCTGACCAAGATACACTTCTCATTCCCTCACCATAGCCATGCTTCCTCTGGAGGCTGTGCTTTCATTAAAGAAACAAATGATTCCACTTGATACTTTGGCCTCCTATATAACACTTCTGACTAATACAGAACTTCCAGTACTGCAGCTAATTTGCTATCCATAGCTATCATGAGAACCTAGAGAAGAGACTTATAGACAGAGAGAAATAGACACACACAGAAGAAGATAGAGGGAAGACAATTAATCTTGTTGGTTGACTGAATCTTCTCTTTTGAGTTTAACATTTTGGTTCTGAATAAATACAAAATCACTGCCTCTACACTTCACAAACTTTGAGGGCTATTGAATAAACACTGACATGCTTAGCCTGCCATTGCGGATTAAGTAAAACCGGAACACTCTTAGACCAAAGATCTCACCTTCCCTTCCAAAACAACTATTCGCAATCACCTCTGCTGAGAATATTTCTGTTTTCAGGAAGATAAATTGATGAGCAGTGATAAGGAGAAATGATATTAATTACTCAAATACATGTGAAAATGAGCGAGAGATAGATAACTAAACCCCACAGATAATCCATAAAGCTCATTCCAACTAGTAACTTCAGCCTCTTCACCATCAAACACATAAAACAGAAAAAGCATCCTTCATTTCCCATATCCACAATCTAAACATGGTTGGTTGCTTACATAAAAGAAAATGGCCAATAAAACATGTTCAAAGAAAGAAAGAAAGAAATGCAAATGGCCTTCTGGATGATAGGCACAATGGATGATTAGAATGGTTAATTGAGATAAAAACTATAAACTTCTTTAAAATAAAGATGATATTTCTTGAATGATTTATGAATATCAAAATCTACTAGTATTAATGACTTTTCTCCAACCGTCTCTGCTTTTTCCCTCTCCCTCTCTGCCCCTGAATAGGCATACAAGTTTAATACTACAGGAATATAACATGTCTTTAGTAAGTACAGCCTTCTAATATTAATCTTTCTAGTTAGCCACAAAGTCGCAACACAAATGTTTCCCTTTCATTCCTTGAGTTATGTGCATATCTGAAATGTAAGCCAAACCATGGTTTCTTAGATTTGTGGCTGTTTGGAACATATATACAAAGCTGAGAGATGATTGAGTTACCAAGGGCACAGGACCATAATTATTGATATTCGGAAATGACTAAATATAGTATATGAGACTGCAGTTCATATTATTTCCACTTAATATCAAGGGATTCTTTAAAGTAACAATCAAGAGAAGAGCAGTTTTTTTCTTTATATGTGTATTCCACTCAATGAGCCTCTCCCTGGCACATAGTAGGTGCTTAATAAATGTTATTTGATTGATTGATTTTTATTCTAAAGGTCACTGAGAAAATAAGAGATCCTATTTTTCATTTCCTTAGTTTCATTGCTGGGGGAAACTGACTGGAAACACTTGATCTCCTTAAAGAAGCTTGCATAAAATGCTCCCACAGGATTGTGGGGGGTCTCCTTTATCTACCTTTCCAATAACAGTTGTTTACCATTGCTGCAAGAACAGGAAATGTCAGAGAGAGCCTCCTAGGAGCTTAACATCTCATGGAATAAAATAAATGCAAGCATCTTGTCCAATGGCATTAGTTCAAATGCACATTGGCTAATTGTATCAATAGACCTACCTCAGTCAAAAATGTCCTTGAGTCTATAGACAATTATTGATATTAAGTCATTTCAAGTTCTTGTGGAAAGGGATTCTAAAAATGAGACATGGATTCTTAAAAATAGTAACTAAGTATCACATCTTCAATAAAATAATATATATCTCTAGCATTTTTAAATTTTTAAAGCATTTTCCTTATTAACAACCCTGTGAGGAAGGTAGTACAAATCTTTTGGTTCCTAAATTAGGAAATTGCATCTCTGAGCAAAGCAGCGACTAACTCATCTAACATCACTCAGCTAACAAATAGCAAAACTAGAATCCCAAAGATCTCTATAATAGTTTAAGGCTCTAACCAGCTCTGATAAGCCTGTAGTTTTCTCTTTTCTAAAACCCAAACCCATTTAAATGTACTCTACCCATTTTAGTGGGCCTAGTGGTAGACTGGGCTGGAAAGAACTCTGACAATCACTACTTGTGTCATCAAGTGAGTGATTTTTCTTCCAGGATCTTATAAAATGGGGATAATAACTCCCTTTGAAACTACATCACAGAATTGTTGTAGGGCTCAAATGAGAGAATGTATGTAAATCACTTTACAACCTTCAAATGCTATCTATATAAATGACTTCTGGTATAATATTTTTCATTTATCCTGACAACATATGCCCCAAATTATGAGGTCTTGCCTTTTTCTTCATAAGGGTATATGGGGTGTCTATCTCTGTCTCCCTCTCTCTCTGTCTCTCTCTGTCTCTCTCTCTCTCTCTGTCTCTCTGTCTCTATCTCTCTATCTATCTCTGTCTCTCTGTCTTTCTCTATTTATTTATCTATCTATCTATAACTATCTGTCTGTCTCTCTGTCTCTAAATATCAGTCTAGATCAGTGATTCCCAAAGTGGGCACCACCACCCCCTGGTGGGTGCAACGGGGATCCAGGGAAGTAGTGATGGCCACAGGTGCATTTATCTTTTCTATTAATTGCTATTAAAATTTTAAAAAAATTTCCAGGGGCGCTAAGTAATATTTTTTCTGGAAAGGGCCAAAAAAAACTTTGGGAACCACTGGTCTATATATTCTACCTACCTAACTCTCGAAACAGGTAGATAGAAATACCTACCTATCTTCTACATGTATCTAAGTAGATATTTATAAAAAATGGGTATATATCTAAAGAGATATACATCTATATACATAAATGTGTGCATATGTGTATAATATGTGTGATATATAAGTATGTGTTTATACACACATATAATTTACACACACATTTGTGTGACATCATTAATTTAGAACCAGAAGGGAACTTAAAGGTCACCTAATCTCATCCTTTCATTTCAAAGATGAAAAAAATGAGTCCACAAAACATGAAATAACCCCCTAAGGCTACACAATAAATAGCAAGATGGGTATAAGAGTATGTGTGTGATTTTGTGTGAGCATGTGGGCATGTGTGCCTGTATGTATATTTTGTCAGACCCGTCATTTCAGTAATATACTCAATATTTAGTGAAAGAATCCCCTTTACTGATGTATATTTGCATCTTAAAGAATTGCTTGGGGTGGGTACTGGGAGGTTAAGTAAATTGCCCAGGGTCATAGTCACGAGTGTCAGAGGCAGGACCTAAAGCCAGACTTTCTGATTCTAAGACTAGCTGCCAATCCACTATTCAAAAATACATGCATAACACACACGTATATAGTATATGTATAGATAGAAGGGCATATGTAGATGTAGATATGTTCCTCTATAAATGTATAATTATATGTGCACATATGTTTATGCTTATGTATATATACATATATAGTATCTATATAATAGTATTTATCATGCTCTAAGTATTTCAAAGTGTTTTAAATATATGACTGCATTTGATTCAGATAGATTTATGACATAGCGGGATGGAAAAGTCCTGGATTCAAAGTCTGAAGACCTGTTTAAATCCTAGCTCTGAAACTCACTATGTAAACTTGGGCAAGTTTTTTCATCTTTCTGAATGTTATTTTCTTCCTCTCTAAAACGAGAGTTGAACCAGATGTTATAAGTAGATATGTTTGTGTCCACGTACTTAAAATGCACATTTTATTCAACCTAAGTAGATATGTTCTTTAGATAGTATTTTGTGGAGCATACCTACAGCACATAAGCATGTGCAAAAAATGAAGAATTAGACTAAGTGAAGCCACATGTTACCCATAGTATGGGTGCTCAGGAAAAAAAAAATCAGTAATGTGCATGAAACCAATCCAATAACTGTATTCATTTGAAGATAAGTTAAATGGACCAACTGGATGAATGGAGCAACCAGAAATACAAGAAATAATAGAAAGACTGTATATTTTCTCTCAGTCTCTCTCTCTCTCTCTCACTCTATTTCTCTCTTTCTCACTCACTCTATTTCTCTCTCTCTACACACACACACACACACACACACACACACACACACACACACACACACACATACACATGCCCTTTTAACATTATTTTTTAAATTAAATAGAAAAGATAGGGGGTTGGAGGGAAATCTTGCAAACTTTTTTTTAATAGGATAATGAGATTACAATGACCTGGATATCATTGAAACTGATAGCAGCATCAGAGAAGATTTAGTAATGAATCACATTAGAAATTTCAAAGGTGTAACCTGACCTCTGCCTATCAGTTTTGTTAATAACCTACACTGTGACATTCAAAGCAAGACTGGCTGGGAGGCTTAAATTCACTCTGAATATGAGCAAGGGCTCACCATTTTATGGGTTCTAACATCTTGAGCCAATTGAGCAGGTGAAACTGGCCATTGTTTTGAAATCAGGCAGGGTTATTAAGATAAACTGAGGGAACTCTCTAGAGGCTTTGCAATGGTTCTATGTTCTAATTTAGTTGCATGCCAGGACAAAAAGCCTTATGGGTCCTATACATGTTCACGCCACTGTCCCAGAATCTAATTTCAGTGAAAGTTTGATACTCTGAGTTTGAAAGGATACCAGAATCTTTGTAGAGGCTCTTCATAATTTTTGCGTGTATTAAAGATGCTTTCTCAGAATAATGTTTTTAAATGCATAAATTTTAATACATAGAATTTCAAAAGAAATCAATTATATTGAAAGATAGTTACCATCTTTTTTTTTATTTTAAACCCTTAACTTCTGTGTATTGACTTATAGGTGGAAGATTGGTAAGGGTAGGCAATGGGGGTCAAGTGACTTGCCCAGGGTCACACAGCTGGGAAGTGTCTGAAGCCGGATTTGAACCTAGGACCTCCTGTCTCTAGGCCTGGCTCTCAATCCACTGAGCAACCCAGCTGCCCCCTAGTTACCATCTTTTTAAAGGTTTATTGTCCTCAGATTAAGAACTCTTGACCTTTAACTCCTTGAGGAAAACGGATGGCATGACATGGAGATGGCTAGAAAATGTTTAATAAATACTCAATTAATTAAAGATAGAAGAAAGGATCATGGCTGGGTGTTGTCTTGGTTAGTGGATTCAGCCACCCATTTGGCCATTTTTTCATTAAATAGTTATTGAGTCTATTGTATTCTGGCACAATGCTAGGTACTGAAGGAAATTCAGAAGTAGTATAAAGCACAATCTCTTCTTTTGTAGAATTTATAATCTAGCTAGAGAGACAAGACTAGAAGACAAAGAACAGGAGATTGTATTTGGTAGAAGATGAAGAAGAAAAAACTGTAAGGGATGTTTCTCAGGGGATTTCCTCATGAATTTGATGACTCCCTCAATCATGTTGATAAAATTAGCAGGAGTGTACTTTAAACAGAATACTTCCCATGTTAGCATCTTGCCAAGATGGCATAGGAATCTCTTCTGAATGGTTCTTCTGAAATGGTTATTTGATAAATATTGGAGGAACAAGGGATTAGAATAGCATCCAAAAAAGCTAACATTTTCATCCCTATTATAGAAAAATTGGCTAAAATGTCAGCTCCATATTTTCATTCTTTTTAAATTCTTGGATTTTCAGAGGAAAATGAATTTTACATAGGAGAGGTCACTGACAATTAGAAATTAAAGACACTGTAAACAGGGTGCAGCTAGGTGACTCAGTGGGTTGAAAGCCAGGTTTAGAGATGAAAGGTCTTGAGTTTAAGTGTGGCCTTAGATACTTCCTACCTGTGTGACCCTATGCAGGTCACTTAATCCCTATTGCCTAGCCCTTACCTCTTTTCTGCCTCAGAACTGATATATACAGTATTAACTCTAAGATGAAAGGTAAGGATTAAAAAAAAAGACATTACAAATTACATTGATGCCTACATGACCTGACCTGAAAAGTCTTGGACTTTAGGATCCTCCTTACCTTCTGCCTTTCTGTTTTCTTTGCTGAGCCCAGATCTAGAGTTCTTGAGAATAGATTTTTTTTTCCTGTGCTATGTAGCAGCTACTGAAATATTGGTTGGATTTCTATAGAAGCACCTGGAAGTGTTAGACATATGTTTGGATGTGGCTTGAAAAGAAAGTTCACTTATGTTTATAGTTGACTCCCAACTTTCTATTTAGAGAATGGGGCTGTAGTTTGAATTCCCAAAGCAGTAGAATCCCAGAATTTACCTTCTAGCCAGAGAAGTAAAACATCTTAGGAAAATTACCTGTGGGAGATTCTTTATGGGTAGTACTAGGCTCAACAGTTTTTGAGTTCAAATATTTAAGAATTGGCTGCTAAGAGAAAGATTTCCTTAACAAGCTTTTGGAAGGCCTGGAGGCATGTGGGAGAGGGGATAGAACAGCCAACAGAAAATTGTCCCATAACTGATGAAATAAAGGCATGCCACTGGTGTTGGGAAGCAATAGGTCTGAGGCAGCTGGGTAGTGTTAGAGAGTAAGGAAGACCTGATTTCAAGTCTTTCCTCCATTAGTTACCTACTTGTGACTCTAGCCAAGTCTCTTTACATTTCTTAACCTGTTTATTCATCTGTAAAAAAAAGGGTAATAACAGCACCTACTTTACAGAGTTTTAGTGAGGATCAAATGAAATAACCTATATGAAGCATTCTGCAAATGTTGAAGTACTATGTAAATGCTGGCTATTAAGCAACCCATCTGAATCTTGCCAATCTTGCTTTTGCAGTAACTTATTCAGACAGTGCAAGTCCTATGGGAGGGGGATTGTTTATTCAGCAACCTTATTCAAAGTGTGCTTACCTTCCTAGGGTAGTCTAATGGACTATTTGAATTCTTTATGTGTTTCAGAGTCTGTTTGTAGACTCCAGTGAGTCATTTGGCTTATGTATTTTCTGTAGAGGTAAAACCAAAATAAATAAATAAATAAATAAATAAAGGCTGCTCCTGACCCGAAGTCCATATTATACATAAAATGTTCATATGGAAATTAAAAAGCATCTTGACTTCAGAAACCATTTCAGAAAGCATTTGAACTGTGTGACTTTTCTTGCAGAGATTTATCTAGAAAAAATCCCAAGGTATGGGGCAACAAGCCAACAAGAGAAAATGACTCCTTATAGGTCAGGCTCCCAGATCAGACTCAGTGTGAGTGAGTCAAGTCTTTGGAGAACCTTGCACCATGAGTGACATGAGACTGGCCAATGAGGCCTTGAAAACCAAGCAGACACTTCTGAATTTCAACTTTAGAGAAAGGGAAGCTATTGAAGGTTGCTGGACAGGGAAATATCATTACAATAGCAATGCCCAGGAATGTTAATCTGGCAGTGGTATGCAGGTATGTGAGGGAGTTCTTGCAATAAATGCAAGCTCAAAATCACAAATGAAGAAGATCTAAGTTGTAGACATGAAACAGAACAGATATAAAATACTTTTCAAAAGAGAAATTCATGAAAAAAGGAAGAGAAATTCATTTTGAATGAAGAAAGGAAAATTAAGGGGAAAGATGAATCAAAAACTTTTTATAGTTTTAAGCTTTGGTTCCTGTGAGATAATGCCACCACTGATATAGGTAGAAAAGCTGGGAGGAACAATTGGCCTAACTACCCTCTGTCAACCTGCTGGTTGAGATGTAGCTTATTTTTTAAATTCTCGAGTTAAAAATGAGAGTTGGTACACATTTATATATTAAGCATCTACTACATGCAATCACAGTCTTAAATGCTAAGCGTGCAAAGTAAAAACAAAACAGTCCCTACTCACGAGGAACTTATATTCTACCTGGGGGTGGCATGGGATGGAACAGACAACTCAGATGCAGATCTTTTTCATCTCAAGGCGTAGCATAGATACTAACAATCTTCTAGTCATTTCAAAAAAATCTAAGAAATCAGGTGAGCCCCATCCCTCCAACCTTATTTTACCATACCTAGTTCTATTTCAGGGTTATGTACCATTCCTCTACAGTTTTTCATCTATTTAAGGAGGCTCTGAACTCATGTGAGATTGAATTATTATAACAGGTATTACAGAAAAGTCCTCTAGTTTTGACCCTCTAGGCTTTTCTACAATTCTTTTAGCCTACTTTAGTCACACTGGGCCTGCAAATGAAAGAAACATTCCCACCTTAATGGCCCAACTGCTTTTGATCAGATCAGCTAAGATACATTCTGAGTGTCTGTAGAACATGCCAGCAATTTTCTCCTTCCAGTTAAATGAAGGGAGCTTCTGAGAATGTCATGGAGCTGCAAGCCACTGGCAGATGAGTCTTCCTTCAAAAATATCTTAATTATGTCATTATCTGGTTTGAAACTGTGGTATAAATCAGTATGTATGGCTATCCTGATCCAATTCAACTCAACACTTATTTATTAAGTATTTACTTTCATCAAATAAGTAGAGATTCAAAGACATAACTAAATAGTCTCTATGCTCCGAGTGATTACATTCTACTAGACTGTTGTCATTCAGCCTTCATTTTCCAATGATATGACCATGTGTGATATTTTGACTTGTGAGCAAACTGAATTTAAATGAGGCAGAGTTGTACAAAGTCATTAACCTCACTCTTTCTTCTTGAGTCATTAAAGTTTGATGGCAAGAAGAAAAGTCAGCATGACTGGCAATGGCCTGGGATGCAGTGGATGACTTTGGCATCTTCAATGTCTATCCAAGCTCTTAGCATTCCACAATGCTTGTTTCAGCTTCCTTCATAGTTGTAACAATTTTTTCTCATCTATTCCTTATGCCAGAAGTCTTCACACAATTGGGGTACACATCCCTCTGGATCGTCAATAGGTTTCAACTACCCACAACCTGGTTTAGTCTGTCTGCTGAGACAGTTTTACTGGAATGTGTCCATTGTGCATGTTACAGCTTCTTGGAGCCACAGTTGTGAATTAAAGTGAGTGGGTATCTAACCCTGAAAAGGGCTTGCAAAGCAAGCCCTCCTGCCAGAGTTTTTGGTCCTCCATAAATTCCAATTATATAAATTCTCCCATTCTACTAGATAGATTTAGTATGTAAAAAAAAAGGATATATTGGGTAGTTAGAGAATATTAAGAATTCAGCAGGTAATGAAAGACTTTCCATAAGAAGTGATACATTCAAAGGAGAACATTGTACACAGTAACAACAAAAATGTGTGATGATCAACTGTGAATAACTTAACTATTACCAACAAGGCAAGGATCCAGGACAACTTCATGGGAATCATGATTAAAACAAAAACAAAAACAAAAAAAAAGGATATCCACTGTCATAGAAGTAACAGACGGAGTCTGGATGCAAATTGAAACAAACCATGCTTTACTTTACTCCCTCCATGAATTTTTCTCTTGTGTAAGCAATATGTGTCTTCTTTCACAACATGATGAACATGAAAATGCGTATTATATGATGATATATGTATAATCTAAATCAAAATACCTGTCTTCTTGGAGAAAGTGGAGAAGTGGGAGGGAGAAAGAGAAATAACAGAAATAGCAGAAAACTAATATTTTTAAAATGATATTGACATGCCATCTGGAAAAAATAAAAATTTATTATTCTTCTAAAAAGATGTCAACTTAGCCTTGAATAAAGTTATCTCAGCTTTCCCATTTAGAGCATCAAATTCTCGCCTTTTTTCTTTCAATTCCTTGAACCCCTCCCCTCCCCTTTTAGAAGCTACATATGATTATTTAAAATATCCAAGGCTAATTCTTAAAGTGACTAAGAAAGGAAAGGAGTTTCAGGGACTCTGTGGGCATTACCATCTACTTGGGCAAAAATTATTTATATTTTTAGCCTAGATACACCTAAGACTAAAAATGAATATTGAAGGAAGTGTCAGATTTACAAACATTAGACATATGAATGAATCATACATGTAAATGCAGCCATTGCCTCTGTTTTTCCTCTAGCTCCAGGTAGGAGAACCTGTTGTTGAAACTATGATGATGATGATGATGATGATGATGATGATGATGATGATGATGAAAATATTGGATCTTTCCTATTAGTTAGTGTTTTCTGGGTATAATTTTCTAATAAGTGAAGTGAGAAAATATGGAATCAAGGGATCTAAATGAGAAGGGAGATTTTTAAGTAGAGTTGGTCTGTTAGTTATCTTACTATGCCAAAATATATTTGACAATATTACTTGGAATTTGTCACTTAATTGTACTCCCTAAAATTCTACCACTTAGAAATCCATTTGGAATGACAAGCAGATTCTTTTTAGAAAATGAAAGTTGCAGAGAGAGTTATGAAGATATTGGCCATGTACATGTTAATATGAAGAATAATTGTCCAGATCTGTGATTATTTTGTTTTTGAAAACTCTCTATGAGGAAGCCAACTATTCCTACCAAGGAAGATGAACAGTTATAGTCATAGAATGTTGCCTGGGGGCACTTAGATCCCAAATGGCTTAGATCATAGATCTAGAGTCAAAAGGGATCATGGAGATTATCTAGTCCAAAACTCACATTTTACAGATAAAGAAACCAAGGCTGAGGAAAGTTAAATGACTTGCCCAATATGACACAGTTAGGAACTGTTAGAGGACTTGAATCTAGTTTTTTTCAGAATTTGAGGTTAGCTCTTATCTACTACAACATGATGTCTAAGTATAAGTTAGTTAGTTTAATCATAATGCTTTTTTTCTAGCATTTTCAAAGAGTGGAATCTTTCATCAGGGGAATGAGGATAGGTAATTTTTTACTATAATGCTTTTTGGTCAGTGGGGCCATACTAATGGGAAAGACCTAACACAGTTCTTGTTATTGAGTGCCTAAGGCCCTGCAGAACTGGACACAAGGAGGCGAAAGAGGTGAATGAAGGAAGATGATAGAATGTCAAAAATAAATTTTACCTCTTCGACGTTTTTCCAAGTGTTGACCCTGTGCTTAGAAAAAGATGAAGGAGTAATTTTTTCCTATTTTTCCCTCCTCCCTTCACAGAGCCCTGGCTGCCAGAATTAACACTGTAATATATTAATTCATGAATAATATAGTCTCCTAGGAGATAGTGCATAAGCCAAACCACCATTTACATCATGCCAATGAAAAAAAATTATTCTTAATTCCAAACAATATACATATAAGTAAGCTTTTTGATAATTTTAGAAACCTGTATATTCCATAATTCCGAAGAAAAATATTTCATTAGTTTCAGAATAGTTTCTGGGTTAATAATATTTTAAATAATAAATTAAAAAGAGGAAGAAACATATTCCTCAAACTCAGTCCATAAATAGGATAAATAAATCAGTTCCTGCATATTTCAACTCTATAGGAATTCGTAAAATATTTGAGGATGTAATGTTTACACTATATATTTATGTCAGCTAAACAATTAGAGATATTGTAAGTAGCTTAAGATACTCTCTTAAATATGTGATGGATTCCCTCCCACAGAAACTGAAAAACTATTATCTACACATATCATCTCTGTTCAGGTGTCTCAAATTCTATATAATTAGTCCTTTTCTCATTCTTGAGCTCCATTCTCATGGCCCTAAATGACCAATGGATGTTAATACTTGAGCATCTCACTGGTATTTCAAACTCAATATGTCCAAAACAGAACTTATTGTGAAGCCCTCAGACAGTCAATAAGCATGTATTAAGCACCTACTATGTGTCAAAAACAGTGCTAAGCTCTGGGGCTACAAGCAAAAAAAAAATAAGGAAAAGAAAAAGAAATAGGTATTCTTTGCTCAAGGTGCTTACAATCTAATTTGGGAAGACAATATGCAAAAGGAAGTAGGAGAAGGTGATGAGGGAGAGACATTGGATGTGGGTAAATGAAGACTGAAGAAAGCTACATTCAGTGTATCTGGGAAATAAGACTATTGATCCTCTTTCTTAGAGGTTGTGCACTGTCCTGCATCCAAATAATCCCATCAGAGTAACACAGGGTACTGATCTGATGTGAGTACCAAGCAGATCCAATCATGCAGGGCATAGAGATGTACCAAAGAAGAGTCTATCCAAAGATGAAAGGAGTCTTAAATATCCCTTTTCTGTTAATGGTATTCCTATCCCTAGAACAATCCAATTTCATAATCTCTGGCATCCTTGACTCTTCCCCTCACTTTCTACCCCTTCCAATATCCAAATAATTTGCCAAATCTTGTCAAGTCTGTCTACTTCCTTCACACATCTGCCTTTTCTCCATTTAAACATCCTCTACTCTAGTTCCGACTATCACCATTCTTGCCTAGAGTATCACATATGCACCTTAATTGGTTTCTTCTCTTCTTGTCTCTCTCCTCTACATTCCATTCTCCATATAGCTGCTAAGGCAATCTTTCTAGTGCCTAGATATGACCATATATCTTCCCTGTTCAAGAACATTCCTTATTCTTTTTTAGCTAAAACATAAGCCCCTTATTTTTGCATTTAAAGGTTTGGCAACTTCTAAGTCACCTTATCTTATTGCAATTGACTAACTTCCAGGCATTCATAAGTCCAGTAGGAAGGTTCTACTTGCTGTTCTCTGTTCTTACTCTTCCATCATCTGCCTCCAAGTCTTTGCATAAGTTGTATCCCTTTCCTGGAATATACTTCCTCTGCACAACAGATCTTGGCTCAGTTTCAATCTACAAGAGGCATCTCTGAGCCTCATAGTTAGTTATTCTCTCCCTCAAATTTTCTTCTATTTACCAAAACATGGCTTCTTAACTTAGAGGTAAACACCACTGATTGAAGCAGTAAAACGAAAAAATGAAAATAAACAAATAAACAAAAAACTGACCAGGCTAGAAGCATCTTGGATGCTCGCTCACAAGAGGCAACTTAAATTTTCAAAGTAAATGTTTACACCTTGGAAATCAGGAAACACTATAAATCAAGATTGATGGATTGTTTTATTGATTATTTAGACTTAAGAAAGTAATGGAGAAAATGTTAATTCAAATTAAACATCAATGTGTTATGTAGATTTGGATACACACATCAATTTTGGAGAACCAGTTGTTGAACATTTACCAATACATTACTGAACTGACCCAATTAGCATTATTTTATTATGTAAGTCTTATAATTTGCTTTTCCCAAAACATTGGCACCAAGATCAGATATGGGAGACAAAAGCAAAGATTATATTACTTCTTTTTTTACTTAAGATTAATATCACATTTCAAAAGCCATAGGTTGTGGTTTGTGTCCATTGGGGGAAAAAATCACACTTGTTATTGGAATCTTTAAAGCTTTTAAGTATCGTTTATTTTTATAGATTATCATGTAAATGTTAATAATAATGGTGACTATATCTGTATACACATATACAAGTAATTTTCCCATTTTCCCCTTACTTTTCATTAGTCTAAGAAGAATTCTTTTTTTTTACTTATATAGTTTGTTCATCCTAAAAAGATTTCCATTTGCATTATCAGTTCAAGCAACACTTTCCTACATTGCCCAATTGTAACATCATTCGTTCCAGAGTGTGCTATTATTAACCTTGTCTTAAAGAAACACATTTTGGAGTTATGGAAACATAGAATAACAGTGTCAGATAGGAATTCAGGGATCATTTGATCCAAATCACATTTTACAAAGACAGAAACAAAGATCAAGAAATGTGGAGTGGTTTGTCACAGAGTTGTTTATTGGTCAAGATGAGAAGTATCTGCTACATGTTTGAGGCTTCATAGCAAATATCGTCTGAGATCCTATTATACTATCTAGGTGCCAATGCAGAATTTTCATGTCTCTTTCAAGTTGGCTTGAATTGGTTGCATGTTACCAGTTGCTTCCCCATCTGTCTCAATTTAGTTTCTTTGACAAATTCCAATCTGTGTTTAGGAGAGAAAAAACAACAACACACCAGTAGTATAATAATGTAGCTGGTTTACTTAAGGTTATTAACCACATTTTCTTTTTTTTTTTTAAAGCAATGGCTCTTTTGAAGAAAGCAGAGAGGGGGAAAATATTTCTTCCTTCTCCCTAAATATTTTGGTGTTTCCTGACCTCTTGCAGCTATGTGAGCACCATGACTGGGCAATGACGTATTTCCAGCATTTCAACATTACCCCCTGTGTTGCTCTCGCTTCAGTGGCTTCCAGTCAAGCGCAAGCTCAAGTTCAAGGTTCTTTTTTTTTTCCCTTTTAACTTCACAAGCTTCACAATCTTGCTGCACATAACCTGTGAGGTCTCTTAATCCCATAAACTCTAAATCATGTCTTCCACGCTCTAAACTACACACCATTTATCTGTTCTTAAAGCCCACCTGGAGTTCCATGGCTATCCCACATTCAATGTTTTGGCCCCAAGGTTATAGACTGGGGATTGAGGAGTAGGACAATTTTAGTCCTCTCAGTGTAACTATAAGCTTTCTGAATTTTAATAGCACTGTGACTCTAATCAATTGCTTTTGCTTATTGGTGCCACTCCGGGGAGCAGTACAATGTTATTTAACTCTTTTAATCTTGTTTTTATGTAACTCTAATGATGCTTGTTCAGTTGAACATACGGTGGAAAGAAGGCATTTGGTCTTGCTATTACAGAGAATTGACTCATTGTGAAGTTTCAGCTACATTGGATTAGAACAGGACATTTTGAATTGAAACAACATGACTGGTCTGGGCCAACAATTCTTTTGGGATCCATGTAATTTTAGAGATTTACAACCTGAATATAAATATTTACATCAGCCATGGGAACCTTCATCTGATCCTTCCTCCCAGATTTCATGTCATTTGGAAGTGGAATAAGATGACTGACAATATATCAAAAGTCTTTAAGAAATACCTTTAGGCATTAAATGTCTTGAAGTCATATTGTTATAGATGTATACAACATCTTAGACATCATTTGGTCCAACATCCTAGTTTTATAAATTAGGTAACTGAAAATAAAGAGATTGATTTTCAAGAGAGAAAGGACCTTAGAGACCATATAGACCCACCTTCTCATTTCACTAATGGGGAAACTGAGACCCAAAGAGAACATGTGATTTTTTATAAGATCTCATGGTTAATAAGGGCCATAATCAAGACTGGAATCCTGTTTTTATGACCTAGTACAATCAAAATTAAAAAATGATCAATAATATTTTAGCTGTGAAAATGTACATTTAAAAGAATATATATATACATTATATATATATATTAATGTAATATATATTAATATAATAATATATATACACACACAAATACAACTATTTTTGCATTTGTATAAAAGTCATTGTTTCATAAACAGACTACCATTGGTTATTTTTCAGTGATTTACATTCTTTTTCTCTCTGAACAGAAACTAATTTGGTTTTACAACTTTCCTACCATTGGGTAATCTCAAGTTGGTTTCTGTCATTTTAAATCCTGTTTTTACAATAACTGATAGGTAAACAAGCTAAGAGGTATTTTTGCTTTTCTTTCCATGACATCACTTCCTATGGTAATTCAGTAGATGATTATCATTGGTGTCTCATACAGAAGCAGTATGGTCCAGGAAACTAGACTTCAAATGTGACTTCAATCATTTACTAAATTTGTGAGCATTTGAAACTCATCTAAGATCTCAAATCCTCAGTTTCCCCTTAACTATAGTACATGTAGATGCAGGAAGTTCTTAATCACTTGATGAAATTATGGCATAATGAAAATATTCATAATTACTACTACTAATTATAATAATTTCTAGTCATTATAAAGTGTTTTTTTTTTACTTTTTTTTTTGCAAGAGTCTCTCCCAATGAAATATATACATGCCAGACCCCCTTTATTGAGATGACACAGAGAACTCTCTCTAAATTCCTCAGGAATTGAAGCTGCCTTCTTATGATTGGCTAACTGAAGTTCAGGTCAAAGGATGCTTGATGAAGAAGCTTCCTTGTTCTGTGGTCTATAAGACTGGAATATAGCAAGTAGGGAAATTTCTCTCTTGTCTCTCTGTTTTTCTGTCTGTCCCTGTCTCTATCGCTCTCTCACTCTGTCCCTCTCCCCTCAGGATTACAAAATGTCAGCATTCAGGAGAATTGCATAGATATTGGTTTATTCTTACCCAATAGAGAATAAGAAGGATATTCTTGAATGTTGAGTTCCTGGATGCCTTCTTTCTTTCTGTTTCCTTTTTATGAGCATTGACCAGAGACTATTGATTGGATATTGAATTGGGTATATATTTGTAGCATAGTATAGACCAGGTATATGGGGAGATTTTGAATCTAGTGCTTGTACTATTCCATTTTAGAAAATGCTGTTGTTAAGGATTAATTGGATCTGCTGGATGATTATTAATAGGAAGATTGTTGGTGCATGTTCATGAAATAGAGTAGAAAGCTACTAAACCCTGAGATAGCATCCACCCTCTTGAGACACAACCTATGACTGTGAGTCAAAATAGGAGCGTATCCTGGTAGAGCTGTGCATATGATACTATGAAAAAAGCAAATTATCATTCAAGGCTAATGCATTTTGCTTCTTTTATATAATTTTGGATGATTTGGTGGCAGGCACCAGTGAGAAGTAAATGAATGGCCTTAGTTCATTGCACAGAAGCAGGCAGTTTGGAATTGACTCCAAAGATGTCATGATAGAGTAAGTGTCTTTAGAAAACAAACAAACACAAGCAAGGGAATCTCAATAAGCCTCTGCCTTGGATCTTTAGTAAAAATAAGGGATTACCAAAAGCCTGCTAAAAGAAGTCTTTCCTTCTTAGGACTTTAAGCCCTCCCTTCCTCATGACCACTACAGTAGAAAATTAGTTGTAGAGGATGGATAACATGGTTCCCACTGTACCAATGTATTTCACATAGAGAAGATCTGAGTTCAGAAGCAGGTGCTCTGCCAATTCTGAGAGAAGACAACAGTGATCAAGTTAGAAATAACAGCAGAAATTAAAACATTTCCTGCTATTCAATTATAATTAGACCTCAGATACTCTATTTCCCTTTTTGCCCCATCTAAAACCTTTTCCTACCCCACCTCTCCATGAATCCCAACTAGATTTTTGCCATGGACACCGAGTACTGATATTACCACATCTAATTTTGGTTATGACAAGCAAAAGACTTTCTAGAGGAAGCAGTAAACTGCAGCCCCCTTATATTCAATCAGTATGCCAGATTTTCATAGCCTGAGAATATTCAAATTATCTACAGTGAACAGTATGTTCTTATAGTCAGAAGAAATCACAAAAACACAAAATGTAAACTGAACAAGGCAAAGAAGGATGATCGGGGTAAAAATAACAAATGAAATAAGAATTCTGACACGTGTGATCAGCCGAACAAAAAAGGAAAAAAGAAAACTGGGTTCACAATACTCACATAAGCAAATGCTTGCACATATACATATATACACATATTCTTACTTTAAATATGAATTGTCTATGTATATTACATGTTCATTGCATTGTATGAATGTCTCTATATGCCTATTATCTATCTATCTGAGGGACAACATGGCAAAGTGGATAGGGAGCCAGCCTTGGAGTCGATAAGGTCTTGGTTCAACTCTTCTGCCTCTTACACATACCAGATGTGTGACAATGAACAAAATCACTTAACCTTTAAATGCCCCCAAGCAACTAAGACTATATGAGGAAGAAATAGAGGACTCTCCTTGGAGACTAGAATACCTGTCTCAAGTCTTGCCTTTGACATATACCAGCTGTGTGACCAAGGATAAGCCACTGAGTTAATTTTTATCCTAAGAGTCCCTAGCCATTCTCTAAGACTATAAGTTACTGACTGTTGAGAAGAAGGGAATTTCCATACCAGGGGTTCCCATCTGCAAATGAACTCACAGATCCGGACCTCCCCCTTAATACCCACCTGCTCCAAATAAAAATTAAGTGAACTGAGTTAATAGGGTAGAGAGATCAAGTGTGATAGCATGGCATTCTTTAAAATAACATAATCTAAACCTGAACAATTGTTTAACTGTCCCTCAAAGTCCATTATCATCTAATGGAGAGGAAATCTAACCTGGAGAAATGGGAATATCCAGTTATTATTATGCCTTTACATTTAATCTTGTTTTTCTCTCAAAAATACCTCACTGGTAGTTAATTTCAAGTAAAGGATACCCATAATCTTCCTTTCTGGAACTGTAGAAGTGTACAAAAACTAATTTTTTGTTCCTTTTCTAAGGTGTTATAGATATTCATGAAAATAAGAGGGAAATAAGATCTCTCTCTCCTTTGTCTTTATCTTCACTATCTACTGTCACTGGAGTGAAATTTCCATCCTGTAGTTATTCATCATTCTGCATGTATAAGGGAAGCTATTCTAATAACTATGAAAAAACCATAGGCAAATAAGTATAAAGTAAGTCTAGGGAGTATCTAAGCTCTGTTCTTACATAAATATTTAAAAATTGGATCATGTGTACTTCAGGGTTTTTTTTCCATGACAGATTGCCATAAAGCAATTTGAATTAAAAAGCCAAGCTAGACTAATGCCGTACACGGTAATAATCCAATATGAAATGTAGCATGGCACTTGAGGTTTGGTTTGTTTGTTTGTTTTCTTTTCCCACAATGGACCTTCATTTCAGTTCTGGAGCATGATGAAGATTTATGCAATCATGTCGATTATGTCTTCTTTCTGTGTGGTATTCCAAGTAGCAACTGACTTCTCCTTGAGAAGCATTTACCACTGATTTTTTAAATTATATTTTTATTTTTATTTTGAATATTTTCCCATAGTTACATGTTTCATGTTCTTTCCCTCTCCCCAAACCCTCCTAACCCCCTTTAGGTGACGTGCAATTCCACTGGGTTTTACATGTATCATTGATTAACCTAATTCCATATTATTGATAGTTGGGCTAGAGTTATCGTTTAGTGTCTAAGTCCTTAATAATATCCCCATCAGCCCATGTGTTCAAGCAGTTGTTTTTCCTCTGTGTTTCTCCTTCCACAGTTCTTCCTCTGAATGCACCACTCTGATTTTTGATATGTTGCCTTTTCTCTCTTTTTTTTTTCATTTCTCCATTCTCTGTAATTGGAGGGATGGTTTCTAATTTATTTTCCTGTGTTTAGAAACATATATTTTCTAGTTTAAAATTAGTATCATTATATGAATGAGGGTCATGAGTAATAGAACGACAGTGATTTTATCTTATTGTGAGAGCAATAAACAAACATAATAAGAAATTAATAGGTAACCCACTTGAATTTCAATTTCACTTCCCATAACTTTTATGACAACATCCCAAAGCATCTGTAAATTGCTCACAACCCCTCAGGAAAAAAAAAAAAAAAAAAAAAAAAAGGAGAAGCAACATTTGCTAAAAATCGCCATGACAGCCAGGGTTTCTGACACTCACACCAAAATCAGAATCATTTGCCAGAATCTAAAGAATTCATAATATTTTTTGCTTCAGAATATATATGTGGTGACCAAGCTTTATTCCTTTTCTATAACTTAAAAAATACTGAGATGGTTGTTTTTTTAAACTCTTAGTTTATGTCTTAATAATAGCTCTAAGACTGAAGAACAAGTGGTAGGCAAACAGAGTTAAGTGACTTGCCCAGGATCTCACAGCTAGGAAGGGTCTGAGGTCAGAGTTGACTCCATGTCCTCCTGACTCCAGGTCTGTCACTCTATCCACTGTGCCACCTAGCTGCCCCCTTAAAATAATGTTTTAAAAGTTTCTTTTGTGAAATGAAGTGTCATGATATAATATTTATACATATATGCTGCATATATAAGAATATATTTATATATACCAAAAATAAACATGCAAATTGTGTTTCCAAGAGTAATATAGACAGAGCCTTCTCTTATGAGCAATCTAAAATCCATTGATGCTGATCTTGTCCCTTTGTCTTCTGCCACCAAGCCACCCCCTGCCGTTTTAGTTATGATGATATTATTTATCAGTGTAGAAACTGCACCAGATGCCAGGATTGCTTTTTTTCTACTCCCAGCTCACTTGTGCTCTAATTTAGGGTTCCGTTACTTGATAGGCTAAACCTCACAGGATAGAAGGCATGACTAAATGGAGATTCCAGCTAAATTTTGCCTGAGGGGTAAAACAATCTTTAGCTTGCAAATTGCTATTATATAAGAATCTCAGCATTGGGGCTGAGGATGGGGGAAAGGATAGAGGCTTCATGTGATAATGTACACATCTGTGGAATCACAGGTTGAGTTTAGGCAGCTACCTGCAAAGCCACCTGAAACAGTACTTTCTCCACTCGGAACATGTTTATAAATGACCATTGTGTGAAAATTATCTTTTTTTCTTCCCCTAAAGAACTAAGTAAATCAAAACAGTTGCTGGTGTCTTGCAATTTTTCATAGAGCTTTAGAAGCCTCTACAATTGGGGGTTTGGGAGTGGGGGTTGGGGGGGAAGTTCTGGAGAAGGATATTCATCTTCATTATGTTAATCCTTCCTAGCCACAGAATGGGAAGTTGAGATCATCCCTCCGGATCACCATGGATATGTTGATTATTGCCATAAAATTGTTTTTGTGTAACTTGAACACATTAGGAGGTTCTTTCGGGTTTGTTAGGGATTCATGAAGTGGGAGCATATTTCCCTGTGGGTCTCTCTACAACATACTACAATTCCGAAGGCTGAGACTTTTAAAGTTTTCCAAATGTTATTCCGGGGTTACAAGTGAATAGGTTAGTGAGTGCCTCTTTTAAACTCTGCACTAGTCATGGCTGTTCATCATGTGAAGTTCTTTCAGCTGTGCCCACTGAGGGACTTTCCAAGTTGAGACATCTTTCAGGCATGGAATCATAAGAGCTTTCTGCATACAATAGATTATCAGGAAAACGTTTTTATGGGTAATTAATTTTTTGCAGGACCCATGAGAGATAAGTAAATATATTTAGCTTCATTTTACATGGGTTTAAAATGAAACAAAGGAAAGTTAAGTGACTTCTGAAGATCACACAGCAAATAAGTTGGCAGTTATATAAACTGATGTATCATATCATCTCTAATATCCCTCTGCTTCAAAAGAAACTCATAAACAATAACAACAAAAACCACATGATTTCCTTTATATTCATATATTCCAGGGGAGATATTTCATTTTTTATTATACATTTATTAACTGGTATCAATCTGGATCACCGGGGCAATATAGTTTTCTTAGAATCTCTAAATCATCTAAGTAACATTTGATTATTTCATTCAACCCTGATTTTATTTTCCTACCTACTCTAAGGCAACCCTCAGGAGAACTATAGTAAATACCATACTTTAGATAAATTTTCTAATCTTAAAACTTCTACGAGAAAAGCAAAAAATACAGTTAGTCTTCCTGATATGTGGGCTACACTAAGTAAAAATATTAAGATACTTAGAAACATTCTGAGTAATGTCTGCACTTTTTACTTTCCATCAAGACATTTGGTGCCATTTAGACACAGCCGTTGTTATGCCATGCTTTGGTGGGAAGACGAACATAATTCAATAGTTGCCTCTGTTTTCAGAACACATTCTTAGACTTAATAAATCCAAAACATTTCTTTTAACCATCACCAACTGTACATTAATCCAGGAAGCTATTTTATTTTCCCCTAAAAATATAATCTGAACCTTAAGAAAAATCTCGTCCAAAGAAAAAATATTGATATGATAGCATATATACTCTCTTTATGTTTTTGATCCCATGCCTTTCTTGTGAGTAAATTGTTCCAAAGCAAATTAAAATAAATAGGAAACCTTTAATGTTTGTCAGGTAGTAATATCTATGTGAATTTGATGCCAAAAGATTATGATATCATAGTAAACAACATGTTTTGCTGTTTTGGGTAATCCAAGACTGGGAGGAAAAGGCTCTAGCTAAAACTGATCCACTGATCCCCTGCCTAATACGACCCCTCAATTCTTTCAGGACTCAACTTAAATAACATATGAACTTTTTTTTAATGCTCCCATATGTTAGTGCCTTCCCTCCCAAATTATCTTGTAATTAACTACCTTATGTTTACTTTGCTTTTATTCTGTATATATTTTTCTATACATGGTTATAACATGTACATGTTAATTTTCCCAATAGAATATAAACCCTTTCCAGGCAGAAATTGTTTCATTTTTATCATTTTAGAGTCAGTGCCTAGATCAATGTCTGAAGAAACTTACATACTTAAGGAATGTTTGTTAATTGAATATTTCCTTAAATTCACAGCAAGGAAATATGGAATGGTTGAAAAAGGTACTGAGGCATACTATTAAATTCTTCATTTACTTATGTGACCCAAAATTCTACTTTTCAATACATAATTTTCTTCAGTTATAAAATAGCAATGGTAATGCTTGATATCCTCCTACCCCAAAAGAAATTAACTGAGATGAAATTATCTATATTATTAAGTAACCAGTTCAATTTTTAAAAATACAAATCCACTAAAACATTGTTATAAAGTGAATAAAAAGTGAAGCAGATTGTTTTCCATTGTAGAATTAAAACAGACATTTGACTTTTACTAATTTTCCAGTGTGATGTGCTTCCATTATGTAGATACACTTCCCCTTCCAGTTTTTAAAATGTATTATCGGGGGCAGTTATGTGGCTCAGTGGATTGAGAACCAGGCCTAAAGATGGAAGGTCCTGAGTTCAAACCAAGCCTCAGACATTTTCTAGTTGTGTGACCTGGCAAGTCACTTAACCCCATTGCCTAGCCCTTATCACTATTCTTTCTTGGAACCAATACGCAGTATTGACTTGAAGATGGAAGATAAGGGTTTAAAAAATAAAATAAAATGTATAACCAGGGCAATTAGGTATCATAGTGAATAGAGTGCCAAGCCTAGAGCTAGAAGGTCCTAGATTCAAACATGGTCCTAGAGACTTCCTAACTGTGTGACCAATTGTTAAGTGACAAATCACTTAACCCCAGTTGCCTCATCCTTGGCTCTCTTCTGTCTTAGAAATGATACTAAGGCAGAAGTAAGGGTTTAAAAAAACATCCTGGACAATTCTTGTATGTAACCAAACAAAAAAAAAGTGCTTAGAAATTTTTTAAAACCTGAGGCTAGAACATGCTGTGTATGATTTTAATTGGGACCTATATCACAAGCCTGTTGGAAGGAAAGAAGTTCATAAATCTTAATGTGCTATGTAAAGGTAAGTTATCATTATTGCTTATCATGTAAGGGAGATAAGACATCACATGACTGAACTGATGATTTAATTTTCTTTTTAAATACTGTTTCCCCTTTAAAAGTTCTCTGTATGTAGATTCTTCCATTAAGGGATGGAAACATTCCACTACGCTTGGCAGTCTTATGTTTCCAGTTCTCTTCTGCCCATAAGTCATGAGGCTGACTAGTTTACCTTTTCTATTCTGCCTTTGGATGAGGTTTCTTTCTTTTATCCCTTCACTAGACATCATCCAACACTATATAAATCTCTCTTTTTTTTTTTAACAGAATCCTCTAGTGGCTTCCTATTATCTTCAAGACAAATTAAAAACTTTTAAGCTCTTGCAAAATCTGGCAACAACTTATCTTTTTAGTTTTATTTCATACAATTGTCTTTACACACTCTTCTTTAAATATTATATATTCTAATCACCTCAACTTCTAGAACTTCAGTATTTTTTGGTTCTTTCATACATCCTGGCCTCCATTTCTGAAACATATTTCTACTTCTTTATTATTGCTGAAATTTGTGTATTTTGTGTTTTTCTTTCAAGGCTTGGCCCAGATGCTATCTCCAACAGAAAACTTCCCTGATTCTGTCAGCTAAAAGTTTTCTTTTCATCTTTGTTTCATCTTCGAAGATAGTAAGGAAACCACACTACAATAACAGCAGTATTGTAAGGATGATCAACTGGGAAAGACTTATCTATCTACTCTGATCAAGACAATTCTAAAGGAACCATGATGAAAATATTATTCACTTCCACACTCTGAATTCAGATTGAAGCATACTTGTTTTTTTACGTTCTTGACTTTTCTTCTTTTATTTTTGTCTGTTTTCTTTTGCAACATTTCCAATATGGAAATGTTTTGCATGACTTCACATGTATAAGTAGAATAAAATTGTCTTTTCAAGGCAGGAGAGGGTGAGATAGAGAGAATTCTGAATTAAATTTTTAAGATTGTTAAAATTTTTTACATGTAATTGGAAAATATTTAACAAAATAAATTTAAAAATATTCATAAAAAACTTTAGTCTTTTCTCAGTACCTAGTCAGATATTTCCTGAATTCTGAAAGAAGAAACATCAGGTTTTGGAACTGATTTCTCTCATAACAACAATGACAACGACAATGATGATGACAATGATGAGAATGATAATAATAATAGCTAGCATTTATTATTAGCACCTTTGGGCACCAAGCACTAAAATGCTAAGGGCTTTGCAAGTATTATATCATTTGATCCTCACAAATCTTCAAAGTAGGTATTATATTTATTTTCATTTTACTGTTGAGGAAACTGTAGCAAATAGATAAAGTGATATATATAAGGCCATATAGCTAATTAATGTCTGAGAAGGATTTGAATTCAGGTTTTCCTATTTATAGACATTGAGCTTTATACCACCTCTCTACTTTGTAGTTTATTCATTTATGATGAAACTATTTTCCTATCAGTTCTCCATTAAATGCTCAGCATTTTGATGGCAACAACTATATTCTTTTTCAATCTTGTTAGCCCCGGTAACAAGACACATAAATATATGAATACATATGTACATGTACAAACCTATATGTGTATATAGATATGTAAGCTATACACTTGGTTGTACTGCCTGTACACATATATACCCAATATGGGCAGTATATATACTCTGTGTGATAAACAGATTATTATATTATATATTATTATATTATATTATATTATATTATATTATATTATATTATATTATATTATATTATATTATATGTAAAGTCTATATATGTGATACAAATACATACATACTTACACATATGTCTATGCATATATGTAGGCAGCTAGTCAATTCAAAGGAGACAGAGCTGAACCTGAAGTCAGGAAGATATGAATTCAAGTATGACCTCAGACATTCACTAGCTATGTGACACTAAGGACAAGTCACTTAACATCTGTTTGCCTTAATGTACTAGAAGAAAATCATACTATTCCAGCACCTTTGCCAAGAAAACCCCATATGACCACAAAAAGAATCAGACATGACTAAACAATTACATACATACATATATACACACATATGAATATATATTTATATATTGGAAACATATACATGATACCATCTGTTATTTCAGTGGTTGAGGGAATTTTCAGTAAGGAGAACTACAATGATCCTATAATAAATGGAATCTTGGAAAGTTACTTGGGATCCTGAAATGTTATTTGACTCACCCAAGGCCACACATCTTACAAGGCAGGCACCAGAGAGGATATATGAAACCACATCCTCCTGATTCCAAGATATGTTCTCTATTTCCTCTATCATGTTGTCTCTCTCCTGTCACAGAAGAGATACTCAATAAATAAATGTTGAATTTAATCAGAGTGAAATTTCTAAAATCCTTTACTTATTTCCTTCTGCTCCAGTTATTTGATTCAAGTAGATTCATTAGTTGACCATGACAGTTTATTTTAGCTTAAAGAAGGTCCTTCCACACACTGTCTTAGATCCATATCTGTGCTCCATTCCTTTTGGTAGGAAAGCGTTTCTTGGGCTGAGGCTATTATTTTAGTTGGGTCTGCTTTTAGGATGATCAGATCATAGATTTAGACCTGGAAGATACTTAGAGGTCATCAATCCAGCTCTCGTTTAACAAAGGAGAAAACTGACTTCCATAAAAGATAAATGACTATCTCATGCAGGCAATACTTGGGAAATGTCAATGCCACTCTCTATAAGTATTCAACCTAAGCTAAATCCCAAACATCTTTTTTGACCTCTCATTGACCAAGTTCTTAATAACTCTAGTCTCAGTTCCAAGATAACTGATAAAAGTTGAGATGATGGGCAGGTGTTAAGCCCTACCTCTGTCACTTACCAGCTGTGTGACTTTGGGAAATGTACTTAACTTCTCTAAGACTCAGTTTCTTCATCTGTAAAATAAAAGGGTTTGTTTAACTGGATACAAGAACCAATTTCAGCTATAAATCTATGTTCCCACAAGATCCCCCTTTAGAACTATGATTCTTAACAGCAGTTATTCCCAAGAATCCCAGAATTTCCTGAATAGCATCACTTGTAGAGCACACAAAGGTAGAGTACCTAGAAATTAGATGTCTTCCCTAGGTTTGGAGAGAAAAAGAATTATTTCTTAGTTTTCCATTCAGTATAGATTGAATTTAGTTCTTCAAAAAAATCCATACTTCTTTGGCCTGTATATTCTCTCCACCTTAGTAGAAGCTGCTTTAAGAGTTGCTGTGGCCAAAAAAAAAAATCATCTGGTGGCCAACCTTCTGGTAATGAGCTTTCCAAACTTAGCCAGACTCACTCTCAGGCGACAGACACACAGTCTGTCACTGGACCCAGACTCAAAGATTTTGCAGCTTGCACTGGAAAGTTTGCCAAAGCTTGCATTCCTCTGGCAGAGGCTTCAAGAGCACAGCATTACCCTCATGCTACAGAAAAGCTCCAGAGAATGACTTTCCTGGAGGCATTCTATATTTACAATAGGGAAAAACACTTTATCTGAACAGTGATTAGAAACAGATAATCCCCACCTTCAGTAAGCATAAGGTCATGACAGCTCAGGAACTGCACTTATGACATCTTCTACATCTACAAGTAAAAATATTGCAAACTTAAGTAATTTCCCCCAGCTTTAAAGTTTCTAACTTTATATACATAGTAAAGCTTGTAATTCTTTTAAGTTTCTCCCTGCCCCCTGTGCTGCCTTCCTCCCCCTCACCTCCCACACACTTTTCCTATTAACTTGAATATACTGGCCTCATTCCAGACATCTTTACCCAGGAACACCTGTACAGTCTGTTAGAGTATCTTTTGGTGGAAGGCTGAAGGAGCATATAAATTAAGGGCTGAAATGTTCAATTCTTGCTTTGCTTTTGCGGTCACCTGTTAGGAATTGCTTCTGTTAGAAGTGACATCTGCTCCCTGCTCCCCACACTCCTACCAACCAGCTGTGTTCAATAACCTTCTCTTGTGGGTCTCCTGAGTGCCCCTATTCAGGAGTGGGTTCTTCCTGCCTTAGTAGGAAGTCCAAAGTGGAATATTCTCCCACGTTCCATTATTATCCAACTCTTTCTGTATGCCTTGCTTTTGTTCATGATATCTCTCCTGCCTAAATTCTCCCCCTCCTCCACATCTCCATCTGCTGAAATCCCTTCCTCCCAGGTTCATTTTAAATGCCCCTTTCTCCTTACCTGAGTTGTCCTGTTCTCAGCTGAAAATAATCTCCCCTTCTAAATTCTTCTTCTAGCACATACCTGCAAACACATAGGACACACTCATTGGTATCACAGCCTTTTGTATTGAGACTAGGATTTATGCTGCATCTGCCTTTTCTCTTCAGTCCCTATTTCTAATTAATACACTATTCCAATGTCTTTTGTATGGTATTTTGGTGAATTGACCATTTCACTATTATGGTTGATCTTCTAGCCAAAAACAATTCATAAATTCTCTTATACAATTATAATGCATATTTCCCCATAGAAAATCTACCAAGCACAATAGCTATCTTCCTTTAGTTATTTTACTATACCAGATACTAATGTATCACCAAAATTATTCATCTTTTGCATCTTTTTCTAGCTATATGACTGACGCATCTAATTTCCTATTTCTTGATTTTTATATCACTTTTGGCACTCTTGGTATTCTTGGAAGCTTGTTACAACCTTTTTATACCCACTATGAATGTTGCCATTGCCCGAAAATCTTTTTTTTTTAAATTTTCCTTCTTCTGAGATCATTGTCCACATATTAGGCACTGAAATATTTGTCAAATATCTGCTTAATTAAATAAAGACAGAGAGGTTTGAGGAAACAGCAGTTTATGATCGTGAAAGCTTTGTCTTGGCATCTTCTTTTGTTCTTATCTTGCCTGTCTGAAAACCTGGTTTCTGACTAACCACCTAGGCTTGCATTACACTCAAAGATCTTTGGATGGCTTCACTTTCCTATTTAGTATGTTTTGGATTTTGACCCACAGTTTCTTTTAACTCAAATATTTGTGTTCCATTTGGGGTTGATTTCTCTGTTCTTAATTGGTACACTAACTTTGACTTCAGGTTCTGGTTCGTTCTCTCTCTCTCTCTCTCTCTCTCTCTCTCTCTCTCTCTCTCTCTCTCTCTCTCTCAGATTCATTTCTATTTAGCATCCTGCTGACCCCTTCCACTTCTAGGTAGTCACCATTTCGGTAGTCTTCCAGGTGTGAATCAATATGTCTTGCAAATTTTCTGCTTTACAGGTAATAAAAATTTTATCATGGTTTCCTGACCACCTGACACTTTAAGTGACCCTTTAGAGTTGCTTGTTCCTTACCACTTCGTATAGAATAATGTAGATATGAGTATCTGGTCCCTGGCCATTTGACAACCATCAGGGTGGCTTCAAAAGAATACTGGATTTGAAATTTAAAAAATTTGTTGCAAATCTTAGCTCAACCATTGCATGGTCTTGGAAAATAATAATAATAATAATAATAATAATAATAATAATAATAATAAT